>NW_012102321.1:4299131-4378539 GCF_000951045.1 Mandrillus leucophaeus
AGGGTCGTTTGCATCTGCAGAGGTTTCAGCTGCTTTTTCTTTTGTTTAGCTGTGCCCTGTCCCCAGAGGTGGAGTCTACAGAGACAGGCAGGCCTCCTTGAGCTGCTGTGGGCTCCACCCAGTTCGAGCTTCCCAGCGGCTTTGTTTACCTACTTAAGCCTCAGCAGCTCAAGGAGGTCAGCCTCGCTGCTGCCTTGCCGTTAGATCCCAGACTGCTGTGCTAGCAATGAGGGAGGCTGCATGGGTGTGGGACCCTCCCGGCCAGGTGTGGGATATAATCTCCTGATGTGCCGTTTGCTAAGACCCTTGGTAAAGCGCAATATTGTGGTGGGAGTTACCCGATTTTCCAGGTGTTGTGTGTCTCAGTTCCCCTGGGTAGGAAAAGGGATGCCCTTCTCCCTTGCACTTCCCAGGTGAGGCAATGCCTCACCCTGTTTCAGCTCTCGCTGGTCGGGCTGCAGCAGCTGACCAGCACCGATTGTCCAGCACTCCCCAGTGAGATGAAACCGGTACCTCAGTTGAAAATGCAGAAATCACCTGTCTTCTGTGTCGCTCGTGCTGGGAGCTGGAGACTGGAGCTGTTCCTATTCGGCCATCTTGCTCTGTCCCCCCACCCACAGAAAATTAATACGTGTGGGAAGCTATCTACACAAGGCCCCAAGAAACAAGCATGGGGGATTTGAATGGTAAAGACTTTGCCAACCAGAACAGAAGTTGTGGACAAATGACTAAAAGACAAGGGGCACTCATTTTTTCCAAAGTCATGGCCTATTTAGAGCAATGCAATGAGTTTCCAAGCTTGCATTCACTGCACAAAACCCTCAGATTTCTCACAAAAGATCTTTGATCATCATCTTTCTGTTGGGGGAGAGAAACTGATAGGGCTTCCAACTTCCCCAAATTAAAATTATTCAGTTGAAGCCTGATACTAAATAAATCTAGGAAAAATAAATTGAGTTGACTTCATACTTTACATTTTTTTCATTCACAAATTTGACCATTTCTATCTGTGAAACACACCAACGCGGTAGACCATCTGCCACTTAAGTTTCTGCAGTTGCTCTTAAAGCGGATAGTGATTTTTGCCTGAGGAGAATTATCTTCTTTCATGTGTTAGCTTATCCAAGAGAGACAAAGAGAAGAGTTTTTCTATTATCCCGAGGAAGACATTGCTAGAAGGGGTTTCACAGTTTGTCCAAGCTTCCTTTTTAGAGATGAAAAAATTGCAGACATAATTTGACTTATACAAAGTCAAGTCTGACACATAATATGCACTCAATAAATAATTGTTGAATAAATGAATGAATTGAAAATTGAATGAATAAAAATTCATCCAAATTGCTGATGGCAGGACTAGCCCTAATTAGACCTTGTATACTGTATCAAATGTACATTTCACTCTGGTGAATTGTATTTTACCATTCACTCATCAGTTTCTTCAACACCCAAATTTGATCGAGCTGCTCCTGTGTGCTAGATACAATGCTGGACACTGGAGAGACAAAGATAGCTTAGGCAGGTCGCAATCTCTGCCCTCCAAGAGCCTTCTGTCCAATGGAAGCCCGTCACCACTCTACCTTCCTCCACCACTGCTATCTTTGGATTCTATTCCTTCAATTCTTCAATTACTCTCCCCTTCACTAATAAAAGGTTACTACTGATATGCTAGAAGTTTTGAAGCAATGATTGTCAAACTCTTTGGTTTCAGTACCTCTTTATATTCTTAAAGAAATTATTGAGGACCCCAAAGGGCTTTTGTTTAATACAGTTTCTTTTTCGTTTTTATAAAAACTGCTAACACTAACAATATTTATTATAATCAAAATTTAAAATGAGAAATATTTAAAATATTTATGTATTCATTCATTTAAATAACTATAATAAACCCACTACACGTTAACAGTTTGATTTTTTAAGTATATTTTTCAAAATACAAATAATTTTAGGAAAAAAGTTTTTTTAATATCTGCTTCTGTATTCAGTCTCTTGAGAGATTATAGATGAGGTAGCCTCTGGAGAACTTCTCTTGGTCACCATGGGACTATGGAAATGAAAAAAATACCATTTTAATGTTATTTTGAATATAGTTTTGACTCATGGACCCCTGGGAGGTCTTAAAGACTCCCAAAGATCCCTGACCCACACTTAGAGAACCAGTGAATACCACTTTATCTTTTCTTGAAATGTAAAAAAGGGTGGGAGAGGGAAATTGGAAAGTTATAAGAGAAAGGAAAATGCTAACACCTAGGTGTGTCAAACATCTGAACAGCTGCCCATTCAGCATGTAAAGAGTCAAATTGAGACATAATCTCCATCTATAACCACTTTTTAAGGTTGGACAGCAACTCTCTGGAAATTTTTAATACTCTACCTCAGGCCTTGTGAGAGTTGAGGAAGAATCATTGCTACTCCAGTATTTCCCACCCTATTAATACGGTATGGTCCTCTTGAGGACCAAATGACTCACAAGAATAAAGGAAATTGGTTTAAAGAAAAAGGTACAATTATCCATATACTAATTTCATGTCAAATAAACACTGTTGCCTCTGCAGTAATGAAAACAAGAATAATACACCCCAAAGATATTTCTAAGCCTATGGACCCTTTCTTTTGTGTATATGTTAATCAAAGGGTACCCCCTTGTAACAAAAAGGATTTGTGAGAGATTATAAAAATACATAAAGTACAGAATAATAAAAACAAAAATAACAACATTAAATAAAGAGAAAAAAATCAACACCTAATAGTAATATGAAGCCAAGGAGTGACAATAGAGAGAAATGCAAGATGAAGAGAGTTGAACAATTATTTAAATCATTCAAATTTGATGTCCAGATCCCTTTTAGCTCTAGCATAGGCAGAAACACAATTAGCTACAAGATAATTATGTGCTAGCTTTATCTAACATCACTCTACTAGCATGGACACTATGAGTCCTCATAGAGGGCACAGTAAGTGGCATAGAGAAAAGAACGTTTCTTACAACTTCCTTCAACGCAAGCTAAGGGTGTAACAGCAAGGTCATTTGACCATATATCTAATATCTTTACTATATTAAGGGTTTTATGATTCTTGGTAATCCCCAAATTACTTTTGCAAAGATTTTTAGTGACTTTTCACCTTCAATTATTCCCATCCACACTCCCAAGTTGGCATTCAGGGCCTGTATTAGTCTGTTCCCACACCGCTATAAAGATACTACCTGAGGCTACGTAATTTATAAAGAAAGGAAGTTTAATTGACTCACAGTTCCACATGGTTAGGCCTCAGGAAACTTGCAATCATGGCAGAAGGCAAAGGGGAAGCAAGGCACATCTTACATGGCAGCAAGAGAAAGAGAGAGAGAGTGCAGGAGAAACTGCCACTTTTAAAATCATCAGATCTTGTGAGAACTCCCTCACTATCACAAGAACAGCATGAGGAAAACCACCCCCATGATCCAGTCCTACCAGGTCCCTCCCTCAACATGTGGAGATTACAATTCGAGAAGATATTTGGGTGGAGACACAGAGTCAAACTGTATCAGTGCTCTAATCTGGTTTTTTGAAGCTATTTTTCGCTGCACTCACATCCAAATCCCCTACCCCAGACAGGCTGGTATAGTCACATCAAACCCTGATTCCTGCCTCCACCCTTTCATCTATGCCACTTCTCCCACTGAGTACGTGCCCAATAGATATTTGTTACTTTAGGGTATAGGCTATGATCAGAGAAATTTTTATGAGTAATCAATCTTCTCCTTAAGCTCATTTCCACTCTTTTGTGTTTACTTTGTTTTATTGTTGTTGTTTCTGGAGGAGTAGAATAGAATAGAACAAATCATGTGCACCTGGGCACCACATCTATGATTTATTTAGTGTCTCCAAGAAGATACCCTCCCACCCCTTCCCTTCCCTCACCCGAGGTCACTGACTAAATTCCATGGGAGGTAATCATTCACTCACTCATTCAACAAAGATTTAAGGCCAGGTGCTGTTCTGAGTCATGGAAATACAGCAGTTGAGTGAGAGAGACCTAATCCCAGTCCTCACAGGCAAAAACACAAGTAAATAAAGAAATACAAGTTATTATTAATGCTGTAAAAGTCAAAACAAGAGCTGAGGGTGAAATTGGCACTTTAGATAGGGGGATCAAGGAAAGCATCTTTGAAGAGTGATGTCTACGCAAAGATCTTAAAAACTGAGGGAGCTGTCACATGAAAGGGAGAAAGAGCATTCAGATGAGTACAATGTGAGTGATTTTCCTCATCTATTACATGGAAGAATAACAGTTCCTACCTTGGGTGGGTGATATGAAAATTTAATCTATTAATCCAGGGAAAGCACTTGAAATTCACCTGGCCCATAATAAGTGCCATTAAGTTAACAGTAATTACAAAATTACTATTCCAGGCAAAAAAGATAGTGTGTGCAAAACCTTGATATGTAAGGAAGTATGGTATGTCCAAGGGCTGAAAGAAGGTTGGCATGACTGAAGCATGGTGAATGAGGAGGAAAGCGTGGTAAGAAATGGCTGGAAAGGTAATAAGGGCCCCAGCAGGCAAAGCTTTGTGAGCATGACAAGGAGCTTGGGTTTATTCTAGGGACAATTTGAAAATTTGGAAGGTTGGATGCAACACAAGTGCTGCTGTATGTACAACAGACTGTAGCATAGAGTAAGACCAAAAGAAAAAAAAAAAAGATCAATTAAGAAGTGGTTGTACTATCCTAGGTGGAAAATGAAATAAGCCAAGATTAAGGATAGCAATGGACATAGCAAGGTCTATTGTAGAATTTGAAGGGATAGACTCTGTTAATGAATATGATGTTGAGGGGTTGGGAGAGGAGTTGGGAAATAAGTACCATGTTGGGTACTCTTGCTACCTTGGTAATAAGAAGCAGACAATTGGATTTATAAATCTAGAACTCAGAGAAGAGGCCTAGATTGAAAATATAAATATTGGAGGCATCAATGTAAAAGCTGTATTTAAATACATGGAACTTGAGTAGATCAGCTAGAAGGAGAATCTGGAGAAAAAAGATTGAAGAATTAAGAACAAGTTCTAATGAATTAGAGGTTGGGTGGAGAAGAAAGAATCAGCCAACAAGACCAGGCAGTATGATCAATGAAGTCAAAGAACCAGGAAAATATATTGTTATGGAAGATAAGAACAAAGAGTGTTTCAAAGAGAAGGAAATCATCAACATTGCCCCCAAGCTATTGAGAGTTCAAACAAGATGAGAGAAGAGAATCAACCATTGGATTTGGTAACTTGGAGATCATTGGAAATCTTGGCAAAATCAAGTTGAATCAGTTGGTAGGGTCAAAGACTTGATATGAATAGGTTGAAGAGAGATTGGGAAGTGAAGATGTGAAAAGAATGTTTGTAGGCAGCACGTGGGATCAGGGAAGGAGTTCTGTCATGACAGATTACTGGTATTTACAAGGAGTAAACTTTAGATTCCAGGATTTTATCTTGCAAATTTCTAAGTTCAGTCACCAAAGCCAAAATGGATTATGTCTTTTGTCCCCTAAGAAGGACCATGAAATTGTAGGAAAACACTGACAGGGCAAGTGCTATTAGTCTCACCTGGACATTCCTCCTAATTTTTCCCCTCTCTAGCTATTATTTTACTTTTCTAGCCTCAGTAGCACATTGTTAAAGCCTCTCCATCCCAACGTCAAAATAACTTTCCATGATATATCACGGAAATTAATTTGATTTGCACAGTTTTTGACTGGAAGACATGTGTTCCGTATGTCTTCATCCCGGCCTGAATGCCGTAACATGCCCCTCTCTCACCTGGATGCAGAATAAATCGTTAAATTTCAATGCACCAAATCAGTGTTCATTTAGATAGATGCTAGAATGAGCCAAATATACTCATTTAAACGTCAATAAACCTGACCTCCAGCTGAATTCATTTGTGCAGAGGGAGGTAGGATGAATTCAAGGAACATCAGAGAACCCTGTTAGCTCTCAAGATGTTATTAAAGAGAAGGAAGAACCAGCCTCCCGCCAACAGCTCCTAAATGTGATCACTTTCAATTTGTTCAATTCAGTGGATAAGTGATATACAGATTTGAGGCTTGGAACAAATTGTAACAAGAATTTCAATGCTGTAATGTTCTAGCAAGAACCGAGAGCACATATCCCCATTCCGCCCTGCTGAATTAATTTGAACCCATTGTGGCTGGTTAGTCTGCTGGTATCCAGAAAAGTTGCAAAAAGCAAGATCTGCTTCTATCATCAGTTCACCAGAATATACTGGCCCTCCAATCTCCAAATGCTGTTTGGTTGTTGATTTTTTTTCTCTACTTTATCTAAGGGCTGTAGAATGCCCACTGTACATAATATCATCACAGAAGAGAATAGAAAGCCAATTCCCCAATCAAGATTCTGCTTAAACTGTATATATTTTAAGGTAATCATTGGTTGGTTTGAAAATAGAGGTTTTTCCTTGAATTAAGTCATTAGTGGCCATAACGTAAAATGCTAATATAGATTGCCACAAGTATATTTAGGTTTCGAGTTCCTTTTATGCCACCCAAAACTGGAGGCTCAGTAAGCATTTTCATTAAAGTACTTTATCAAGGCTTTCCTTTTACCCTAACAAATTCTTTCTAACCTAACAAATAAAGTACTTTCTAACTGAACAAATGAGTAAAACCATAATTAATGAATGTTCTAGCTGTTTATCCTTGTTCTAAACATTAATCATTTAAAAATAAGAGTGGGGAGGGAGACAGAAGGGAATCTAATGTTTACTTGGGTTTTCAATGTGGGCTAGGAGCTGTGTTAGGTCCTCTCTTTTCAGTAACTGATTGAATTGATATGCCTTTCATAGAAGGTAAGTATTATTACCACTGTTTACTAATGTAGAAGCAGGATCTGGCATGTTAAGTGATTTGTCCAAAGTCACACATCTAGTAAAAATTGAATCAAGATTTGGCTGATCCTAAAGCCTATATTCTCTTCTCATCCCACTGGGCAGCCTCTCTCACAAGATGACCCAAAACATACTGTAAATGAGAAAGGGGAGGGAGTCAAAACAATTATTTGTAGGGTCTAGCCTCTAGAGCATTCACCTTTACAAGAAATAAATCATATTACCACACTGATCCATGCCAGTGAGTTAACTTCTCATTTATTCATTACAAAAAATAATCTAATTATTTCAAGCCACTAGGGATCACAGAATTACAGCTCCAATGCACTAAATTGCTTGCTAGTAACCTTAAAAAGCTAACCAAAAGGTTTAAGCTATTCATGGAAAGTCCATCGGTTTATTAATCAGGGAGAATCCATCTCTTCCCACTGAGCTCCTGAAATTTCACCCACTATAAATAGGCTAGATCTGCACAGCCATAATACCATGTAGAGCCTTCTCCATCTTTCCTCAAAGGAGTTATTTGATCAGTCCTACCTACCTAACCCTGAAGATGGGGAAAGAGGGTGGAAGAGAGAGAGCAACACCAAGAAAAACAACCCTAGTAGGCTGCATGTATATAATCCACTGTGTATTTTTCTCTGTAATGGTATGTTTAACCATCTCTAATGACTCCATAAATGCTTTTCAAATCCACTTTCAATGGTCTGTTTGCTGCCTACTATAGCATATAATCTTTTCCAAAAGTGGTATTGATCTTGTTAAGTCTCCTCATCATCTAGACTTTGAGCATCCCTCAGCAGCGTCATTCCTATAAACAGACCACATGTTCCTTTCACACAGCTGCCCATAACACTGTCTGAGAGTGCTTGCCTGGGAAAGTGGATTAGGAGTTACGGGCACAGTCATAATAATAGCCAGCAGGTATTCAGATGTCCTGTGTAAACACTTTACATATATTTTCATTCATGAACCTCACAACGGCCCTATGGGGAAAGTAGTATTATCCCCATGTTAGGCCAGGTATTATATGTTATCCCTATTTAAGATAGCACATTCGTTCTATTCAAAGGCATTGGTTGGCTCCTCCCCACTGCCCTTTCTTCCCCTAAGGCCCACCACCTCCAGTTTTTTCAGGCATCAAAGAGAACTGTGTGATTCATTATGTATTTCCTTCCTCAACACCAAGGACAGCATCCAATTCCATTGAGAATTCTGTGACAAGAGGTGAAATGGAAGGTGAGGTGAAATGGTGAAATGGAAGATGAAATATAAGAACCATTCTGTCCCCTCACTCATAGATGAATACAGAATGAAATCTAAACTCCTGTGTCTGTGCCCAGTCTTTTCTCCCAACCAAATGTTCTCTCTCTCCCTCCATCTCTCTCTCTCTCTCACACACACACACACTCACACACACTCCTCATGTGCCCCAGTTATATCTGACAAGGTCCAGACTGTAGTACCGTCTATATCTCCCATGTGTCAGAATTCATACTCTTTCCTAGTCTACATAGTCTTTTCCCCATCATTTCGACCTCTCCAAAGGCTGTTCATCCTTCAAGTCCTGATCTTTCTCGAGGAAGTACTTGTTCCTCTCGAGTCAAGGCTGATCTTTCTCCTCCTGGTCTTACTCTGCCCCTTTAACTCTTTTTCATGGCTGACTTTGTATTAAAGTCTCTTTTCTCAACTAAGTTGTTAGTCCCCAGATGCAACAGGTGACATCTTATTTATCTCTGAAGCCACTCTTCTGCCTGCCTCAATTCACAGTAGTCAACACATGGCATTATAGGAAGTAAATTGTCACTGTGTGTTTAATGAATCGAATTGACTACTAGGGCAGCGGATCTGCAGTGGCTATTGAAGGCAGGAACCCAGAGAAGCCCCCAACTCAGAACAAAGGATAACTGTTCCAAGGAAAATTTTACTTTAGGTAGAATGAAAAAGGAAATTGCAAGTGAGTAATTACCACCCAGAATTTATGCCTCTAAATACTATCAAGCATTTGGATCTTTTTGGAGTGGAGTTTCTAACACTGTGGGTCATCTTCAGGGGCTTCGGAATGCCCTGTCCAGTCCTTCCTAGGGAGTATGCTGATGTATGCACTCCTCCTCGAGGAGGGAAGTTGGGGAGTCATCAGCAAGACACCCTACCAATTCTTGATGAAATGAGACATGAAGCGCATTTTCATATAAAAAGAAATACAGCCATTGTACAGGCTGATCAACAAGGCCTGGGAGGAGATTCTGGGTGAAACCCCAGAGATCAGGTGAGCTCCCTGGGTGTTAGGCAGGACTGATGAGAAAGTGTGAATCAGCAGGGCAAGCCTGGAGAAAGATGAGGTTGAAGGTTAAAGACAAACTTTGCCCTGGTTCTTCGCCTAGGACAGGCTTTCTTTCCAAGGTAACTCAGCTGTCATCCTTGAGATAGTAGGATGCTCTGCAGACAGCCTGCTTTCTTGCCCTGTGCCACTGACAGAGAAGATTCACAAGGCCTGGGGAGGAGCAGCAACCTGCCTGCTATCTCTTTATGATCCCCAGCAACACAGTATGTCCGTGGTGGAGAGGGAGGGGGAGTCAACAGGGGAGCAGCCACCAGCCTCACCCCCTCGACATTCATGTGAGCCGATTGTGTCAGCGTCGCTTGTCCCCCCATCTGTCACAATGTCAGTTCCTGCTGGGGCCCCAGGATCCACAGAGGTTGCTGCACGTGTCGCCCCATTTATCTTTGCAGGCGGCAGCACTGATGGGTTTGACAGTTCTATTTGTTATCCTACAAAACAGGGTCCCCACTCCTCAAAGCAAAGGGAAGAAAAATCAGGCATGGAACAGGACCAGGACAGAAATAGGCAGTAGGAGAAATTTGGAGGAGGAAGTTTGTACCAGCTAATGGAGATGGGAAAAGAGAAGTCGGGCAACTGGGAAAAGCAGGCCCTGCACCTTGCCTTCTGGAGGATGGTGGAAACAGCAGAAAGTGGGGTGTGTGTGTGTGCGCGTGCACCTGTGTGTATAAAAATACATAAGCAGTGTGACTAGCAGATAACAAAAATGGCCTGCTGTGCCTTTGTGGGACTGACCCCAACATTTGGGAGTCACCATATTCATGCTCCCCCTTCCCGCCTTCTCCTCTCCACCCCTATACCTTCTTCAAGGAGGGGAACTCATGGAGACATGGGTCCTAGGCCTGCTGACACCCCAGGCTCCACTCCTCAGGCCATGACGTTTATCACAGCTGGTGCTCAGAACACAGACTCCATCTCTGGGAAAGATGCTAACCCTGGACCAGCCTGGCCCACCCCTACTCCCATAGTGCTCAGTCTCACACAAGCCCTCCAACCAGTTAACAACCACCCCTCAGGAAGCTGCAAACGGCCATGCAGATGTCACTGTGAACCAAACACTGACAATAAAACCACCTTTTCAAAATCATGACAGTGAGAGAAACCTGACACGGCTGACTTCATTGTGCTTCTATCCTCACAGGCTGGTTGTCTTCACTCATTCCTGGTGGTGAACCAAGCTAACTTTGGGAAAATTTTAGTTTATAGTTTAAATGATAGTAGCCCTTCCCAAAAACTAAACCGTTCTTATAAACCTAATGAAAGTCCACCAAGTTAGGAGGATGAGAGGGGCCTGAATCTACTGAGATGCAGGTGTGGTTAAATAATTATTCATTCCAGAGGTCACAAGATTTGCAACTTCCTCAATTACTCCTGCAGATAACATCACTATTGTAGACCCTAAGATTGGTCTTTTGAGATGTCTTTTCAGGCTTTTGCATTTCTGACAACCTGATGGCCCCAACCAGACTCACCAACCAGTCCTGTGGCCCTCCACCCAGAAACCAACTCAACACAAGATGGCAGCTCCTACTCCCTAGGATTTCATATCTGACCCAACCAATCAGCACTCCCCATTCCCTGGCCACCTTCCCACCAAACTATCCTTGCAAAACCCTAGTCTTCGATTCAGGGAGACTGACTTGAGTCATAATAAATCTCCAGTCTTCCATTCAGCCAGCTCTATGTAAACGAAATCCTTTCTGTATTGTGATTCCCCTGTCTTGATAAGTGGGCTACATCTGGGCAGCAGGCGAAATGAGAGTGACAACACTAGATTGTCTTGAACAGGCTAGAGTCAAGACGCAGTGCCCATGTAGGTGGGCTGTGCTCCCAGGTAATCCTACAACGGCTGCCAGTTATTGAAACCCTTCTACATGTCAGGGGCTTTACTGTGACATGTCATTTAATCCGTACAACAACCCCATGAAGTAGATACAATTAGTATCCCCACCGACAGATGAGGAAACTGAGGCACAGGGTCTATCATGCCCAGGGTCTCACAGTATGTGAGAACCCAGGCAGTCTGACCGCAGCTCCTAAATTATTAACCACAACAGTGAGTTGCTTCCCAGAATAACTGAGTAAGTGTGAGGCCCCTTCTGAAGCTAAGGTGACCAAGCACCCTGGTTCGCTTGGGACTGGTAAACTTGAATGATGGATCATCTACCTGCAACACAATTCGCCATTCCCCTTCCCCAACACACACCCACGTAAACACACCTTAGTCTTTTAACCACTCTCATGAGTATTACTACATGAGCATAACCGAGTCAGAAGCTCTCTTCCTGCTTGTGCTTTAAGGAAGGAGGCCAATCTCTGGAAGACCAGGCCCAGGAACGTTTTGAGATTTTTGCCCAAGGGAACCTCTTTCTCTTAGGAGACCCTCTCTGCAGGCCCCTGCTGCTAAGACTGACTATGCTGCTGAAGGTCATAGAGAAACTCAGGGGCCTGAGAATCACTAGGAAGCTTTTGAGGGCTCCCTCATAAGATAATACGTTTTATTATTTATGGAATACTCATAGAGTCCAATAGGCTGTGGGGTGTTGATTGATGTAAAAAGGTAACTAGCTGTGATTATTAGGTAATGAGACTGTTTTTTGTGGCTCCTTGGCTAGCTCCAAATGAATAAATGACTGAAACATCAGGCCTCGGGACTCCTTCAGAATGCATGGTGAATGAAGAAAGGCAGGATGATCAGGTCCCTGTGTTTGGTCAAGGTTTTGTGAACAAGCAAGGTCTTGGAGGTGAAAGTAATACCATAAGGGTTAATTAAATGATATGAGAGAGCACCTAAACAGATAGCAGATATTCTCATAGGTTTTCACCACCAAGTTTTCTACCATTATTATTATTAAAACCATTTGCAGCCTGGCAAAATAAAAAGGCTTTTGTCTGGGCACCAACTATCTCACTCTCTTTATTGCTTTTATATGGAGCCTGGGGAGGGAGATGGATGGGATGGGTGGCCACATCTCCATTTAGGAGTGTCTCAGGCAGGCTAGCCAGGCATGTTGTATCGCATTCAGAGAGCCGGGTGACTGTATTTAACAAGGTGACAAGAATAGGCAGCACCCTCAAGGAACTGTCAAGTGGAGTTCACCAGTGAGAGTGCGCAGTAGGGATGGGGCTGTGGGCAAGGGAGAGCATTAGGGAAAGTCAGACAGCAAGTTCCATTATAGAACCTGAGGGTAGCCGAGCAGATGTTTTGCCTCAGTCTCACCTTAGTCCAACCCCATTGCCTGGGTGACAATGACAATCAGTATAATAATGACTACATTTGAGTTCTGATTGCAGTCAAACATTAAGGTAGGAATTTTACATACATAACCATTTAACTGCTGTCTTATAGATGTAGAAACTACATCTGGAAAGCAAAACTGGCTTGTTCAGTGTCATTCAGCCAGCAATGGGGTCTGAACCTAGGGACTTCTGCCAGAGTTTGGGCTCTTTTCATAAAGTCACACTGCTTCCCAACAAACAGAAGTTTTCCTAACAGATTTAGACCAAGCTAAAATGTAGCATGCAATGTAGAAATACCAACCACTCTCCTGGAAAGTATATGGTTTGGAATTTCAAAGGGCCAGAGCAGGAGCACCTGAAGGTTATGGGCTGTGAGGTACCACAGGCCCGTGTTCTGCCGCTTCCCACCTCCACATCACCCCAAAAGGGCTTCAGGAAGAGGTAGCCAGGAATGCAACAGGCATGTTCTAGGTGCCTCTATCCCTGGGGCTCTTCATGGACAGCAGTTGCCAAGGCCATAGCTCTGGTACACGTCCTTCCTTCCCTAGGCTGTTCTCAGGTATCCTGATGACATCTCTGCTTGGAAGAGTGGACTGATGAGATCACAAAGCAAGCCCACAGTTGAAGGAAGACTAAGATGAGATCTTGATTTTCTGATTCCTGGCTCAGCAGCCTGCCCCTCATATGCAGCCACTAGCTGCCTGGTGGTACTCAACATCCAGGGTATTGAACAGGGCATTGAACCACTGGGCTGGGAAACATCGCCCAGGAAGTCTATCACTTGCAATTTCCTAAAAAGTAAAGGATCTCTCCCCAGAATGAATAGAAAGAATGCCACTTATTCTCATGAGAATATGCCAATTCAGTCATGCTGGAACTTGATGCTAGATCTTTCAAATGACTTTAATATGACCCATCAATTAATCAAAGAATACGTTTTGGGAACCATTTTTCTAAACTCCTTACCAATACATATTTTTTTCTTTTTTTATATTGTGCATCCTTTATTTTACACTTACTAAAATCCTTTATTATTATTTTTTTCATTAGCCCCAAGGGAGCTGTTAAAGGGAGGAAACAGTATAATCTTGCTTTCTTAAGAAACTGGTTATTGGGTAATACCATTCTCATGATGTTGAGGACATTGAGGTTGTCTGCAAATGTTTATAACATATCCTTTTAAGACATACACTCTCCAAAACGATGTTGGTGTGAGTGCCCACTACCTGCCAGGTAGTCGACCTACCAAGGCCCATCAAGTAAGTAAATGAGAAAGTGATTCTGTCCTTCCTTCTGCCAATCCCTGGCCCTGTTGACCTGGGCTATAAGTGAAGGGCTGCCAAAGTGTACACCTTTGTGAGTTTCAGACCTGAAATTCAGCCTACAGATCAGTGGTGCAACTTGAGTTTCACTAGTTACTGAGCTGGAAAGAAATATGATGTGACAAGGAAAAATACCTATGTACAAAAGCATAAAGCTAGCATATATACAAAAAAGAAAAAATAGTGTTTTTGAAAGAACAGTAGCAATTTCACCCTAACCAGAAAACCTCAATAAAAGGCACAGCAGACAAATGCAATAGCCACTTGGAGTCTCTGACCAGTGAAACAACCAGGATGCAAACGGAGAAGGCTCACTTTTGAAAGGGAGCTGATGTCACCTGAACCAGAGAAGATCAGGTTTGCCTAGAGGATTTCATTCCCAGGCCCTGTAGAGCTTACCCATTCCTTGGTTGTTCTTGCCCAAGGAGGGAAAAGGTGCTGGAACAGAGAGAACATTGGACTTAGAGAAGGAGATCTGGGTTTCACGTTCCAGATCTACCACGAAGCCACAAACTTTCCAAGCCTTAATTTATTTATCAATAAAATGGAATCCATAATATCTTTCCCACAGGCCTGAGAGGACTGTGTGAGATTTGCATTCGAATTATAATTTGCAAATTGTAAAACTTTGTAAACCCATAGGAAGTAACTTTCCTTCATTGCAACTGGAGAACAATATAATAGCTTTTAGGTTTGAGAGCAGATACAGGACAGTTTACATAGGCATAGACCAATGCATGTCTCTGCTCTCCAGGATGTAAGTTACAGTGAGCTTGTAGAGGGCTCACCCTAATGTCTGATGACGTTTGTATGGAGTGTGTAAGGTACTACACTGGAGAAATCCAGATCTTTGAAGGGAGGACAGAGCATGACCTAGGAGATGGTGGGAACATGTCAATGCTCCATATGGACATAGAGTGTTGCAGATGTGGTTTTGACTATTTTAGTTTGGATTTTGTAGGAGACAGGGGAGGCAGGGATGGAAGTAGGCAAAGAGGGAGAAAATAGAAATAGGAACAACCAAGACACACTCATAAAGTCTTCAAGGTGCATTCTGTTAGGCTAGATGTCTCACGGATCCTTCCAACATAGCATGTCCTAAGCCAAACTCACCATTGTCCCCACCCCGACCTGCTCATCCTCCTATGTTCCTTCTATCAGACAATGGCTCCACCAGCCACCCACTGCTTAAAATCTTGGCATCACCCTGGACTCCCCCACTGCTCCACCCAGTTCATTCAAGTCCAGTAGACAGAACATTCTTAAAACATCCTCTTTCCAGTCCTATGACTACTATTGGGGTCAAGGCCCTCATCACTGCTGGCCTGATTACTGCAATCATCTCCTATAGTCCCCCTGCCTGTCTTCCCACTTGAATTAATTCTCCATACTGCTGATTTCTAAGCCACTTCTCTCGGCCCCTTTCTTCCTCTGCGAGCTCATTTCTTGCCTTTCTGTCACACAGTCTGGCCCTTTACTCTAACTGTCTGAATACTTCCAGGCCTTTGCAAATGCTGTTCCCTCTTCATGTAATGCCTTTCCCAGCTTCTCCTAGGTAATTCCTTCTTATCCTGAAGATTTCCAGATTTCTCCAACCCCAAAGGTTACATTTTGTGTCCCTCTTCAGTGCTTCCTGAGCATACCTTCTTTCACGTGATGATAGTATTTAGCCCACTGAATGGCAAGAATTGATCTATTGACTTATTTCAAGACTGTAATACCTCTGAAGAAAGACCTACCTTTATTTTAGCTTCGTGTGTCCCGCACTCACAACAGTGACAGGAGCCTAGGAGTTACTCAATCACTATTTGTTGATTTGAGTGATGCCGAACTAAAGGGAACCTGGCTCAGTCAGTCTGGTGAGTTTGTCTGCAGAAATTCAGTGAGGTTTAGTCCTCAATACACTCCAGCCCAGTGGACACTCCTGCGTTCCCCAGCCCAGCAAGTTGGTAACTGACAGCAGCTTTCCCAAAAGTCAGGCTGCTGCCAGGGGTCACCAAACTCACTCCAAAGCTGACCCAAATCTGTTGTTTGCTCCATAGTGAAGTTGGCTTCTTCTGCTACCCAGCATAACCCATCTTCAGAGGTGGATGTTCTTGAGCTTAGACCCAGCAAGGGCCTTGACAATCATCCTGAGATCATCACTTCCACCTCTTTCCAGGCACACTGAATGCAGATTTCTCAAGTTAATTAATGAATTAATGTGAGTCAAGCTTTGATATGGATATGGGCCCTGTGTGTTCTGCAGCATGAAGAACAACATTGCTCATGTCCTTCCAAGCTCTATTCCTTACCACCTGACTGAGGCCTGTGGGGAGCGAGCACGCCTCTGCTATGAGTAAAGTACATGGGCTTCGTGATAGTTATTTGCTTGGATTCAAAAACCTTTTCACACAACTAGCATTCTATATATGGTCAAGCTTGTCAGAAGGTAGACCATACGTTGTTAAATGAAGCACAATCATTAAGGTTTTTTGGGTTTTAAAAGTGTCACTTCTCTTTTCTTACCTGAATTATCCATAAACCTTAGGAGGTGGCATAATGTAGTAGGTTGCAAAAATGACCATAAGGCTTCATTCCTGGCTTTATATGAGCACTTTTTGATGTGACTTTCAACTCCTCCCATCAAAAGGCAGAGTCTACTCCACTCCTCTTGAATCTGGGTTGGTCGTGTTATTTGCTTTGCACAACAGAATGCAATAGAAGTAACAGTGCGCTAGTTTTGAGCCTAGGCCTCAAGAGACCTTTTGTGTTTTCACTCTCTCTTTCTCTCTCTCTGTCTCTCTTTCCCTCCCTCCCTCTTTCCCCATCTCCCTCTCTCCCTCTGCCTCTCAGAACCTGCTAGCTACCATGCAAACAAACCCGGTCTAGCAGGCTGAATGATATGAGACACATGGACAAACTATCCTCTATTTCAGTTCTCTATTGTTGCATAACCATCCACCTCAAACGCAGCGACTTAAGACAACAATTATCGTTTATTCAGCCTACAAATCAGCACTTTGGGCAGGGCCTGGCAGGGACAGCTCACCTGTGCTCCATGTGGCATCCACTGGGAAACCTCAAAGGCTGGGGGTGACTCAGTGTCTGGGAGTCATTCAGCCTCTTGGAGCTGGAGTCATCTGCAGGCTCGCTCACTCACTCATTCACTTACACGTCTGGTGGTTGATGCTGCTGCCCACCAGGACCTCAGCAGGGACTGGTGGTGAGACATGCACACCTGACCTCTCCATGTGGCTGCTCCACTGCCACACAGCATTGTAGGAGAGTTCCAAGAGCAACGTTGCACAAGGAAGGAAGTGGAAACTGCCAGTTTCTCAAGGCAGAAGCCTGGAAGTTGGCCTGCCATTAAACCCACCACATTCTGTTGGTCAAGGCAGTCACAAAGTTCTGCCCAGATTCAAAGGAGAGGAACACAGAGACAAAGAAACTATCAGTGTCACATTGTAAAAAGAGATATATATTGTAGTGGCCATCTTTCATACCCCCATCAGTCTAGCCAACAGTCAGCCAACTGCCAAACACATGAGTAAGGCCATCCTGACAAAGTTACACATACCTACACACACATACACACACACACACACACACACACACACCAGCCAACCAGCCAATGGGCTGCAAGTGCCTGAGTAAGCCCAACCAAAATTAGCCAAGCCTCGCCCAGATCAACAGAATAGCCCAGTCAACCGGTCAACTGATGCTGGCTGCAGACTGTGAGCAATAATAGATGGTTATTGTCTTAAGTGGTTATATTTGGGAGTAACCTGGCTCCACCACCCACTAATGAAGTAACCACTTGAACTTCAGTTTCCTTGCCTATAAATATAGTAATCATAATACCCATGTCACAGGATTATAAATTATTAGGATTCGATGGCATAACAGGCCTTTGGTGCCTAGTAAAGTGTTGGCACTGAGTTGATAAATGATCCTTCCCTCCCCTTCCTCACACATTCAAAGCTGTAATGAAGGTCACATTCTCATCATTCTCTGTGCTACATAAACCAAGGTCACAGCATCTTGACTGGGTGTCAATCTCAGTTCTGCTTTGCAGAAGGTGACTTTCAAAAATAACTCTCCTTACTAATCAATTAAACTAGTGAGAATTTTCAAAATCACTCAACTATTCCAGCAGAAAGGATAAAGGGCAGGACAAGAGGTGAACTGTGTGATCCTCCTAATGAAAATTTCAAGGAGACTTGGTTTATAAACACTGCAAAAATCCATTCTAAACAAAAACATCAGCTTTTCACTGTGACTTGGATATTAGCCAGCAATGAAGGAGAGATTGACCTGATTTAGGGTTGGTTGCACAATATGAAAAGTGATTTTTTTTTCCCTTTCCCTGGACCTAGAGCTAATAGCTTTGTTTGTGTCCCTGATGAACAGAAGAGAACACTCGGCTTGTCGCCTTTAAAATCTGTATGTGCACAGATGAAACCTTGCTATGGTTAACTCCACAAGCACTTTGGAGCTGCTGCAGTTGACATAAGCTCCATTAAAGTAGGGGGTGCAGAATAAACACATCACACTCTGATACTCCATGCCTAAGCTCCCAAGAGGAAAGAGACCTGAGACATTTTCAAGAGATGTAAAAGCAGAAGATGGTTGTCAGTCTATGTTTTAGTTGCCCCTGACAATAACGACATAAGCTGATGGAATTTTCATCATGGCAGAGGAATTTTCATCCGGCAAAGGGCTTTGGAGCACATGCTTTACTTTTAACCTGTGCAACAGTTCTGTGTGGCAAACAGAGTAAAGGTTGATCGTACAGGCGGGGAAAATTCTGTGATTTGTCCAACTTCTTTAATGGTTGCCACACTTTTAGTGAGCTCTCAAACTGGGTAGTTGGTCCAATATTCAGAGTATTTAATTCTATCCTGGAAAATTGACCATAGAAATTAACCAATCATAGTCAGATTGATTGATTTCTGAGTGGGGCCCAGAAATCTGTATTTTTAACAACATCCTAAGCGGTCCTTTGATAACATTGCCCCAGTCTGATACTCTACCTTGCAAAATCAAAAGATATCTATAAAACTCATACATACAAATAAATCCTGTTTTTTCATAGTTTGTTACTCTTAAGAATTTGGAAATACCAGGAGTAGCATTATACCCTCTTGAAACATAGTATTACCTTCAGTGAAAGCCTCATGGAGCACAGTTAATGTGCTAGGTTGGTGCTCGACCTGACTGCCAACACTATAGTATTTAGCTTTGGAATGCAGATTTTTTTTCCAGCAGATTTGTCTTTCTAATTATGTCTGACTTCAGATCATATTAAAATTAAATTGCTTTTCCCTTTTCTTGGGCCCACAGCAGAGAAGGGGGTGGGGAAGAAGAAGAAATGGGCAGAGACATTCCTTAAGTGTGCTGGGTGGCAGAAAGAGCAAAGGACAGACTCTGAAAGCTGAAATGAATGACAGTGATCATCTGATCCAGCTTATCAATGCCGGAAATTGGGAGACAAAGGAACAGAGATGTTAAGGGTCACAGACAATCCAGCCTTGACAAAAATAGTACCAAGCCATGCATCACACAGCCCATTTGGCATTCAAAAACTCTGTGAGGGCAGACTTGAGTTCTTCCTCTCAAAGTTGATGCACGGTTTACCATATTTGCCCATTCTCTCATGGGGCTGATTACTCAAACGAGGAGCTGGCAGGCATGTAGGATAACGTTTACTTGAGAACATTGTGTTGTGCTTCTACAAATTGCTCTTATTAAATGAATTTTTCATGAGCTGAAAGTTTCTACCTTGTTGTAAAGCCATCTTACTATCTATAAATATAGCCAAAATGATTCTTATTGTAGTGTCATAAGAGAACTTCAATAACTAATGTCTGAATCCATGCATCATGGTAGGGCAAAGGCCATTTTGATTTTCCAGACTTAGATGGGAAAATGGAAGCATGTTAAGGGAAATTATATCAGGATAACTCAAGTTAAATTAGAACAACGAGTGAAAGGGGCTTCAGTGTTCTCTGGGATGTATCAGGAAGAGCCCTGATGTTATGGGGATATCAAGTAAGCATAACATTACTGCCATTTCCTCAGCAACTTGACCTAAGGAAACAAAAACGTGTTCTACCTTCCCACTAGATCAGGTGCCGTTCTACTCAAATAGGTTCTCCCTACTTTGCAGATTAATGCGCAGATTCACATTTTGAAGTTTAAAGCTTTTGCCTTAATCTAAGAGCCAAGGTCTGCCAACATAGCCTGCTGCAACCATTCTGTAAAGCCTTACTCAATACAAAAACTCTTCTTCAATTCAGCATCAACAACAGTCAAGCAGCAGACTAATTAAATGCTCTCCAGCCTCTCTTTCCCACCCTGGGAAGGCAAAAAACCTACACTTCCTATCTTTCCTTGCAGCTTTTTGAGGGCCATGTGATCAGGTTCTGGCCAAAGAAATATGGGAAGGAATGATGACTGCCACCTCCAAGCTGCATATAAAACATCCCACACAATCATTTTCATTCTATACCTTTACTCATCAGCCGGAGAAAGCTAAAGATTCATGGAAGAACACCAAAGAGGCTCTAGGAAACAGGAGAGCCACAGTATAAAATGAGTCTAGGTCTCCATATCAACACTGGAGGAGAGCCCTTCAGAGGAACTGCCTGCTCTCCAGAAGGCTGTGGCATGGGTGAGAAGTAAATCTCTGTTAATAGAATCCAGTGGCCCTTAGGGTTTGTTGGTTCCTGCATGTGGTCTGTTCTAAATAACAAGGATCACATCTCCATAACTAAAGAGTGAGTCTATAATAGGTGTACCTATAAACCAATATGAAAGAACATGATCAGATAGTGAAATAACCTTTATGGAATTGTTTTTCTCTCATCTGGAAGTAGACTAAACACACACACACACTCACACAAACCACAGCAAAATAACTGTCAAATTAAACACTTTTTTGGTGCACTTTTTCTCTTTTATGATTAAAACACAGTCAACTATTTATCTTTGTGATTATGTAATCAAATTAATATCAGTATAAAATCTAAACTACTTTCTTACTGGTAATCACTTGAATTCAGTGTTTTGTCTTACAACCTCTCTTTATTTGAAAGGTTCATCTTTGTATGAGATACATGGTGTTTCTAGGGGGAAAATCAAGATTTAGTAATAGCTAATATTTATTGAGCACTTACTATGTACCAAAAACACTGCTAGCATTCTCATGACCACCTTGTAAGATAGGTACCAATTTACAGGTGAGAAAATTGAGGCCAAAAATCCTCTACATGCATCCTAAGGCCACCCAGGTCACAAATTATTTAGCCAGAATTCACTTCTCCACTGTCATTCTAAAATCTGCTTTCTTAACCACCTCACATCTCTTTTGTGACTTCTTTCCTTCTCTGACTTATCTGTGAATATCTTATAGTAACCATTTTCCTAGAGACAGAATTCCAAATTGGCTATGAGTGCAGTTACTTGACTTATTCTCTGGTCACCTTCCTAAGTGGACCTCTGAGTTTGCTCTGATTTTATTACTGTAAGGTCTACATATTTATAAATGTAACCCAAGTTCTCTGACTTATGAATTCTTCGAACTTCTAACTTTTTTTCAGAGGCTTATGGCTCCTAACACTCCTTAACGACTTAAAGGGACATTTTCTTTCCATTTCAAATTTCAAGCCTGCTTACCTTTTAAATATTCAATATTTAGGTATTATAAAAGCAATAGGATTATTTGATGTCCTAATTGACTCAGGCCTTCTTTTAAATGCTGTTGTAGCAAACAGTGATGCCAGCAGTAGCATTCATCCTTCCTACTGCTCCACTTAAAAAGCATCCAGACAGCCCATCGGATGTGAGACCCATCGGATGTGAGACCCAGCACTGAACCCAGAGGACTGTTAGGGCTCAGACTAAAGCACCCTCCGGGAGAATCATACTCTGCCCCCTCTCCACACCACCTCTGAGCACATGCACGCACACACACACCCCTGCTGGTAAGATGAGGTCACAATGAACATCCAGAAGAGAATTAAGAGAAAAAGAAGATATAGAAGGAAGTGTGAGGTACAATCCCCCAACTTACTTTCTCCTTGTTATTGGGAGTTCCAGGGACTGATGAGATTTATAGATGAATGCAAACTCTTATGTTTATCTGTGGTGTGTGTGTGTTTGTGTGTGTGTGTGTGTGTGTGTGTACAAAATGTTAAAATGGACTTTAGGCTAAAGTCATGAAGCATAGATATCATTTGGCCATGGTGGCACAATTTCAAAGGAGGTTCAATTCTTAATCCTCTCACTCATGTCCAGGGTATAAGGTTTAGAGATTAAGAGATAACTAAGAGATTTTTAGTTGGGTTTTTTGTTGTTCTCATTTTGGGTGGTGGGGGGGTGGGGTGGGTGGTAGAGATTGTTTGATTATGGAAAGGGCCTGTGGTGAGAGTTTATATTCTGAGCTTCCTCCCACCAAGTCATGTCTAAAGGTGGGGTTCTCCCCTCACCTCACTTCTAAAGGAAAAGATGTCAAAAGAACTCCTCAGAGAGCCTAAGGCCTAATGTGTGGTTCTTGTGCACACACCTGACTCCTGCCTGCAAAATCTGAAAGGCAGGTGTATTAGTCTGTTCCCATGCTGCTAACAAAGACATAACCAAGACTGGGTAATTTATAATGGAAAGACATTTAATGGACTCACAGTTCAGCATGGCTGAGGAGGTCTCATAATCATGGCATAAGGCAAAGGAGAAGCAAAGGCACATCTTACATGGCAGCAGGCAAGGCAGCTTAGGCAGGGAACTCCCCTTTATAAAACCATCAGCTCTCATGAGACTGATTCACTACCATGAGAACAGTAGGTGGGAAACTGCCCCCATGATTCAATTATCTCCATTTGGCCCCGCCCTTGACATGTGGGGATTATTACAATTCAAGGTGAGATTTGAGTGGGGACACAGAGCCAAACCATATCAGCAAGACATGGGTTTACTGGCCAGTTTGATAGCAGAGTGAAAGAGAATTCATGACACTGAGGGTGAGTCTCTGGGCTATGAGAATAAAGATGTTTTTGCCCTGTCGAGAGCCAAAAACAGAGATCACCAGTGTCAGAGAAGGAGGTGTAAAATCTCCAGAGAATCCCCCAAAAATGCCCTTCAGAGCAAGAGTCAGGTTTAAGCATCTGCCAAGTCCCAAGAGTGTCAATTCTGTGTATCTTGCGGTATCCTTTAAGGGAGACATTTCCTGCTCTCCTCATCTTCTCTCCCTCCCTGCACCCACTTGGGAGGCGTCAGAATTAACTAGGGTGGCACATAGTTTACATACAGAAAGTCTTCTGAAAGGGAAATGGTGTGATGGTTCTTTTCATGTGTCAACTTGGCCAGGTTCTAGTGCCCAGCTGTGTGTCCAACACTAGATGTTACTGTGAATGCATTTTGTTCGTGTGATTAACACTTACAATCAGTTGACTTTAAGGAGAACACTCACTGACCCAAAGGGGAACTATTAATAACCAGACCCAGGCAAAAGCAACTGAGACTACCCTGAGCTAACCAGTTAACCAGTTAGAACCCAAGAGTTAGTGGGATGTGGAAGTCAGTGGACTGTGGAGCATGGCATTGGTGGCATGTGGAAGTAGGGTTAGAAGTGCTGGGTGAGGAGAGAGGAGAGGCTGACTGCACTCTCTTTTCTGGACTGTGGCCTCCTACCTGGAATAAGCCTGAACTGAGAGAAAGAAAGAATTTATTACTCTAGAGTTTCAACTATAACATGGGACAAGACGTACTAATTACCATGCTAAGACTGTGTTGTGTGACTTCACGTGATGGGAGACTATTCTGTGTGGCTTGAAGTGACTGACGTGTGTGCTCCTCTGGGGTGGACAGAAAAGTCATAGGGCATGTCTGTGTTTCATTTGGAGAAAGAGGAAAAATTAGTTTCACAGAGATAGAAAGGTAGTTGGAGACAAAATACAGCTATTATCTGACTCCACTCCATGGTTATATATGGATAGACATCCTTCTTCTTGATCGGAGGCCTGCTTGAGTTACAACCAGCTACCAGTGTCTGCAGCATGGAGGACCAGCCCTGGGCCTGGGGCAAGGGCCTCAGTTGTTCATAGGGACAGCTCTGATGAGCCCATAAACTGGCATGAGCTCAATATTTTGGCACAGAGCACCTCTTTCTACCTCTAGTCACATTTTAGTTAACATGACTAGCCCACCAGAGCATATGGTAACTATGAAAGCTGTTTAACACGATCCATAAATAGTTTCCACATTAAGTACCTATTTACTGAGCATCTACCCTGTGCCTAATATTGCTGGATAGAAGTATAGATATAGAACCTCTGATGCCAGGTACGGTGGTTCATGCCTGTAATCCCAGCACTTTGGGAGGTCGAGGCGGGCAGATCACCTGAGGTCAGGAGTCCGAGACCAGCCTGCCAACATGGCAAAACCCTGTCCCCACTAAAAATACAAAAATTAGCCTGGCATGGTGGCAGGCACCTGTAATCCCAGCTACTCAGGAGGCTGAGGCAGGAGAATCACTTAAACCCAGGAGGCAGAGGTTGCAATGAGCAGAGATCACGCCATTGCACTCCAACCTGGACAACAAGAACGAAACTCCATCTCAAAAAAATGAATTAATTAATAAAATAAAATAGATATAGAACTGCTAGCTTCAGGAAATTTATGATCACAGGTAAGTTTTGGTATACCAATCTTCTTGCATTCTGTTTCAATATTGTTATGTATCTATTGTGAGTCAACCTAGCTTTTAAATTCTGAGAGCTCTGAATTTGATTTACTTGTTTTTCCAAACTTACACCTGTGAGTTGTGCTTCTGGTGATAAAAATCAAAGCAAAAATTAGTTTTGTAGATTGAATGAGAGGCTCAAAACTAAAGATTCTGACCCTAGACTGGGAAGAACTTTTCTCTTACTGGAAAATTAGAGTGTATGCAAAACCCTTTTATTGTGCATACAACACACAGAGACACATACACACATACGTATTATTTTTTAGATTTTTTAGATTCCATTCACCTGATCTTGTTTTTTTTTTAATTTGTATTTTTTAATGCTGAAAGAGGGCCCACGGATTAAAATAAATAGCTCTTCCTGAGATATAGGAGGAACACAGAAGACATGCTCTTCTGAAAAGCAGAAGGCCGATTCTTTGAAAACACTTAATTGCACAAGAGATAGTTCATGAAATGGCTTCAGATTTTCTCTCAGGAAGTGAGAGTTATAAAGTCTGGTGGTCAGAACAAGATCCATTCCCTGATGACAAGAACCAACCATGCGGCCAAAGCTTTATTCTGAAGTGCAAAGTCCAGGTGTTGGTCAATAATGAAAGGATCAGAGCAGATGGGGTGGTCCCCAAGAATTGATAAAAGATCAGAATGAGACCTTGTGTGGCTAAGTTTGGCAGAAGGGTCATTGTCATAAGTGTGGTGAAGACTCTTAGCACTCACTGACTTATTTTCATGAAAAAATGATCTGCTGATGCACCTAGCTCCCAGGCCACCTGCCACCTGCCATTTCCATGAAGCTATACTTAGTTCTCGTTTTTAGTCAAAGCCAGCTTGTCACTTAAGCCTCACTCTGCTCCAGTATTTCCAGAACTAAATCAGAAACCATTCAAAAAGATCCATCTCATAAAGGAGATGGGGGCGGGGGGAGTGCCATTATTTTATCTAAGACCAAATGTATTTCTTTGCTCCCAGTCTGGTAGTAGATTGTTGTCCATAAAAACAAGCAAGGTTTCTGGAACAAATCTTGACTTGTTTGCTGTGAAGAGCCATGACACCTGCCTCATTTAAACTAATTTATCCTTAAGCAGCTCTAATGCCCGGAGCAGCCTCCCTTCCCCATCACCATATCTCATGAGAGTTGCCCAGCCTGGATAAGGCTTACTTCCCTCGGAATTCGGTTAATTCACCTTTTCCCCTCAAGGATACACATGGTTTCCATTTCACAGAGTAACCCTGGCACATCACTGGCCCACTTCTGCTTCGCACCACCAGAATCCCCTGAACTTTATCAGAGATGATACAGATGTAATTAAACCTGAATTCTAGTCTCTCCTTGTGACAACTCAGCGGACAATTAATGATGATAAAAGAGCCTGCCAGCTGCTGCCTGACACACCAATGTGAGCTTCCAACTCTGAGGAAGATGGAGGGTGAAGGGCAGGTCCCTCTGGCTCCATTTCAATCTGTCTTTTATCTCACACTAGCTAAAAAGTAACACTTACTTTGGGGAAATTTAGATTCTTTCTTCTCCTCTCTTAAAAGCACCAAACAGACAGTCAGGGGTAATGCAAGGTCTATGAAATAAATAAGAACGCTTCCGGGAAGAGTAATTGAAGCTTCATCACCAGGGACCACAGAGTCAGGCCTAAAGCCAGAGGAGCAGGCTGTGCTCCCAATCCTGACCTCAAGCAGGGGATATGCCCACCGCCTCTTTGCCACAGGGACCCATCAGTTGGTAGGGAGGGGCTTCATAAGGGAGACACTCAATGGATTTTTCCACAACAATGCTGTTCACTCCAAACTGACTTCGATCACATTTGTCCTTTTCTCTCTAAATTCTAGGTTGAGCCACGACTACAGTCCAGTGCAATAAAATGCTTGGAAGGAGTCCAAGGCTTGAGGGAGACATGGGCTGTGGAGGGATACAGCTGGAGAGAAAAGAATCAAAACAATGCAGACGAGAAGGAGTTAGAGGAACCTGTTCAATGCTCACACTTCAGAAGCTCGTGCAGAGGCTCCGTGGCAACAGTACTGCCAGCTTCCCTGTGTGGTTTTCCGTTTATTAGCTTGGTGTTTGGGGGGTGTGAGAATCCATTTAGATAATTCCCACAAGAAAAAAGTGCAAATGACTGATAAACATATGAAATAAATGTTCAACAACACTTGTAATCAAAGAAATGCAAATATAAAACAACAAGATAGCATTTTCACCTATCAAATTAACAAAGATTAAAAGGAATTCTAATACCCCACAGAATGGTGAGATGGCCCATGTCACACAGCCAACATGTTAATTGGGACAACCTTTCTCCTGGCAATAGGTAGCAAAAATCTTAAAAGTATGCATACTCCTTGACCTAGTCGTTCCCCTTCTAGAGATCTACCCCAAGGACAGCAATAGCAATTTCAGCAAAGACTTAGGCGCAAAGGTTTCATGGGGATATTATTTACAACAAGAAAAAGTACAAAAATAAAATATGACTCATAAATTAAATAGTATAAATATAAAACATATAAATATAAAAATAGATTATAACACATCCTCATCAATTAATAATATGCAGCAAATTCATGTATTTTAAGAGTACATATGAAGTGAAGAAATCAATATTGTGTATATATATTAGGATCTCAATTTTTTAAATTGAGAGAGGGAGACAATACATCAAAATATTAACAGAGACTATTTCTATATAAGTGATTTCAAGGGATTTTTTTAATATTTTTTGAAATTCTCCACAATGAACATATGGTAATCAGAAAATGCAAGCCATATTTTAAAGCATGTAAATAAAGGACTAATAGTATATTTGTCATGGTGGGCTGTAAAACAAACTTCGAAGCTTGGAGGCTTAAAACAATAAAGGTTTATTTCTCACTCATATTGGAAGTCAGCTAGGGACTCATCCCTACATCACTTTACTCAGGAACAAAAACTAATAGAGCCTCCATCACCAATCACCATGGCAGACAGAAGGAAATGTAGCAAATCATACACTGGCTCCTAATGACTCGTCCAGAGGTGATACAGGCTATTTTCATCTACATTTCACTGGCCACAGCCAGTCAGATGACCCACCTTATGTAATGCAAACAGGGAAGTTCAACTCTACAATGTGCCTAGAGGAAAGAAAACAAGAAAAAAATTGTGAATAGAACCAATGTTACTACCAAAAAAGCATTGATTATCTAAATGTCAAACTGAAGGTCTTTCCTCTGTGCTTTGTAAGATGTGGCATTCATATGACCCTAAACAATTTGATTCTGCTTCTCAATTCACAGTTTCAAACCCAAGATATTCAGGAGATGCCATTAATGCCAGCAAGAGGCTACTTTAAAAGGCAAAAGGGTGTGCACATACCACAGCCACATTAAAGAAATATACTTACTTTTCAGAGTCCTGGGACTATTCAGAGAAATTCCAGCATTTCTTAGTCCCATTCTAAACATACAAAAATCCAAATAAGCAATATTGGAAATTTCTCCCACCTTTTCCCAATGTTGGAGAACAAGGCCCAAACTATACAAGGTCCTCAAACCACCTGCTAGGAACACTTTTCTAGTCAGTATAATCTGTTTTCTTTTTAATTCTGTACTCTGTATATAGAAGATTAGAATACACCAATCCCAAAATATGACTATTAGTGTTTAAAAAATAACATCGTAATCCTCTGCACATTCAAACAATTCGTCGTGCTTACTCAAGTAAATACCATTTTAAAGTATTTTTGTATTAATAAAAAAACTAATATGGCTTTATGAATGACAAAAATAGAAGGCAACATTGGGCATTAAATCAATTCACTTTTCTCCGTTAAAATATATCTTGAACAGTGTTAAAAATAAAAGCTAATTACATGGAATGTTGCTTTGTAGCTTGCACTGATAGATCTCTCTAAGGGATACAGGTAATTATAGACAATCTGACCCAAGACAGAACTGTCCGGATTATCACTGAATATTTTTCATCATCCACTATATCTAATTGGTCATCAAATCTTATTGATTCTAAACTTCCTAAATACCCATTTAATTTGATTCTTCCCTCCATTCCTAGTTGCTATGTTCAGGGCTTCATCATCTGTCACTGAGGCTATTGCAATCAGCTATTCTCTTGTCTTATTCCATCGGACTCCCCTCTCCAAGCCACTTTCCATACTGCCACCAAAATATGTAAATCCTGTTACTTCTCTTAAAATCCATCTGTGAACAGAAAACCAAAAATCGCATGTTCTCACTCATAAGTGGGAGTTGAACAATGAGAACACATGGACACAGGGAGGGGAACATCATACACCAGGGGGCCTGTTGGGGGGTGGAGGGCTAGGGGAGGGATAGCATTAGGAGAAACACCTACCACAACAGGCAATATCACCCCTCTCTTCAAAACCCTGCAATGGCTTCCCCTTTTTACTCAGATGAAATCCAGAGTTCATACCTATAACCCCAAATGATTGCTCTTCTATGACTTCTCCACCTACGTCTCCCATCTTCACCTCCCTCCCTTCCTGGGCTGAAAATACACTGGGCCTCGTGCTGTTCCTCTAAACATGGAACATTCACAGCTCCTTCTTTCCTGATTTCTCTTTAGTCAGAGATCCACCCACCTCACTCCTTCTCTTCTTTCAGGTCTTTACTCAAATGCAACCTTTTGGTGAGAACTTCCTTGACCTCTTATTCAAAATTCCCATACTCCACTCCCCAGCACTTCCAATAAAAACTTTCTGACTTCTTTCCTCCATGGCACTTAATGCCCCTCTGTAAAACACTGCCCAGTTCAAGTTCTTACTTTGTTTATGGCCTGTGTCTCACAGTAGAATGTAAGCTCCAGGAGGGCAGGAACAATGACCTATGCTGTTCACTGCCATCTTTCAGTGTTGAGAACAATGTATGGCAAATAGTAGACATTTAAAATATACTTGTTAAATAATAGGATGAGTAAATAATGAATGAATAGAAAAGAGTAAATCGCATTTCCCAAAATAATTCTAGCACAGATTCCTTTTTGTGGGACATTTCACAGGAACAGTTCTGAACAAGTGTTCCCACCCTTTCTGTCCTCCCTGTCTGTTAAAGAGGGCCGTGACTTTGCCCACTTGGCCTTTTCTCTCTCCTGGTCTCTGGGAAGCATTCTTCCTTTGACAGTTATTGAGAACTATTAATGCAGATTGAGGACAATGGGCCTATCTTACCTTATAGATACTTACAAATAAAAGATGAAAAATATTTCACTAGACCTTTCTTAACGTAGAGGTTTTCACCAAATCCACTTTATTAGAAAAGTATTCACTAAATATTAGCTATGTTCCAGATAATACACTAATCCCCTGGGGCTAAAATGACTAATAGGACACAGTATTTGACCTCTATGGAAACAGACATATAACCAAATACTTGGAGAATTGCAGTAAGCAGTAGGACAGACATATGACGTAGTGTTATGGAGATTCAGAAGATGTTTTTATAGTCTAAAAAAGCAAATAAATGCTTTCCAAAAAAAAGGTGGCCTTTGAGCTAAATCTTAAAGAATAAGTAGAAACTTTAGATTAAAAACTAGACCATTCCAATTAAAGGGAAAGGCAGTGCAAAGGCATGGAAGTGTGAGAAGAAACTAATAACAGGTTGGATCAGTTGGAGGAAGGTGGAAGAGTTCTGGGAGAGGAGACAGAGATAGCAGTCAGGGCCCAGGTCAAGGAAGGCCCATAAACCCCACTCTAGACCTTGCTCAATGATAGATAAAGCTTTTCTTTGTTCAGAGACTCAGTGGAGGAGTGAATTCCTCAAGAGAGGTTACAATGGAGCAAGAACTCTAGGACAGGCGAGAGAGTGGCATTACTTGTATAAATGGCTCTTTAGCACCCACTGTCCAAGGAAGGTGGGCCGCCCTATAGGCATATTCAGGCTCAAATAGTACTCCTATGTATGGCACATCCGTCTGTTGTGTTTATTAAGTGTTTATTAATGAAAGAGGCCTTGCTGGATGCTCTGTCAGTGTATCACTCCTGATTACTCTGCTCTCCTACTGTGCTGCAAGTAAAGTCACCTACCGTGGTTCTAGGATTGCTCAGAGTATGAGCAGGAGAGGAAGATGTCAATGAGGCTCCGGCTGCATCCCTGTCTGTACAACCCTTCCAGACCCCTCCATTCTAATTATATCACCTTCTCCAAATCATGCATACCCCACATATGCAGTGTCTACCATATGCCAGGCACTGAGCTAATGACTGGTCCAGTAGTAAAGTTCTAATTCTCCTTGGCCATGCCTCTGCCCATATAGCACTTAAAATTCCTTGGAATTGCAGAACTCCATGAAGTCAGATTCCTTTCTATTTATTTGTATAAAAGTCTGTCTCCTGTACCAGGTCATAAGGTTCTTGAAATCACAAACCTTGTTTTAGACATCTCTGCATCTATCGAGTTCCTTGCACAATGTCTGGCACATCATAGGTGTTTGACAAATGTTTGCTGAGTTTTAAATAATTGTGCAAGAATGTTCAACCAAAGGAACCATTGAGAAATGACTTCACTGCAACCCTTCAATGTTATATGTGAGCCTGCTACCTGAGCTGGACTGTGATTTCAAAATGGAACACTGAATCCAAAGGAAATTAGGATTCCCAGATTTCCAGTGGAGGGCAGTACCATTATAATATCAAGATATAATCTGATGTCTAATCACCATTCTGTGATAGTAGAAAATGTGCCCCAGCCCAATAGACAGAAGGAAAACTGCAAAGAAAGCATTTATGACTATAAACAATTTTTCTTTATTCCTCATCTGGGTCCTGAGGCCTGTGATTTGGCTCCAATTTTTCATTTGTGGTTGTTTGGTTCAGATAATAAAACTGTTCCTTTAAAATAATGGTGACTATATTGAATCTAAAAATAAATATCAAAAGATCAAAGTCCCTGAGTGGGAACAATTATTGCAAAAAGACCAGCCAAGCTCAAAGCAACTGTTAAGGGATCCTGGCCCAAGCAAGAGGAGCCTGGCCTCCTTGGCTGATCTGGAATCACATGGGCAGGCTGACAAACCAAAATTGAGAAACTTCTAAAATATGGAAAACACACATGGCAATATGAATGACCCTATGAAAATTGCTCTTATTTGATTGTTATTTGTCACTAACGACTTGCAGTATCGTTAAGACACTTCACAAAATGGACAGAAAATGAGCATTCAGTGTGTGAGGGAGAAAAACCAGAAGGAAGAGCTCCTTGTGAATTTGCAAGAGAAATAACACTAGGGTTCAGTTTTGCTGTTAGATATAATAAGCTCCAGTAAGGAAGCAAATGAGAGGTAAGCCAAGATGATGTGGCTTTATTTCAATGCTCTCTTTGTTTGTTCCCTAATGCATTCAGAGAAAAAAAGTGTCAAAATCATTCAGTGAATTCCAAGTACAATACTTACCGGGAGCTGCAGCTATTTAAGAAGTGCCTTCCTCAAGATCCAGGCCTGGACAATTCACAAACACAATGTTTATTTATTTTTCAAGAAGCCTTCTGTGTAAAGACAATTCTCAGGAATCGCAGTACTGATATGCATAGATTTTCCTCTCACTGAATATCTCAATATTTGTATTGTTTAAGGGATACATTCCAACCAGTAATTATTTGATCAAAAATTTTAAGTATAATAAATTTTCCCATCATTAATTTATTCAATAAGCATTTCTTGAGCATGTACTATGTACCAGACACTCTACTAAATGATACAGAAATGTCAGTTTCTGTACTCAAAAAGCGCAATCTGGTGGAAGAGTGATAGGGAAATGGACAGCTGAACAAGGAAAGTTCTATGATGCTGTAACACAGAGGACTGGCACTGAATCCAGCCTGGTGGGCAAGGGCTGGGGTCAGAAAGACTTTCTGGAGAGAGCTGACAGTGAGTAGTAAAGGAAGAGGCATCCCTTAGCCAGGTGAATTTGCTAGAACCTGTGAAAAAACCAAGATACTTATTGTCATCTGCTTACCAACAACAAAAATAGAAACTAATATTGATCAAGCACTTACTCTATGCCAGGCATTGAGCTAAGTACTTGGAACTTTAGTTCTTGTTGAAAAGACATTGTTAATAATATGAGAACATCAGTTATCAACATATGGTTGTGGTAGAAAAAATCATCCCACTCCACCCCACCCCCAGCCAAAGATGTTCACATTCTCATCCCCTGGAACTTGTGAAGGTGTTACCTTGGCACGATATGGTTACGTGGCTTTGCAGATGAAATTCAGGTTAGAAAACTTAAAATAGAGCCCTGGATTATCCACATGAACACAACGTAATCATGGGGCCCTTAAAGGGGTAGAGGAGACGAAGAGTCAGCTGCAGCAGAAGAGGGAAACAAAGGAGACATTCCAGGAATGAGGACAAGACCCACCATTGCTGGCTTTGAAGAAGGGTGAAGAGACCACAAGCCAAGTAGTGTGGGTGGTCTCTATAAACAGAAAACAATCACCAGCCACCAGCTGGTAGACCTCAATTCTACAATCACATGGAACTCAACTCTACCAATGCCTTGAATAAGTCTGAAAGTAGATAATCCCCTGGACCTGCCAACACCTTGATTTCAACTTTGTGAGACCTGGCCAGAGAAACCAGCCAAGCCCACTGGACTTCTGACCTATAAATACATGATGATAAATTTGTATTGTTTTAAGTGGCTAAGTGTGTGATAGTTTATGGCAATAACAGAAAACTAATACGATGGCACTCTCTGATTAAGTGACAACTAAAATTAGCGGCAAAAAAGTTACCACTGCACCTACTATGTGCCAAGAACTTTCCAAATATTATTCCCTTTGACTCTCATAATCATGCAAGGCTGGTATTATTCTCCCCATTTTACAGATGATAAAACAAATGACAAAAAAATCAAAGAGATTTATAGATAACTAAAGTCACAGCAAGGCAAGTAGAATTGGAATTTAAGCTCAGGTCTATCAGATGCCAGCACTCCTGTTCCTGCCATGTTGCTCCAGGGTAATTACTCTTTACATGTGTAAATTCTGGGTCCGAAGCACTTCTCTGTGCATTAACTTAATTGAACCTTGTAATAGTAGGTGAGGCAAACAGGGCAGAAATCATTTACTCCTTCTTACAAATGGGATATCCAATCTCAACATAAACTATGAGCTGCCTGTGGGCCAGGGCAAGCACACAGGCCTTCCAACTCCCAACCTGCTTTGCTCTACCACCTTAGCAGTTCAGAGAGTGTCCGTGAAGTACCCACCCCACTGTGAGCTCTGTACAGTCAAGTTCGCCTTGAACACGTGGCCTGTTTCCACAAAGCAATGCGAGCAGGCCAGTGTTACAAAAAAAAAAAAAAAAAAAAAAAAGATGATGGCTCCCTGGGTGGAAAGTCAATACTTTAAGTGAAAATAAAACCTATAGCTATGCTGCAAGAGATGTATAAGGGTTATTTGCTCCACTTAGGATAATTATCAATGAATTTAGTATATGACTTTGATACAGAGAGCCACGTCTTCAGTGGCCTCCATACCTATGCTAGAGACCAGCTGTGATGCTTTAAGTGCCTCATTTGTACTCAGTTATTTAATGTACAAGTTCCTAGAGGCATTTTTCACCTAGGGCTTATTTTTTTTAATGAAATCTAATTTCTGAGAAGACCCCAGAGAAATCTGCTTTATATACAGCACAATCCAATTTACCAGAAGTCTTTTTCAAATGCCTCTCTGGGCCATTGCTAGGCACTGGCAATGCAGCACTAAAAAAGACAACACAGGTCCCTGCCTTCATGGGGCTTACACTCTAGTGGTAAGCAAATGAATATGATAACTGCGTTTGAAAGATACCAAGAAGGCAACAAACAGCACCTGAAATAGAGTGGGAAGTGCCTATTTTAAGGGTTCCTGGGGACAGAGGTTCTGACCATGGGGATTAGGAAGTTTGGCACAATGAGGCTTCTGCTTTGCCTAACTCAGACCGCTTTCACGCCTAATCATCCATGTAAGCTGGTCCCTGTCAGTGCCACGTTCTTAACCTATGGACAGATCCTCAATGGGGAGAGCCTGGTGTTTCAGGGAGGTAGGGGAAGACAGTGTAAGTAATTCGGTTCCTACAAAATACACCTGATCTGCCCCTCTGCCCCTTCCTATGTGCATTGGGACTGTTTACTTTACCTCTCTGTGGCTTAGCTTCTTCATAGGATTGTGTTGACACATTAAATTACTAAATGGTGTTTAGCACATAATAAGTGATCAATAAACATGAATAGTTCCTGAAACATAGTTATGACTTCATATTAGCTTTCTTGAGGATGTGTCTGCCCTGAAAAAAAAAGTGTCTATTCCCTTTACTAGGTCTGCACTGTACATATACATCTCTATCATTACTGCCCCATCAAATAATGCATACTGTTATGGGTTGAACAATGTGTGTCCCCCAAAAATGATATAACCCCCAGTACCTCAGAATGTGGCTTTATTTGGAAATAGGATCAGTACAGATGTAATTCAGTAAGTTAAGGTCAGAAGTAGGCTGGGCTCCTAATCTGATATGACTGGTGTCCTTATAAAAAAGTGGGAATTTAGACACAGACAAAGAAATGCATAGAGGGCAGCTGATGTGAAGAGACACAGGGAGAGGATGGTCATCAACAAGCCCAGGAGAGGAACCTGAAACAGATTTTTATCTTTTTTTTATACAGTGGATTATATTATTAATTTATTCTATGCTTTCATTTTATATATATAATTTCAACTTCTTAGATTCAGGGAGTACGTGTACAGGTTTGTTACATGCATATACTGTGTGACACCGAGGATAACCAATAGGCAGTTTTTCAACCCTTGTCCTTGTCCTGCTCCTCCCTCCTCCCTCCCTCTAGTAGTCCCCAGTGTCTGTTGCCATCTTTATGTCCATATGCACCCATTGTTTAGCTCCCACTTATTAATGAGAACATGCTATACTTGGTTTTCTGTTCCTGCATTAATTTGCTTAGGATAATGGTCTCCAGCTGCATCTATGTTGCTGCAAAGAACAGGATTTCACTTTTTTATGGCTGCATAGTATTCTGTGGGGTATATGTACCACATTTTCTTTATCCAATCCCCCACTGATAGGCATCTAGGTTGATTCCATGTCTTTGCTCTTGTGAATAGTGCTGTGATTAACATATGTTGTTTTTGGTAGAACATAGGTACATCATATGTTCTATATCATATGTGCATGTGTCTTTTTGGTAGAACAATTTATTTTCTTTGGGTTATATACCCAGCAATGGGATTTCTGGATTGAATGGTAGTTCTATTTTAAGTCCTTTGAGTAATCTCCAAACTGATTTCCATGGTGGTTAGCTCTAATTTATATTTCCATCAACAGTGTATAAGCATTCCCTTTTCTCCAGAGCCTTGTCAGCATCTGTTTGTTTTGTTTTGTTTTGTTTTTACTTTTTAATACTAGCCATCTGACTGATGTGAGATGGTATCTCATTGTGGTTTCGATTTGCATTTCCCTAATGATTAGTGATGCTGAGCATTTTTTTAAGTTTGTTGGCCGCTTGTATGTCTTCTTTTGAGACATGTCTGTTCATGTCTTTTGCCCACTTTTTAATGGGGTTGTTTTTTGCTTGTTGCATTAAGTTCCTTATAGATTCTGGATATTAGACCTTTGTCAGATGCATAGTTTGCAAGTATTTTCTCCCTTTCTATAGGTTGTCTGTTTACTCTGTTGATAATTTATTTTGCTATGCAGCTCTTTAGTTTAACTAGTCTGCATTTGTCAATTGTTTTTGTTGCAATCACTGTTGAAGACTTAGTCATAAATTCTTTCCTAAGACTAATGTCCAGAATGGTATTTCCTAGGTTTTCTTCTAGGATTATTATAGTTTGAGGTCTTACATTTAAATCTTTAATCCATCTTGAGTGAATTTTTATAAATGGTGAAAGGTAGTGTTCCAGTCTGAAACAGATTCTTCCTCACAGACCTTAGAAGGAAGGAACCCTGTGAATACCTTGATTTTGGCTGACAATGAGAATCATCCAAATATGGGACTGGCTATCTATCTGTAATCAACATTCAGACAAGTGTTTGCCACTATGGTGAAGAGGAAGTCCTTGGAGTCCCCATTGGCAGGAGGTACAGCCATACTCAGAAGGCCTACTGGCACCCATATCTGTGACTTCTGTGTCTGGGGGCAGGTGCTCTCATCATACTGGACTAGGGTCAGACTCACTCCATGGTGAGGGAAGCTGGCAAGAATAAGTAGTGTTCCCATAGGTGAATGGATCTGGGTGGCCAATGGGGTGTGCAAAGAGAATCTCAGAATAGCAACATGGAAGGCCAAGGGGATGTGGCTCAGGACCTCAGGCACAGGCTTTCTGAAAGTACACTGACACCTGGGAAATGATGTGAGAGTTCAGGGATCAGCATAACACAAGGTTCCCCATCTTAAGCCCATCCAATAGGGAGAGGAGGAATCCGCGGCCTCTCCCTGAAAAGGAATGGAGATGAGGGCTAGGCCGGCAGAGGAGCCAGGGCCATCCACTAGAGAGGGGTCTGGGGCCAATAGAAGCAGAAGGATGAGAAAGGAGGCCTCAACCCAGGGTGGGTGGATGAGCAAGAGTTAAGGTGATAATTCTACAGAGGAAAAGAAGAAGGGAGAAAAAAGGATTTTCATAATTGAACTATTCTAATTGACTGCTGACTCCACACTGTTCAGATCCACCAGGTAATTGCTCAAGTCTCCATTTCATTTCATCTGTGTAGCTGTAGCTATAGCAGTTAGTTGGGGGGTGGGGAGGGAAGGTTTAAGAAGTGATTAGGGGAAATCACTCCTTGCAGGCCTTAGGTTATTCTTGTTAAAAATGATGCCAGGAAAATCATAATTAAAATGGGAACATGGTGAATAACAAGAGCCCCTTTCCTTGAATGTGAAATAAATTTTAACAGCTACCTTAGCTAAAGAACCCAACACATTCGACCTTCCAATAAGGGTTAGCAGAGTTTTCTATCAGAGAGAAATAGAAACTATAAATCAAATGTTTCATATCTAAAGTCCAAGCCAGCTCCCGTGAGTAAAATTCCACTCTCCAACAGTCTTGTGTTTTTTCACTGACTATCAGGCTTCCTTGACTCTGGAACTATATGGATACTGTTTCTTCATCTTAAATCTATGAAACTACCTTCAAGAGCTATAGTCTTGACTACTCATGACATACTATCCAAGATAAAGAAGCTGGTCAATAATAAATGTGCCTGTGTGTGAGATTCTATCAGGTGCATGTGGTTGAAATGGAGTTGTCAGAAGGAAAGAGAGTGGGGGTGGGGGATGGGGGCAGAGTCGAGGAAAAAATTCTATAGAAAGGGGGCAGGTGGCAGGAAGCATGTTTAAATGTTGGTTTAAATGCATTTTAAAGAAGGGTTGATGTTGATCATCAGATTCTCCTGATTCAAGTACAATGAAAATTTGCCTCTCCTGAGCCTGGATTTTCCCTGGTCTCCCCAAATTTACTATGGGGCCCAACAACATCCTTCACTGAGAGACAGCTTTGGTCTCGAAGGAGACAGGCTGCTTATAGAAACTTCAGGTCTATTTTTCTGGGATGCTGTGAGCTAACTAGAAGTGTGCTCAGAGCTATTTGGCTGACTGATACCCTCCTCCTGTTGAAAATGTAAGAGAATTCTTCCTCAGCAGTTTGGTTCAAGGCAAAATAAAATATGCTCCCGTGGCCACAGTCACACTCCACAAACTCCCCAGAGACTCTTTGATTATCTTAATGGTCCTTCTGTAGACTGGCAGTGAGATCTCAGGGTGCAGTGCAGTCAGTGCCTCTGTGGGGAGCCAGATCAGATCTCTGGAGAGCACTGAGGACTCTACAGCAGGCAATTGAGTCCTGCTGACCCAGCCCAGCACCTTCCATGAGATAAGGCCTAGGGGCCACAGGATCCCTCAGTACCCTCCCCTTCTCTCACACCCTCCTGTGGGTACCTAGTTTCAGGCTATGGGAAACTTCAAAATCATAGCAATTAGGTAGATGAAAGCACAGCATCTATTTCGGTTATTAAGGCTTACCTCCTTCCCAGGCAGCCACCCTTCCAGCTGCCATCGCTGGCCCTGTGCTGGGCTATCTTCAGTCCAAGCTCACATGACCTTGGAAATCTGAAAAGATGACTGACACATTTCCACATTCAGGCCAGACCTGAGGTTTATCTCTGGCCAAGTACACGTCAAGTCTTCTGGCAGATGCCACCAATCTCCCCATCTACAAATGCCTTACCCCAGTGATTCTCGCTCCTAGATTCCATTAGAATCACCTGGGGAGTGTTTCAAAGGATAATTACCAACACCCAGGCCCCACCCCAAAGATTCTGATTCGATTGGTCTGGAGTGAGGTCCAGCCTGGCAGCCTCATGTTTCACAAGCTCCCCAGGTGATTCTCATGTGCCGCCAAGGTAGACTATCAGGTCCTAATCCAAGTCCTCTGGGTTATTCTCCACAAGGATAGATGACGGCTCCGAGTTAATACCTTACGACGTTGGTCTCACTTATTACTTGTTTATCTGATAAATTCTCAGAGGGGTTACCTAAGTTCAGAATCTAAAGGTCATTAGAGGTTATCTTCAATGTACCAACTAGAATAAACACTATCTATTGAGCAATCATTTGCTGAATGCCTATTACGGACCAGACACTGTGCTGGGAACTAAGACACAAGCATGTACATCAAACGGTTCCTCCACGTGTTTTGTGCTCCCTTCTGCCCCTTCAGATTTGGAAACCTGGTTTTCTGTTTTAAATTCAATCTCTCTCTCTCTCCCTCTTTTTTTCCCTCTCTCTGCTCCCATCTCCTCTCAACTTTTATATATGATGCACGTACCCAAATACATTTACTTATAAATCTTACAGCTCATGTGCAGCAGTAGCTAATCTCTGACACATTCCTAAGGCTCAGTGTAATTAGAATAGGAGAAAGCACCCATCCTGGGTAGGAACACACCTCATGCTGTCTTCTTTCATGACTTTTTATCTCCTGATCAAGTTTCTATTATATTTGCCTCGGGACTTAACTACCGTTAAATATTCAAGAAGCCCAAATAAAAAACTTTTTCTACTCTCTGCTCTGTCCTTTCAAGTGTTTAATTTTGACCCAACTGTCAGGAAAAACACAATCCTGAAACTCCACAACCAGATTTAATCATTCTTGTGTACGCCTGAACCCTTGAGGGAAAGGGAAGAAAATCCTGCCACAGCAAACCAGAGCCTGAAAGACCAAAGATCTAGGACCACAGGAGTGGCCCTAATTCATCATTAGTCACCCCGCCTCTGTGTTACTCTGCCTCCTGCCTGCCCTCCCCGTGGCTCCCTATTTCAATGATGTCTCCGTCTTCCTGCTTGACTGCAGCTGATTACAGTCTGTGACTCATTCATTCCTGTACTCCCATCCTCCAACAGAGACGGTAATAACAGCTCACAGCTGTTGAGCACTTGCTGTATGTGCCAGGCACTGTTCTAGATGCTTTCCACGTGTTATCTCTGAATTTCACTCAACTCTGTGAGTTTAATGCCTTTATTATCCCATTATACAGATGACAAAACTGGAGTACAGAGTTTGAGTAATTTGCTCACATTTACACAAGGCTGATGAAGCAGAATCCTGATTCAAAGCCAGGCCGTCTAGCCATAGATCCTATTCTCTTAGCCACTACTATAGGATGCTGAGACTTAGACAAATAAACACATCTGTTTCCAAGGTTTTTATTCGGTAGAAGACAGCTTAGCACCTACTAGCTATGTGACCTTAAAAAAATTGTTAAATGCTCTAAACCTCTTCTAGATCTAAAACTCTTCTAGAAAATAAGAGTAAGAGCAATGATGATTACGTTAGATGATGTCTGTAAAGTGCATGGCACCGTGCCGGGCATTTACTAAATGCTTTACAAAAGTTAGATGCTGCTGCTGCTGCTATTTGGTAGGTGGGTACATTAGGAGCATCCCAAATTACTCCCCAATCGAAGTGGCCACTGCCTCCCTGTATAAGAGCAGTGGGTAGCAGCCATTAAATTTTTTTATAATTTTATTTAGATATAATTTACATACCATAGCATTCACCCACTACAAATGTACAATGAATGTTTTTTAGTATATTCAGAGCTGTACAATCAATTTTAGAACCAATTTAGTATTTAGAAACCAGTTTAGAACCAAACTTAGAATCAACTGTGGGAGATTTTATTATCACCCAAAAAAGAAACCCCATAGCCATTACTCCCCATTTGCCCCAAGCTGTCCTCCCATCCATGCCCCTGGCAATCACTACTCTATTTTCTGTGTGTTCTGAACATTTCATATAAGTGGAACCATACAATAAGTGGTCTTTGTGAGTGACTTATTTTACTTAGCATGATGGTTTCAAAGTTCATCCAAGCTTAGCATGTGCCAATACTTCATTTCTTGTTATTGCTGAATAATATTCCATGGTATGGATAGCCTTATTTTATTTGGCCTTTTACTCGTTGATGAATATTTGAGTTGTTTCTCCTTTTTGGCTATTATTAATAATTCTGCATGCCTACAATCCCAGTGCCTTGGGAGGCCAAGGCAGGAGGATCACATGAGGCCAAGAATTAGAGACCAGCCTGGGCAGCATAGCAACACCTCATCTCCACAAAAAAATACAAAAATCAGCTGAGCATGGTGGCAGATGTCTGTAGTCCTAGCTACTCACGAGGCTGAGGTGGCAGGATCCTGTGAGCCCAAGAGCTTGAGGCTACAGTGAGCTATGATTGCATCACTGCACTCCAGCCTGGGCAACAGAGCGAGACCTTGTCTTAAAATAAATAATGCCTCTATGAACATCTGTGTACAAATCTTTGTGTGGACCTATGTTTTTCTCTTGGGTATATATATGGGAGTAGAATTGCTAGGTCATCTTGTAACTCTGTTTCACCTTTTGAGGAGTTTTCAAATTGTTTTCCAAAGCTAATAGCTACTAATCTTGCACTTTCTTCTAGGTGACCTAGAACAAAAGTCACTTAACCTCACTGAGCCTCAGTTTCCTCATCTGCAAAATGAGGATATTATGTACCAAAGGAGATACTTTCAGTACAGTGCCATCGACTGCCTGACACCAGCGAGTGCTTAAACAAGTAGTAGGTACTCTGTTGCCCCTGGCAGATGGTGCTCTGCCCTTTCCTTCCTGTCCAGTTTGGATCAGAAATGAAAGGACGGTACCACGGAAGGCTTGAGCACAGCCTAACGCAGATGTTAGAGTGCATCACAATGCAAAATCACACTACCTTTCTGGGCCATGGCACCAGTCTCTAAAATCAAGAAAAAATAAAATAAACTACTCTCAGCTCAGTTGTGTGTATATTCTCTTTCCTTCTATAAACTGGACTTTTGCCCAGAAATCACAAGTAAAGAAAGAATCAATAATCCAAGTTTTATATGCTAATGTAATTTGGTAGAAAATGCACTACATCTATCAGAACTCCATTCTCTTGATTGCCAGAGTTTCTTACAGGCCACATCTCCAGAAGGGCTTGCGAAAACAAGAGTCAGCGAAACCGTCATCCCCATGAGCCTAAACAAAGTGTAGAAGTGTGAACCCCCAGTGCCACCCTGCTGAAGGCCCCGATTAGCATTTCTGTTTCTGGCAGAAACCGCTGACAGTCCATCAGTCCCAAATAACAATAATAAAGCTCTGCAAATGGAAAGTGTTCCATTCTTAGGGGAGTTATTATTATTCAGGGTAAAAAAATATTCCTTGGGCAGATTCATTTCACTGCAAGAGTTGGTTTCAGAGTTACTTTGTTAAACCTTGGTGGGGGCGGAGGGAGACAAAGAGAACCAGAAAAAGTTGTGCATGCTGTATTTCATATTGTAAGGAATATTTTTGCTTTAGGAACAATAGGTAGGATGCTTGGAGAGACCTGTCCTAGCATATGGGAAAATATAAGAATTTCTATCTTTAGTACAAAGATAGTAATATGACAGACTTGAAGATTCAAGCCAAGCAAGGCTGCCCTACCACCCTGGCTCAGTTCAGGTCACACGTGAGCATGAAACCATTGTCCCAGGCCTTCTTCCATAGGCTCCAGCTTCTGCCTCCCTCTGCAGTAATGCTAATTATGGGATACAAAAACTTAATCTTTTCCTTTTCTAAAGAATTAATCCAATCTATCAAAGAAACACACACACACACACACACACACACACACACAAACAAAGAAGAAAAACTTTCAACTTGGGATTGCAGTGAAAGATTCCAGAGAAAAAATATACACAGAATTTGCTTACTATTAGCCACCAGAAAGTTAAGAAAAAACATGATAATTAAGTGACTAAAAGCCACTTGGGATGTTCTTTATTTGAAAAATCATATAAACTGAGACTCACAGCCTACCCCATTGTCTAAGTACCTCCTCATCACTGAGTAAAGATATATGTCAGATAAAGACACTGGCAGTTCCCAGATATAATAGTACTTGTTTTGAGGCTGAATTCTAGATGAAGCAAATGTGGCATAGAGCTCTTCAGTCACTAAAGTACTAAAATGGCCTCATTATAGAAATCATCACCTGGGCAGTGGGGAGGAGGCTGGACCCCAGCAAACACTACCAGCAGGGGCAGGAGAGGAGATCTAATCTTAGAACCAGAGAATATGTGCAGTGGCATATGTACAGTGATATGGTCTGGCTGTGTCCCCACCCAAATCTCATCTTGAATTATAGCTCCCATAATTCCCTCATGTTGTGGGAGGGACCCAGCGGGAGGTAATTGGATCATGGGAGCAGTTCCCCCATACTGTTCTCATGGTAGCAGTGAATAAGGCTCATGAGATCTGATGGTTTTATAAAGGGAAACCCCTTTTGCTTGTCTCTGATTCTCTTCTCTTGTCTGCCGCCACGTGAGATATGCCTTTCGCCTCCTGCCATGATTGTGAGGCCTCCCCAGCCATGTGAAACTGTAAATCCATTAAACTGCTTTCTTTCGTAAATTGCCCAGTATCAGGTATGTCTTTATCAGGAGCGTGAAAACGGACCAATACACCAGGGTATGGGTAGGGGTGAAATATTTTCTGGAATATTCCAGCTCTAAATCAGAAGAAAAAACACCAAAGTCATTCTCTACATCTAAAATGCTTTCTATAGCCTCTGAGGCTTTGTAGCCTCTGCCCTATCCTGGCTTTCTCCAGGCTAGCCTACTCCTCCTTTAGCCTCTGCACAGGCCACCTCCTTAGCCTGCGTTCCCCAGCTCCCAAGGCTGTGTTATGTGACCCTATGTGCTTGTGCTGCTCCCTGTGATCACCACTTAATGGAAATTGTCTGTTTACTCCTTCATCTCTGCTGCTAGACCATAAGCTCCTGGAAGGAAAGGGAAAGGATTTTCCTGTTCTCAGGATTTTCCTGTCCTCAGCACCAGCACAATGTGGGAACCCAGTAACTGTGCTGACTTGGTTTAAGTCTCTAGCTGGATAGGGAAAAAAATGGACCATCTGAAACCAGGAGCAGAAACCCTGAAACAGCACACCAATCAAGGTAAACCAGGTCAAGTACTGGGGGAAGAACGGGGCCTAGAAGAACAGTCCTGGAGAAAAACTTCTCAAGGACAAGATTTTACCCCTCACCAGTCAATGACCATTGGCATTTTCTTTTCAAAATCTGTAACTTCTTCTTACTCTATCTTAGAGGGAAGAAGTCTTTTGTCTCCTATATTTTAAAAGTCAAAAGCCTTTTATAATGATAAAGTGTTACATGAGAAGCATAGATCCTGAATACAGATTAACAGAAAAACAGAAACAGACAGACCTGAGTTCAAATCCTGACTTTGCTACCAACTAGGCAAGAGGTCAGTCAGTCACTTAATCTCTTCTGTACCTCAGTTTTCTTATCTGCAAAATGGTGATAATAATAGCTGCCATTTTCAGACTTCTTGTGTGATTAGATAGCAATGTAAGTCATATATCTTTGCACTCTGTGCAGTGATATTTCTTAGTGATAGATGTGTGTGCGACAATGTGTTTCAGTAACATTTAGAGTTATGATTCTCAAATATTTACTAAATTTATTCCTGTTGTGAGGAGAGGGGAAAAATAGGCTTTTTTTTTTTTTTTTTTTTTTCTTGAGATGGAGTCTCTCTGTGTTGCCCAGGCTGGAGTGCAGTGGCACAATCTCAGCTCACCGCAAACTCCACCTCCCGGGTTCGAGCAATTCTCCTGCCTCAGCCTTCTGAGTAACTGGGATTACAGGCGCCCACCACCACGCCCAGCTAATTTTTGTATTTTTAGTAGAGACAGAGTTTCACCATGTTGGCCAGGCTGGTCTTGAACTCCCGACCTCAAGTGTTCCTCCCGCCTCGGCCTCCCAAAGTGCTGGGATTACAGGCATGAGCCACCATGCCCAGCCAAAATAGGCATTTCTTTAGCTGCTATGCTCCTTCTGTAGAAAGTAAATAAACTAAAATAATAATAATAATACTGTCGTCAGATGATGAATAAGGTATTTCCTACTAAGACTGCATCTAGGGTTATTACAAAAAGAAAAAAAGAGACAATAGTAAGTTCTAACAGTGTTGTCCCAGAAGTCACCCAGAGCAGAAAACTCGGACCAATGAAGACCAACAAGCTATTTTTTAGCAGGAAAAAGAAATGAAGGTGAGTTTCCATTTTTTTCCTATGCTTCAATGACTCCCCTTTCCAGAGCTGCCTGTTGCAAAATTCTTTTACTCTCTGACAGGGAAAAAAAAATTATGTGTTAAAGGAACAAAATCATCTATTGACAATACACCTCCAACTTCAAACTGCCAGCCACTCAAAAGACTAGATCCTGACAACGGAGGGTTCCCTGTTTAATGGGTAAAGTGGGGTGTTTAGATATGGGTTTGGGGGCAATACATTGCTCTGCATAAGAAAGGAAAAACTATGGAGAGGTACCTTAAGAAAAGATCTCAGCCTAAATTTATCTTAATAAATACATACTGAGCATCTACTCCATATTAGGCATTGACTAGATGGGATTTACATACGTTCCTTCAATGCAAGTCACAAAGTAGACATCACGGCTGGTTTTTGTTTTAAATGAGAAAGCAGCCTTGGGAAGTGAAATGATTTCCTGAAGGTGAAACGATCATCCGTAGAGGCAATAGTGGAAATTTGTTTATACGAAGTTTATGCTTTTTAGGGTGACAAAGTTTATGTATAAGAGCTGAGCAGAAACAGGAACAGAAATCGACTTGTTTTGAGGAAGAACGGGGAGGGAATGGGAGAAGGTCGTGGAGTATTCCTGAGAGGGCAAGGCCTTAGAGTTACGAATGAACTGTATAAGAGCCCAGCCAAGAGAGAGGGGAGACTGCTGGGGAGATAGAGGGCAGGAAGGATGTCTGGGCCTACAACAGAATTTTACCAAAGTGTAATTTGGGTGAGAGAGAAGTGACTGGAATCAGAGGATCTGTGCTTTAATCCCAACTCTGGTACGTGCTGGCTTTAGGCTTCGTTGGAGCGGTCTCCAAATCTCCCTGAGTTTTGCCATTTTCTCACTGCAAAATGGGCAACATGTGCTTCACAGCAAGAATGAATTCATATCCTTGAAAGTGGCCGGAAAACTTCACAGGGACCTCAGGAGCTCGGTCTGCGGCAAAACTTCCCAATTGTTTCTCAACCCCCATCTCCACTTTGTCTGAAGCCCCACCCTCTTTAGAAGACATGATTGATACGGGGTTTGGTGGCCAGGGTCCGATTATTGCATCTCCGTATTCAGGATCCTTTCAAAACCAGACTTGACCATATCTATTTCCTTTCCTAGATAATAGAGACACCAGGTAAAGAGGAGACCAAGCACTCACACTGCAGAACTAATTGTCAAATAACCTTTTTCCTAGCCCTGCTTTTGTGAAGTAATTGTCTCCTTTTGATTGAGCTTCTTTACTCTTAACTGAGAGGGTTGGAATTGATGATCTCTACAGTCTCTTAGAAGACCCCTTGTGAGGCTGTCCCAACAGCCCATTGTTCCAGTACTTTCTATTGCCCAATTAGCAGCATTTATCCAACTTTTTTCTGTCAGGTATGTGCTTCTATTCCAGGCATTCTGAGCCAATTCTGCAAATCAAACTTCTTGGAAGACTCAAATGTTTTAACAATCTTCAAACATACGACATCAAGCATACCACTTTCCTTTATCTACCAACTTTGTACTTTTACTGCAAAAAAGAAAGGTACTGAGTCCATCTGGCATGATTTGCTTTGAATAAAAGCCCATCTGCTTATTATTTCAAATTTCATTGTCCTCTAGAATGTTTACAGAGCTTCTTTCAATATTTATTGCGCTGTGTTTCTAATTACTGATCCAGACCGTCCACACAGACTCGGGGGGGCACTGGGCTAGAATGTAGGTGTCTTTCTTTTTTTCATCTCCACAATTCTTTACTCTGGAGGCACAATGTGGCCCTCGGCCGTCATTACAGAGCCCTGGTGTGATGCTGCAGAGGCAGATTCTGACAATCAACCTCTTTATCGTGAGTCTCCCTGGGGACTTGCAAAGCTGCCTCTGATGAATTTTTGCCTGCCTTGACACCATTATTGTCATAGGAAGGATGGAAATAATTACCTGATTTATTATCTTGAGGCTGGCTTCATTCCGGGGCCCTGTGATCACTGGAAACAGAAGGCTCATCTCTGTCTTTGGGAGTCCTGAAGAGATGGTAAAAGATTCACATTTCCTACATGATGGTGTCTCTAAAAGGCAAGGGATGGGATGGTCTCTGCAGCAAAAACAATTCCCATTTAGTCCTTTTCAAAATATGCCCCCAAAATCCAAGAGGCTAAAGCTGTTTAAAAAATTAAAATCTTTTTCTCCCCAAATAAGTTCCCATTTCTGATTCCCCCAGTTCTACTAGGATGCTTTATTTTCCTCCTCTTATGGCACTTTTTGTCATTCTTCACAATCAAGTAAGTCTCGTTACTCCCTTTGTAGCATCTTAATGCCTTTCCCATCTGTCCCTGGCTTCCATTCTCACTCCATTGTCTAATTTCAGCCCCATATCACATTGTCTCTATTCCTGCAATACCTCCTATCCTTCAGTCTCTCCCCCACCCCACCCACCATACACATGCCTGCAGAATAATCCACCTAAACCATCTTGATTTCATCACATCCCTCCTCAATAATGCTCCATGAGTGCCCTTTGCCTACAGGATTAGTCTGCAAACCCTCACTGAAGGGAAGGGTCTCCAGGGCCCGGCCTCACAGCCCCACAGGTGGCTGTGCACCCCGCCCTGCCCTGAATCCTCCTTCCAGCCCTGCAGGGGGGCACTCTGGGCCTTGGACTCTGTTTTTGCTCACAATGACTTCCTAAGCATGTGAAAAAGTTGAAAAAGGAAGAAAGAATCTGAGATGAATTCTTAGCGCAGACACCAAGGGATTAAAATTTCATTTTACACTGCTTTTTTATGGGGAATGTCACAATCCACCTGATTCTCACACCCTCCTCAGATTCTGGAAAAGTATGCCCACTGTGTAATCCACAAGTCAGGCCCCAGCTCGCCCTGAGAAATTCAGAAGGAAGTTCTATTCAAAAAAATAAAATAAAACAGAAAAGCAACAAACATTATATAGGAGGGGCAAAGGGTACAGGTTAAAAAGATAGGCTTTGGAGTAAGTAGACTGGATTCCAGAGACTTACTAATGCTGTAACTTGGGCATGCTACTTAGCCTTTCTGATACTGCTTTCTTATCAGTAAAATAGGGCAAATATCCACCTTGCATGGTTGATCTAAGAATTATAGTCAACATATGTAGAGTTTCATCACAGACCCCGGCACTTAGCCTCTCAGTCTTGCTGTATTACTCCACTGCCACCTCCAGCCCCAGTAGGTTCCATTTGACTCCAAGGGTTCTCACAGGGTTGGTCCACTCTCTGCTGACTAGCAGGGTTACTCTACTAGCCTTCTGCAATACTGTTCCGACTTCTAACCTGGGCTAGAGAGTGCAAAGGGAGCCTGCTGTCTGGTCAGTGACTACAGTGATTACAGCTCTTCCTCCAAGGATCACAGGTCTGCAGGTGTTCCTCATGGCTGCCCCAGTACCCAGAGACCCCCAGGTGTGGGGCTTCACTTCTCCTCAAAGAGTAACACCTCCTTACCATTCTTAGTGACCAGGTGCCGTCTTAAGCTCCCAGAGATTGAGAAGCACTGACTCAGGACCATGTCAGTACATGAGAGGCAGGAAAGAATGATGGTTATGGCAGTTTAATCTTAACCTGGGCTCTTGAGTCAGACTGCCTGGAATTGTTCTTCCCTTTGCCATTTCTTATCTGGGTGATCTTGTGCACACTGCTTACCTTCTCTGTGTCTTGGTTTCCTCATCTATAATATGAAGACAATAACAGTACCTGCCCCTCATGGGGTTTTTGCGAAGATCAAATGGGTTAATGCACACAAAACACTTAGAATACTGCTTGGCACATAGTAGGTACTCAGTAAGTGTTCACTGTCATCATTAATGAGTCAAGTCCTCAGTTATTTAGGTCCCAGGCACATTACAATCAGAATGATTGATTGAGACCGCTCTCTGCCCAGGGACTGTTTCAACACCCTGCTTGTTGTTACCACCACTGTGTGCACTTGTACACACATACACACACACACACACACACACATACACACACGACCCTCAGCAGTACCTCACGTCAAGAGAAGAATCATTTCCAGGAGGCTTCAACAGCACCAATGCTCACCACCTCTTAATGAAACAAAGTCCTCAGCAGTATCCTAGACATGCTTTTCTCAGGGAATTGCCTTCAATTCTCTCTACTGAGCAGGGGGAGATCAGAGGGCCAGTAGAATCTTTTGGTCTAATCCTCTGTTGAGAGACCATTAAAAATGTGTCTTTGGGTCTAAAATGTTTGAAATATCCATGCTAACACAAATCACCAGATATTTCTCAACCTTATGGCCTCTCTCATTCATAAAGTTTACAAGTTTTAATACAACCTTTCAGGAAACATTTATTGAGCATCAGTTTTATGTCAGGCACTGTTCTGGTGGCTGCAGGTGTAAGGATGAATCAGAGATAGGCTTTGGTTTCTAGGTCACAGTCAAGAGGGATAAACAGGCAGGTGGACAGATCACTTCAATGCAGTGTGATGAGGCTAAGTCAGAGAAATGCAAAGGGAGCCTGTAGAGACCAGAGAAGGGGCATCCATCCCAGATGGGTAGATCAGGAAAGGTTGCCAGGAAGAGGTGACCTCAGAGATAGGTCTTAAAGGATGGGTAGTCATTCACAAAGGAATAGCATTGAAAAGCATACAGGCATGAAAAAAATACAACATGATTTTGGAGTGATGGTCATTTGGCAGCACTAGAGGGAACAGAGTAAGGAGGAGGGATGGGAATGAGAATGGAAAGATAAGCAGGTACCAGACCTTGAAAGGACTTCACGCTTCTCCAAGTCTTTTTTATCTTACCGTGGGATGAAAGGAGAAACAAAGAAGTGTTCTAAGCAAGGAAGTAACATGATAAAATTTGCGTTTCGGTAGAAGAGGGTTTTCCGGTGGAGGGGAGAACTGTCCGGAAGCAGAGATCATTTGGTGATAAACCTGGATTTGTAACAATCCAAGTAAGAGATGGTAAGAACCTACACTAAGATTAAACTAAGAACTTAAACTAAGTAGGATTAAAAGAAATGAAGACATTTCAGAACTATTTACGAGGTTAGATCATCAGAATGTGGAGACCAGTTAGGGAAAGGAGACAGAGATGAATGAATCCCACATTTCCACCACGAATAGAAAGTCAAGCTTCAATTTACGACTTAGAAATCCTAACAGTATTTAGATTTATACATTTTCTGTGTAATATTTTAGGTGTTTTTTTCATTTTAAGACAATACTAACTAGAATTTTAATCATACCAACTGGATAACAAAGAAAGACCCTGAAATCTCTGATGGACAAATTTTTTAAGCAGCAACAGATCTTGAATTCAATTAAGAATCTACTACAGCCAGGAGCAGTGGCTCACGCCTGTAATCCCAGCACTTTGGGAGCCTGAGGTGGGTGGATCACGAGGTCAGGAGATCGAGACCATCCTGGCTAACATGGTGAAACCCCATCTTTACTAAAAACATACAAAAAATTAGCCAGGCGTGGTGGTGGGCGCCTGTAGTCCCAGCTACTTGGGAGGCTGAGGCAGGAGAATGGCATGAACCAGGAACTTGCAGTAAGCTGAGATCATGCCACAGCACTCCAGCCTGGGCGACAGAGCAAGACTCAGTCTCAAAAAAAAGAAGAAAAAAAAAGAATCTACTACTGCATTCAGTCTCCTTGCATTGACAGCTCATGCAAAGAAGACTAGGTGGAAGGAATAGAGAAACAGACAGAAACAAAGACTTTTAGGTACAGAACAATTAGGTACAGAATGTGGACTGCTGCTCTAGGAGTACCCCCAAGTGCCAGCATCAGAACAACAGAGACTATGCCTTGGAATTGACCTCATTTGAAACTCTTTATAGTCTTCAATTATAAATAATTCAACATTGTCTTCATTTCCAATGTTTGTCATTCTAGATCGTTGGAGGTTCTTTTGTTAGTCATCATTAACTGGAACCAGAAGTCTATAGAAGAAAATGGAAGATGGGGGGGTCAGAAATGAGTTTTGGTGGGAAGACAAATGTTAGGCCTAGGAATGTAGTCTGCATTCGTAAGCAATGGGGAGTCATTGAAGGCTTTTGAGCAGAGCCATATAAGATGAAAACAAATGTTCAAGAAGAATCTAACAACCTTGTACAAAATGAATCAATTTGGCTAAAATCTACTCAATACTAAAGTATTACAGTCATTCTAATTAGACTTTGCGCTTTCCCCTATTGTTGCATCATCATACTCACTCACTCTAAATCCCTGGCAAATTGTTTGCTAAAGGCTTCTAGCTTTCTGTCTCAGTGATTTTCAACCAGAGGAGGCACAGGGTTTGGAAATGAGTTAGCATTTCTTATTGGGGTTCTTGCTGTTTTCACAAGTTGGGGAAGAGTGGGTACTGGCATTTAGTCCCACAGGGGCCAGTGATGCCAAATAGTCTCAACACACTGGGCAGTCCTGTACAACAAAAGGCTCATCCGGCCCAAAATGCCAGCAGTGCCCCTGTTAGGAAACATGGCATCTGATCTCTTTTGCTGCCCCATCTCTGTCTTCTATAAATTTTCTTCTCCTATTTATCACCAGGCATCCCGCCAGTCACCTGATTAGCAGGTTAAATGGTCATTCAACTGTCATCAAACTCCTTCTCCCTTTCAGAAGCAACTGGAAGAAAGCCAGCATTCATTATTGACCCAGTTCCATAGCACTTAAGATTTCCATAGTGCTTTGCAATGGTTTCTATTAACTAATTCTCATGTCAACATATGAATTGAGTTAGTTTTGTTATTAGTGGTTTGCAAGCGGAGAGACTCAAGTACGGAAGATTTGGCAACTTGTTCATGTCTTTTACATTTAATTCATGGAGTCACACTTTGGGAAGCTATTTTCAAACTCACAATAATTCTTTCAAATCTCTAGAAAATTCACTTACTAGGGTACTATTTGTGGCTGAATTTCAATATAAACATTGCTTACTTTTGGAATTTAAATACTTTGGTGGCCTACTTATGAAAAGAGAATCTCCTTCTCCCCTGGTTTTCATTATATTATTGAAGATATATATATTCATATTTTCAAAAATCTTTTAAAAGAACTGAATATTTTATTGCCATCTCTATGGGCTGCATTTTGGTGTCTGTTACATTTTATTACTTGTATCACTGGCCTTCTTTGGGGGAATATCATATCTTTCTAATAGATGGAAAGTATCTTGAAGCAAACTGTCTTATTCTTTGTATTCCTCCAGGCACGAGGACAGTGCTTGGCCTGTGGTAATTACTTAGTAAACACTTACTGATGAATTGGTGATCAAGTTGGTAGTTAGTTCCACAGTATTCAAAGTTGTACTTGTTGGAAATTGTAGTCTCCACCCAGTGGTTTACTATTTGTAAAAAAATCTTCACAAAACATTATCGTACTTTACAGTATTCAGCCTCTGTGATACTCCTGCTGCAATTAGCTTCCTTCCACCAATGCCCATGTCCAAGCCATGGATATTTCTTTCATGACTGAGGAGTCCCTAACTCCACACCTGCCACTCCCTTCGTCTCTCTTCCATCCAGAAATTTACTATGTTAAATAGAGCTGATTACTTACACAATGGGAATGTGGTACATTGACTATAATAATTGTCATAATTCTTCACTCCTCTCTATGACCCTGACCTTTGCAGTGCAACTTTGATTCTCCTCCCAATCAATATGTGGAGTCTATTTTCCCCTCCCCTTGAATCTAGTATTGTGAGTTACCTTGGTCAGTAGAATATATCAGATGTGACCATGTGCCTGTTCCAAAGACAGGCTTCAAGGGAAGTTGGATGTTGTTATTTATTCTCATGAAACTTGCCCAGCAGAGAAAGGGTTAAACAAGCCCATTAGCCAGCTGGATGATGAGCTTCACATGGCCTAATCCTCCCTAACACCTCAGCCAACAGCAATCAACTGCCAGATACGGGAATGAGGCATACTAGACCAGGCAATCCCTCGTGAACCTGCACAAGCAGGCCCAGCCAAGATCAACCAAGTTTGCCCCAGAACAGCAGAGTCACCCAGCTGCCTACAGACTCATGAGTATTGTTTTAAGGCACTAAGTTTTGGGATGGTTTGCTACACTGCATTATTTAAGTGCTAAATGTCTTTAAAGAGGTCTTTTTAATCATAGTCAAATTTAATGGAAAACTACCTTAATTTAAACCCTTTAGACATTGTCAAGAAATCTGTTCTCTTTTTTTATTCATTTACCAAGAATAAGCTAAAATATATAACTAATTTTTCAGATAATTGATGTTTACTTCTTTACATATAAAACCTTTTATTTAATATAACCATTTTTATAGTAATTGTTCTAAACTCTATTATACATACATTTATGCTGTAACATCAACATAATACTTGGGGTTTTTTCCTCTTATTTTTCATTGACATACAATAATTGTACATACTTATGGGACACAGCATGATGTTTTTATTCATGTATAATATGTAATGATCAAATCAAGGTAATTAGCATTCAAGCATTCACCTTCACCTCAAACTTTTGTGATTTCTTTCTGTTGAAAACATTTAAAATCTTTTCTTCTAACTTTTTAAAAATACACAGTAAATTATAGTTAACAATATTCATCTTGCAGTGCTGTAAAACAGTAGAACTTATTCCACCTATCTAGCTATAAGAGTCTAATCATTAACCAACTCTATGTCCTCCCCTCCCCACGGCCCTTCCTGTTCTGTAAGAACTAAATTCTACACTCTGCTTCTAGGAGCTCAGCTTTTTAAATTTCCCATATATAAGGGAGAACATGTAGTATTTATCTTTCTATACCTGACTTATTTCACTTAACATAATGTCCTCCAGTTCCATCCCCTGTTACTTCAAATGACAGAATTTCATTCTACGTTATGGCTGAATAGTATGACACTGTGCACACATACATTTCCTTTATTCATTCATCTGCATCAACATAATATTTGAATTCTGTATTTAACTTTCCCTTGATGGAATTATTAATAAAAATGCTATCCTAAAGTACTATACAGTAATGACCTGAGGGAGTACCAAAAACTACTGGACAATTTACATTGGGTGGTCCCAGGCCATTTTGCTTGTTGTACTCATATCTGTTGATGCACACATTTTTGGGACCCGCTACCCTTTAAGATGTTATCTATCATTTCTTGCTACCGTAGAATGTGCTTATCCCTAGCAGCTACCTCTCTTTTAATTTGTTTCTTCCTATTGACTGTGGACCATCAAGCCATATAACCATACAACCATATTGGTAATTTTTTTAAGTTCCCCAAATTAAAGAAATTCTGAGTGACTGTATCACCAGAACCATTCTACCCTAAGGCAACACATACACAAAGAGGGAATACAGATGTATTTCCTCTTTTCAGAGACACATTATCACCTAAGATGAATAATCACCCCAGGAGAATATAAGTGTTAGGTAAAATTCACAAGATATCAGAAAAGTAAAACAACTATAAAAGAAATACATTGAACTGATCAACCTACGAGATATAATATGGGATTAATGGGTCATCTAAATAGAGACAGTCCCCAACTTAATGATGTCCCGACTTGATTTTTCAACTTTACAAAGGTGTGAAAATGATATGCATTTAGTAGAAACTGTACTTTGAATTTTGAACTTTGATATTTTCCTGGCTAAGAAGAATTGGTGATCCTGCCACTGTACCATCACCATCACCTGGCAATTAATTGTAGTTCAATGCTTCAAACATTATTCAGGCCCAGTGTGCATTCAACTGTGTAGACTAATGACACGTATCCATACAACAGTTCTGTTTTTCACTTTTAGTACAATATTTAATGAATTACATGAATAAGTTCAACACTTTATTGTAAAATACACTTTGTGTTAGATGATTTGCCCAACTGTGGTCTCAGGTAAATGAGTGTTCTGAGCACATTTAAAGTAGGTTAAGCTAAGTTATGATGTTCAGTAAGGTAGGGGTACTAAATGCATTTTCAACTTATGATATTTTCAGTTAATGCTGAGATTATCAGGCTATAACCTCACTGTAAGTCAAGAAGCATCTGTATACATATGTATATAAAAACACTATAGAGATAAAACTACATAGAGTTACAATTATAGGGCGTATGTGTATGTGTCTCTCTATAGAGCCTATATTTATTTAAAAGATATGGAGGCCAGGCATAGACATTCATATCACTGGAATTTATATTACTGGACTCTCCAATGGAGAGAAAATATATGCAGTGAGGTGAATGTATTTAGCAAAATAATGACTATAATTTTCCAAGAATTAAAGATATGAGCCATGAAATTAAAGGCTTTATATATTAACAAATGAATTAGATTTTAAAAATCTAAACCTATTATAGTAAATTGTGATTCATAAAGTCAAAAAGAAAATTTCAAAGGCTTTCAGAGAGAAACAAAAGGAAAACACCTACAAGGAAACAAAGACAAAATTGGCATCTAACTTCTGAACATCAATACTGGAGACAAGAATTCAATAGATAACTATTTTTTTAGTGTTGTAGAAAAATTAATTCAAACCTGGATTTTCATAGCTAACTAAACTGTTATTTAAATGAGAAAATAAAATAAAGATACTCTTGCTTGTATACGGCTTCAGAACGCTTCCTATGCTATTAAAAACATTCCCTAACTCCCGAAGAAAAGATATTAGTCAACATGGATACCATGAAATATGCAAAAAGTGATTAAAGGTCTTAGTAAGTATCCAGTGAAAAGTAGAAAGTACGGGGGGCGGGGGGGAACAAAAATATGATACATGGAAAACAAAAATTAAGTTGGTAAAAATAATTCCTAATGTATCAGTAATTTTAAAATGTAAATGAATTGAATTCACTGATTAAAGGAAGAGACTCTCAGATTGGATGAGAACATAATCACCATAAAATAAGATACTTCGGAGAACCACATTTTAAACACAAGTTTTCTGAAAGTTGAAAGGATGTAAAAAACATATTTATGCTAGGCAATTATAAACCAAAGAGAACTGGAGTAGCAATCTACATTTCAGACAAATTAGAAATCAAAATGCAAGAAATAACAAAGAACAGAGACATTATATATTGATAAAAGAAGTAATGGATCCAAAATATATATTATTTTAAAAAGTAGTATTAACATTTATTGAGGACTGAGCACTATTCTGAATCCTAATCTAAGATCTTTTCGGGTATTAGCTCATTTAATCTTCACAATAAGCCCATGACATAAGTTATATTGTCATCTCCATTTTACACATGAGGCAACTGAGGTACAAATATAAGTAATAACCAAAAATACAAATGCGTCTAACAATAAAGTTCTGAAATACAAGGCAATAACTAACAAAAATAAAGGGAGAAAAAAACAATAATTATAGTTAAAATTTTTAGATGCATCTTCTAAAATCTATTAAATCAAGCACACATGAAAGAAATCCTTGAATCTACAGTCATATCCAAAAAAGAGGGAAAGAGTGCTCATTTACAGAGCAACTAATAAATGTAGAGGACGCAGTAGCAGAAGAAAATCACCATCTGTAATTAACAATGTAAATCTTGATTCAGGCAAGGATCATTAATGTATGATAAAGCCATTGGGCAAAAGATTATTGAAAACACAATATTTACACAATCTCCCATGGACTACTTATTGATTCCACAGAGAAAAATATATATATACATTTACAACAAAGAGATCTAATACACACCACCTAAACCAAGTTACCAATAACGGAACAAGCTGACGTTATGTGCCTCTTCATGTAATACAATGGGAACAATATAACTTTGAGTCTAAGAACAAAAAAAAAAATCAGAAAAATCCATATTGTAAAACATTAGGACAATTGGACTGGACTCATAAAAAACAAGTCGAAGACAACCAAATGCAAAATATGATCCCTGATATCCAACTGACCCTGGATCAAAATTTAAAATAAGATGAAAAATTAGCAACTTCAATTACATCAAAATTAAGTATTTATTCTTCCTAAAGAAATTCCAAATAATATATATAAAAATATATATTTTTTTAAATATTATATTAAATATATATAAATGCTTCTTCGTCAAACAGGTGAAGCTTAATTCCCCTCCCTTTGACTGTGGGCTGAACCTAGTGACTCATATCCAAAAAACAGAATATGAAAAAGAAAAAAAATGTAACTTCTCAGTGGAGAAACTAGCAGACACCACCTTAACCAAGTGTTCAAAGTTAGTATCACCAGAGATAAGTTATATTAATATTATGTACCCTTTGATGTGGTGTGATAAAAAGAGCACTTTACTTCTGTGATCTTCAAAAAAATTCATAAGCCCAGTTTAATCCTAAGAAAACATCACACACTTATTTTTTTCCCAAGATGGCGGATTAGAGGCTTTTAACATTCCTTGGCCACTTGGAAATAGCAACCTATTGCATAAAGACCAACTCTGTGGCTTGGTACGGTGGCTCATCATGCCTGTAATCCCAGCGCTTTGGGAGGCTGAGGCAGTGGATCACATGAGGTCAGGAGTTAGAGAGACCAGCCTAGCCAATATGGTGAAACCTCATTTCTATTAAAAACACAAAAATTAGCCAGGCATGGTTGTAGGCACCTGTAATCCCAGCTACTCAGAAGGCTGAGGCAGGAGAATCACTTGAACCCAGGAGGCAGAGGTTGCAGTGAGCCAAGATCATGCCACTGCACTCCAACCTGGGTGACAGAGTGAGATCCTGTCTCAAAAAAAAAGAAAAGAAAAGAAAAAGAAAAATAGATCAACTCTGTGAGCTTTAATTCAAGAAGGAAAATGGGAATCCACTATAATCATGAAGGACACCCCAGATCCTAAGGAGGAGAACACAGGCAAACAGCTCCCGTGAAGGTGACTGGCTGATAAAAGCGAGTGAAGCCCCAGTACGTGAGAGGACAAGGCAGCCTTCCTTGTAACTCACCTAGCAACCCAGGACGGGGGAGAGCACTTTGTTTTTCCCAACCTCTGGAGCTAACTTGAGGAAAAGCTTGGAGGCACCAAGAGAAAAACACTGGAAAAAGCTGCAGGCATTTTCCCAGACTGGTATTGAGAGCAGGACGCCATCTTTAATCCAGTCACAAACAAAGTCAGTCATTCTTTGGCAGCCCAGCAGTGTGACCACACAGGTATTTTAATCTTGGGCCAGATATTGGAGCACTTGCTCTGGAGCAGGGTAGGGGCCTCCACAGTCAGAACTATGGAAAGCACCTCAGTAGTAGGTGCTGGAACTATGCTCTCCCCCATCACAGGCCTGGAGCAGGAGGAGAGCTGCTACAGCTGCAGTTTCTCCTGAACAATAAGACTTGCAGCCAGAGCCGGCTTGGCAACCTGGAATCACTTTATATGTGTTGTTTCTGGGTGCCCCAGCCTGCTCCCCTGAGATCACAGTGAAGCAGAGCCCTCTCCACTCCACCCCCAGGCAGAACTTCAAGAATTCAGAGTACACGCTTGCCTAGACCAGCAGCCTGAGCCACCTAGACCTCCCTAAGCATAGATCATGGTGCGGTAGGGCCCTCTCCATTCCACACCAGGCAGATCACCAGGCATCCAGAGTTCTCCCTCACCTAGATGAGCAGACTGAGCTGCCCTACTCTTCCTGTGCAGAGATCTTGTTGCAGGGGAGCCCTTTCCACTTCACGCCCAGGCAGATCTCCAGGTACCTGGAGCACTGGCTCACCTGATTCAGCAGCCTGAGCCACCCCACCCTTCCCAGGCATAGATTGTGGTTCTATGGGGCCCTCTTTGCTCCATGCCCAGGCAGATCTCCAGGTATGTAAAGCACCTGCTCACATAGATTGGCAGCCTGAACCACGCCCCTCTTCCTATGCAGAGTTTGTGGTTCAGCAGGGCCTTCTCTGCTTATGCCCAGGCAGATCTTCTGACATCTGAAGCACCCACTCTTCTGCAACAGGAGTTTAGAAATTGTGCACCTAAAGATTAAATGCTATTCCTACTAATGTCATAAACTACTGTCATTTTTCAAAGAATTAGAAAAAACTATTCTAAAATGCATATTGAACCAATATGAGTTGGTTCAATACAGAGCCTGAATAGCCAAAGCAACCGTAAGCAAAAGGAAAAAAGCCAGAGGCAGTATATTACCCAATTGCAAACTATACTACAAGGCTACAGTAACCTAAACAGCATGGTACTGGTACAAAAACAGATACATACACCAACAGAACAGAATAGAGAATCCAGGAAAAAAGCTGTATACTCACAGTCATAATAAGCAATGGGGAAAGACTCCTTAGTCAATAAATGGTGCTGGGATAGCTGGGTAACTGTATGCAGAAGAATGAAACTGGACCCCAACCTTTCACCATATATAAAAAAATTCACTCAAGATGGATTAAAGATTTAAATGTAAGACCTTAAACCATAAGAATCCTAGAAGAAAACCTAGGAAATACCATTCTGGACATCAGCCTTGAGAAAGAATTTATAACTAAGTCCTCAAAAGCAATGGCAACAAAAACAAAAATTGATAAGTGGGACCTAATTAAACTAAACAGCTTCTGCACAGCAAAAGAAAATATCAACAGAGAGAACAGGCAACCTACAAGATGAAAGAAAACTATGCATCAGACAGGGTCTAATATCCAGAATCTATAAGAAATTTAAACAATTCAACAAGCAAAAGAAAAATAACCCCATTAAAAAGTGGACAAATTCGTGACTATCCTGGCCAACATGGCAAACCTCCATCTCTATTAAAAATACAAAAATTAGCCAGGCATGGTGACATGTGCCGGTAATCCCAGCTATTTGGGAGCCTGAGGCAGGAGAATTGCTGGAATCTAGGAGGCAGAAGTTGCAGTGAGCCAATATCACACCACTGCACTCCAGCCTGGGCAACAGAGTGAGACTCTGTCTCAAAAAAATAAGTGGGCAAAAGACATGAACAGACACTTCTCAGAAGAAGACATACAAGTAGCCAACAAACATTTAAAAATGCTCAACATCACTAATCATCAGAGAAACGCAAATCAAGGCCACGATGAGACAACATCTCACGCCAGTTAGAATGGCTGTTACTGAAAAGTCAAAAAACAGATGCTGGCAAGGCTGTGGAGAAAAGGGAATGCTTACACACTGTTGGGAATGTAAATTAGCTCAGCCACTGTGGAAAGCAGTTTGGAGATTTCTCAAATAACTTAAAATTGAGCTACCATTTGACCCAGCAATCCCATTGCTAGGTATATATTTAAAAGAAAATAAATAGCTCTACCCAAAAGACACTTGTACTCATATGTTCATCATGGCACTACTCACTACAGCAAAAACATGGAATCAACCTAGGTGCCCATCAGTTACAGACTGGATAAAGACAATGTGGTACATATGCACCGTGGAATACTACACAGCCATAAAAAAGAATAAAATCACATCATTTGCAGCAACATGGCTGGAGCTGGAGGCCATTATCCTAAGCAAATTAATGCAAAAACAGAAAACCAAATACCACATTTTCACTTATAAGTGGGAGCTAAACATTGGGTATTCATGGACATAAAGATGGCAACAACAGACATTGGGGACTACTTGAAGGGGGAGGGAGGGAAGGGACAAGGGTTGAAAAACTACCTCTTGGGCACTACGCTCACTACCTGGGTGGTGGAATCATTCATATCCCAAACCTCAGCATCACACAATACACCCATTTAACAAACCTACACATGTGCCCCTAGAATCTAAAGTAAAAATTCAAAGTATTTTTTTAAAAAAAGAAAATATCAGACAAACCCAAATTGAGGGACATTCCACAAAATGCTTGACCAGTACTACTCAAACTGAGACCATCATAAAAACTAAGGAAAAAAGAGAGTAACTTTCACAGATCAAAAGACTAAAGAGATACAGCAACCAAATGCAATGTAGCATCCTGGATTGGATCTTGGAACAGTAAAAGGATATCAATGTGAAAACTGGTAAAATCTGAATAATCTGTGGTTTGGTTAATAGTATTAAACCAATGTTAATTTGTTAGTTTTTAAAAATGTGCCAAGTTAGATCAGACATTAACATTAAGGGAACCTTGGTGAAGAGAAAACTCTCCGTAGTATCTTTACAACTTTTCTGTAAATCTAAAATTATTTCAAAATAAAACATTTGCCATATATAAAAGAATTTCTCTTTAACAAAAAAATACAGGAAGAAACTTGCACCAACTAAAATTGACAAAAATAAATGTCTGAAATATACATGGAATTCCAATAAATTAATGAGAAAGACAAGAAAGCCAACTGTAAAATGGACAAGGCAATGAATAGACAATTCCCAGGAAGAGAAATCCAAAAGACTAATAAATATATGAAGAGATGTTCTACCTCACAAATAATAGTAAATGCACTAAGTAAAATCAAGAAGTATATTTCCATGACTCAGTCTGAGGAAAAAAAAATATGATGAAATAGAAAACCTGTTTCACTCCTGATAGGAGAGGAAAGTGGAACAGGCACTCTGGAGAGTACCTTGGCAGTACTACCCACTAAGCATGGGATCACCCCCCAACCTGTAATCCTACCCTAGAGCTAACACTCCAGAAACACTCACCCATGATGGTATAGGGGCATGGATAAAATGGTCCTCACAGCATTGTTTGTAGCAGCAAAGCCTTGAGCCAACAATGGTGTCTGTAACTGGCGTTGTAAGCATCACATGGTGGATACACTCTGGACACGATACAGCAGAAGAATTAGCCAGATGCACATTCACCACATGGATAAATCCTAGAAAATTAGGCCAAATGGAAACAGTAAAAAGCAAATATATATGCACATATATATTTATTTTTTTTTTACTGAAATACCATTTATATAAATTTAAATGTCATACATTTTAATGGCATATTCTCAACACATTAGTATGCATGTTTATAATATATCAAGGGAGAGAATAGGCATTGGGATGGGGCATGAAAAGGGAAAATGTGAAAATGAACTAACACATGGGCAAGACCATGAGCAGGTAGGTGCCAAGAGCTCCTTAGGATGATGACTTCAATTTGCACCTGAGATCCACACTAAAGGAAAAAGGGAGAGAGTGGCTCTGGATGAAGGTTTGAGGAGATCACCTTTGAGTTAAGAGCTTGAATTTTCGTGTGGATAAATGTGGAAACATCTATATTGTCTGCTCAGCAGCCCTTTTTCTTTACATACTGATTACAAAATAAGTCATCTCTTAATGGCCAGTAAGTCATGCTCACACAAGCAAAGCAATGCTGTACTGAGTTTCATTATAATAAGATATACCTACAGTACAGCCTGACACTCAAGAGTAATTTTTTCCAAGACCTTTATGAATCCCTCCAATTCACAAATTACCACTATGGCACATAATTTCCCCCATAATATGCATATACAATGAATGAAAACAACATTTTTTCTTTGGGTGCCTGGGGGCAAGATGCCTGACTCATTTACTAGCTGTGCAACACCACTACACTTGCATCCCAGCCGGCAAGTGAAATTCTAATTCATGCTTCAGCAAAAATACAAATTATAATATATTTTAAACATGGAGGGTCATTTGCAAATAATGAGAAATGCAAATTCTAAATCAATGAAAGTCCAGGGAGTACTGTACCCTGATGACCACTCTGCTGCCCTGGAAGAGTTATTGCAGCTTTTGAAGTGTTTAATATAATCTCTGAAACAACGGAGGTCATGAGCAAACCCCGCTCATTTTGATTGACAATTTGGCCTGTGGCTCAGACCACTGACTCTAAGCAAATCATAGAAGATTGAAATTCTAAAAGAAGATGTTGATTTCAAAGCTTTTAATGATTCAAATTTTCAATCAGCAGTTTTTAGTTTTCTTTTTTCCAGCTCATTACCCACAGACTCTGTGGATCAACCAATGTGTGCAGCCTATCTCCTCCTAATTCCTCTAGTAATACAATCCTGTCCATCATTTTACCTAGCCCTGGAAAACAAAGCCAAAATATACATGTTCATTTCACCTTCATTTACCTTGTCAGGATTCCAAAAGCTCGGGAAACAACATTAAAAAAAAAAAAAAAAAAAAAAAAAAAAAAAAAACCCAGCATATCAGAAAGCTTCTAAAATGAAGCTGATCAAGCCAATGATTTCTTTACACAACTGAACTGATGGGACATTGAATGCAGGCTGGCAGCTCTGGCTATGACAAAAAAGAGTTGCTTGTGAAAACGGGGAGGAAGAGGAGAGTGTTCAGCCTCACATCGGAGTTGTGTCCCTCTCAGTGTCATTCCACCTCGGACTCTGGAGATGAAAATAACGTGACTTTGAAACATATGCCTGCTATTCAGAAAAGCAGCCGATAGTTACAAGTATGAAGTGGGATATGGGAATAGCTTCCTACTGTGTAAAATTGCATGTTATTGAATTGATTGACTTGTCATTCAGAAAAGGTGATTTTCGAAATGAAGCTGGTGGGGAAATAGATAGAGCAGAAATTCAGATCAAATTCATTCAAGTATTGCGACAGATACCTGTGAAACTAAAGGATTGCAGCTTGGGAAGGTAATGTCATTAAACAACAACACTGAAGGTCATTCTTTGTTACCCTTTTATATAAATGATCCCACCTCTTCTTTGGCTCATTGACTGTCACTCAGCAGAGTCACTTGCTCACTGACTCACCTGGAGCCAGGGCCAGTCAGGCCTTGGTAACATTCAGAAATCCCCATGTTGTCTTAAAAGTCTCCTAGAACCCATTTCCCATGTTCTATTCCCAACCGTGACCCACCCTTACCTCTGGTGTCTCCCCTAAGCTACCATTTACTGTGTGTTTACCAGCTGGGGGACACATAGAGAACCAAAGCCCAACTTTAAAGCCTCCTGTGAGATAGACCACAGTAACACAAAGTAGAACTTCTATAGGTGTGTGGCAAACTGGTTCCATTAGGGTGACCTTGAGAGCCAAGGGGGTCAATCCTGGATTGTGTCTTATATATAGTAGATGTTCAATAAAAATGCATATAATGATAGAAATAAAAATGAACAAACGGCAGTTCTCTGAAATAGCAGACCAAGGAAAAAAAAAAAAACAGCAATCAGCATTCAGTTCTGGCAGGTCTGTCCACAGGAACAAAACCCCAGCTGGGAAAGGGAGCATGGGGGACAGAGCTCAGCTTCCTGGAGGACAGGGCTGGCAAGGAAGTAGCAGGTTTCCAGGACTTCAGCCAAGGAGGCTGGGGATCGGAATGGGGTTTCAATCACAACAGGGAATGCAAGTGTCGAATGGGGCCAACTCCGTAAGCTTAGAGGAAACACGTGCAGGCTCATCAGAACAACACAGCCCTGGGCAGGATCAACCAGGAGTGAGCAGGGAGCACTGCAGAGAAGGAGCCCTCAGGGCCTGCCCCAACTGGGGAGTGCTGACGCCCCTCTCCAGTTCGCATCTACTGCCTTTCAAAACTGGCTCCTGTATGGCAGTTAATGTAAGCCCCCACCCTTGTGGAAAGATCACTGACAAGGAGGCCTCAGCAGAAGCACCAGACTCCAGTCCCAGCCCTGCTATGCCCAGAATGCATCCTCAGGCAAGGCATTTAACTCCTTCAAGTCACAGATCCCTCCTCATAATTGGGAGCAATAGTTAAATTTATTGGAGCATTTGAGGATAAAGAAGATTACACATATGGAAGCACTCTGTAAAGAATGTAACCCTGTAAATGTTGACTATTTGTGCATTAAGCAGTATTCCATGTTGAATTCAATGTTGAAATTGTCAAATTGAATTTTCTGGAATTATGGAAATAAAGCTTTAGTTTCTCATTCAAGAAATTTTAAGCATCAGGCAGGCAAACTGAGCTTTGCACAGAGCAAGAGAAGCCTTCCCTGGGCCCCTGAAAGCACGCTGCAGTTGGCATCTAACCGATGCATTGCCACTTTGCTGAGCTCTGCTTACAGCTGGGATCGGCAGCCTCCATATGAAGCACATCTAAGTATCTACTTCAGGGCATGTAAATAAAACTTCACTAAGGTAAACAGTTGTTCAGTTTTACAGCCTATTCACACATAACTTTTATGCTCCATTATGATATATGGCTTCTATATGTTTGGAAGTCCTAGAACATCATTCTGTGCAGTGTCCTCTAAGTGACTGGTTGATAAACGGTTATTTACTCACTAGCTTTCACGGCCCATGAAAGTCTTTAAACTGGAACGCTGTCCCTAACTACCCATTAGTGATCATGGTAATTCTTCCTAATGGGATGTGAGCCAGTTATCTTGACAGGCTTAGTGGTGTGGGGAGGCAGGTTGGGCAGGATAAGAAGGAGCCCATGCCCAACCCAGAGTGTTCTACTGCACTGTCTGAATCAAAGGCCATGCGTACCATTGGGACATAACATGGCATGCACTCTCAGCACATAGTCCGTGTCACACATACCAAGAGGATCCAGGGAAGTACTTGTGTGTTATAAACAGCATCTGTTACTGAATCAAGTGATTGCGCCTCCAACGCCTGCTTTCTGCTGGTTTCACACCAACATGACTGTGATCACCTGCTTGACACACTCTTATGGCACAGATAAGGGAATCAAGTATGTTTGCTCCATTTCCTGGTGGCGCCTGTGAACTCTTCTGTAATGTAAGACAAATCACTTTTCCACTCTGGGAAGGAAAAGCAGTCCACAGCTTGCTAACAGAATGGGTTCAAATTTTGCTTGTAAGATTGTTGGTTGGCATTCACAAAGCATTTTTAATAGAAATTATAAATAATAGTCTGAAAATGTTTAATGGTTATTATAATAACAATAGTATTAAGTATTAATAGTATGAAGTATTGAGTGCTTATTACTTGCCAGAAACAGTAGTAAGCATTTTATAGGTAATTTTCATGATATTTATAGTAAGCCCATGAGATGGGGTTTATCTTTTCCGTTTCACAGATGAGAATACTGAGGCTCAGAGAGGGTAAGTAACTTGCCCAAGGTTACAAGGCAACAAAGCTGAGGTTCGAAGCCTGTGCTCTTGACCACTCCTCCATAGTCAGCAGTGACCCTTGTGTCCTTTATACTTTCCATATTTCCCAAATTTGAAAATGAATTGTTTTAATTGTACAATCAGGAGGACATTTTTGGTTAGCTTTCTAAGTTAGCCATCAAAAATTGTTAGCTATACACAGTTGATGTATGAGAACATGAGTCTGATCAGGGCGCCAGGTGAAAGACGAGAAAGAACACAGAAAATGAGGAGCCAGGAATAGAGGAAGACGTCAGAGATGGAGGAGGAAGAGTGAAAGCAAGCAGAAATGGAGAAAAAGACATCTTCATGAAAGAGAATATGAAAAGGAACAGTGCAAGGAGGTTGGGGTAAGATGGTGAAAGCCTTTGAATACGTCAAAGAACTTTGAACTCTATTCCATCTCTGAAACCAGTGCCACTTTTTACCTCATGTGGATTTCATAACACAAAGATGTAATGAATGTAAAACAGCTGTCAACTGGAAAACGGAGGAAGTAAGTGTTGGCACCTACAAAGACCAATTTTTTTTAAGCATAAGATTACTTAAGTGTCATATTTGTAGTCAGAATCACCTTATCCTTCGAAGTGATGAAACAAGATGATTTTCACTTTTCGAAATACTAATGAAAACCCAGCACACTTAATTATTGCAAATGCTTAGATGCATGTGATCAGGGCTCATGTCTTCTAGTGTGTTTTTTTTAATAGCAAATGCTGTTGTATACCATCCTCAACAGCATCTGACACTGTGTCTACACTCAGCAGGTAATCCGTAAACATCAGTGGCTAGGGTTTCCAGGCACAACTCCAGCCTTCTCAGGTCACTGAAATATTAAGCAGAGAAACTGAGGCAGAAGTCCAACTGTGAACCAGCCCAATGGCTGTAATCCTAGCACTTTGGGAGGCCAAAGTGGGCGGATCACGAGGTCAGGAGATCGAGACCATCCTGGCTAACACGGTGAAACCCCGTCTCTACTAAAAATACAAAAAATTAGGCGCGGTGGCGGGCGCCTATAGTCCCAGCTACTCTGGAGGCTGAGGCAGGAGAATGGCGTGAACCCAGGAGGCGGAGCTTGCAGTGAGCCAAGATCGTGCCACTCCACTCCAGCCTGGGTGACAGAGCAAGACTCTGTCTCAAAAAAAAAAAAAAAAAAGAATACCTTTTGGAGCCTCCTCAGGTATTTAGGGCTCAGCCTATTACAAGAAAAAATTGAATACCAGGTACTTCCCCTGGCACAGTGGAGTTGTGCACTCACTGAGCACCCTGGGTGCCAGGCACTGTGTTGATGCTGCAGAAACAGAGACAAAGAAGGCAGACTCCTGTCCTCAAGGACTTGCAGGGACTGGTGGGACAGAGCTTGTAGATGCAGGGTGTCCATGGGTCCTGCGCTGAAGGCTGATTGCGTAGAGGTGAGATGACAGGTACAGGGAGCAGGGCAGGGACCCTCTTAGTGAGGATGCACATGGTCTACACTATCCCTGTACAACTGTGCAAGAAGGGAGCCTGCTTTCCTGCATAAAGTGGGACAGGAGAGAGGATATTTGCTTTAGCTTCGATTTGTCTTGACCATTGAGCCCAGCAGACACTTAATTACTTTTCCACTTTATGTGGAAAGTGGTCACTTTCCAGCCCAGAAGGGCCAGCCCTAGCTCTTGGACTTCAGCCCCATTCCTACTGCAGCCCTCTTGGACATGTTTTAGCTCCTCAAAGGTGCCATATTCTCTCCACTCTGGACTTTTGCACTGTGTCTTCCTTCTGATGGGTAGATTCGTCTCCCCTCACTCCCCTCTCCCCCTTCACCTGGATAACTCCATTCTGCATTTCAGTGTCGGCTTACGCATCACGTCTGAAGAGAACTCTCTCTCTCCCAGACCAGGTTGAATGCCTTGCTATCTGCCCCTTAGCACACTGTTGTTCCTTTTTCATAACTCTTATCACACTGGTAATTACGTGTTTCTTGTCTCCTGCCCCTCTAGACCATGATCTTTATAAAGGCAGGGCTTTATCCGCCTTGTGGCCCATTGTATTCTTAGCATCAAGAGCAGGACTGGGCACAGAACAGATGTTCAATAGGTCCTTGTTGAATGAGTGAGTCACAAGGCACATCTCCATGGAAGAACAACTTTCTGGCAACTGGTATAAGTCCCTTGTGAATTCCCAGAGGCTGGGACTAAGCCTGACTCATCTTTGTAACTGTGGTGCCTTGCATTGTGCTGAAACGCTATAGTCAGTGAACTCACAGGTGGGGTGCAGAGGAAGGGAGAGCGTGAGGTGGGATTTCCCAACACCAGGCCCTCCCCACTACCCAATCCCAGAAGACCAGATAAATTTCACCTACTGCAGGACATCTTTCCTCGCCAATGCAGCCCCAAATCTGCTTCCTCTTCTCGACTCCTACAGGCCTTAATGTGTGTGCTTTTCAGTGATCCCTTTTCACACCCTGTCTTTTCATGTCCCTCATGAGCTCCTTGAAAACAGAAGCTGCAACTCCTTTTCTTTATTCTTAGCTCCTAATTCCTTGTGCAGAGCCAGTGCTCAATCTATGTTGATTGAGGGCTGACAAGAAATTGAATTTGTTTCCAAAAAGATTTGATAAGCTCCTTCCCTGGTGGACTTTGAAATATGGGTAGATTTTCAGGTGTGCGGAAAGCAGAGTAAGAACCTTTCTGGAAACAAAAAGGTAAATCGCATGAGTCCCTGTCCAAGCCTTTGACTATATGAAAACAAGTGCCTTACTGACACTGTAAAAATGAGAAAACACTCTTTTCGGCTTCCTTCATTTGAGACAAAGCCTGGCTTTTTCGCATACGCTCCAGTTTCAGGGGGCTCTGGCGTCATAGGCAGCATTCTCCACTCTGACTTAAAGTAAACACAGACAGGCTCTCATCCCACTGAGGGCAGAATGAGCTGCTTACTCCGGAAAGCTGAGGACACATTGCCAGCATCAGCACAGAAAGGATCAGCTGCACCACAGAGGTGACCCTGTTACTTCATGCACAGAGCCGGGCTTCCATCAAGGTCCCTCCATAAGGTCCTTGTCCCCACACTTACTGGCGCATTGCCCTGACCCACAGATAATGTACAAAATCTTGCCTTGCCTTCACATGGCATTTTGCCTTGCAGGATCTCTGCTAAGCCTCTCACCACCTTCCCTCGTGGACAGAGAGAGGAAAGGCCCCCTTAGAGGGACCCCTGGGTGTGTCACTAATCCATCCGCCTGCTTCTATGTCACATTTAATTACTCACTCAATACAGAATTATCTGTACCAAGACTCCAGACTAATGAGATGCTGCGAAGCCTTCAAATTAGGGATTACAAACTGCAGCATGTTGTACCAAGGTCGGTTTGAATTGTTCTAAAGTTCTGATTACTACATGATCACCTTCTTTTTAACCTGAAACCCTTTAATTTTCATTTTTCAGTAGCAAAAAATTTTAGAGTGCTTTGGAGGAGGCAAAGGGTGCTGCTTGGTTGTTTGTTTTAACTACATGAAAGCTTTAGTGATCAATATCTAAATCCTCAGCACTGCACTGAAGCCAACTCCCTCACAGTAATCTTCCCAATGGGGTATTTGACCTTTGCCTCAAGGGAATAAGAAACTACATAGATCCTCTTGGTGGCATTTTGCGGAGAAATAATGCAAAGGTTAAATAGATATTGTTTTAAATGTATCTGTATTCTTATCTAGTTTAATAATCAGAGAGTCTCCATGCAATCCTTTTATCCCGATTCCTTATCATGTGGGTCTCTCAAAGGTAAAGACTTTGTATCCCACCATATTTGCTGTGCCCAGGAAATATGGGGGCACAGAGAGCTTTCTGGACATTAACTGTACACTCCATACTCCTGTCTAATACAGTAGCTGATAGCCACATGTGGCAATTGAACAGCTGAAATATGGCTAGCCTGAATGAAGATACATTATAAGTGTAAAATAACCATGAGACCTTAAATTTTTAAATGTAAAAAAACAGATTATCAATTTTTTCTCTATTTGATTACATATTGAAATGATGTTTTGAATGTATTGGGTTAAATCAGAGTTTCTCAACCTCAGCACTGTTGATTGACATCTGGGCCAGATATTACTTTGTTGTGGGAGGCTGTCCTCCAATGCATTGTAGGGTGTTGACCAGCATCCCATCCACTAAATGCCACTAATGCCCTCCTAGTTGTGACAATCAGAAATTGCCCAGTGACATTGCCAAGTGACATTTTTAGATATCACCAAATGATTCCTGGGGAGCAATATCTCCCCTGGTTGAGAACCACCAGGATAAAAATATATATACTATTAATATTAGCATTACTATTTCATTTTACTTTTTCAATGTAGTTACTGGAGAACCTAAAATTACACATGTAGCTTGTCTTTGTGGCTTGTATTGTATTTCTATCAGACAGTGCTACCCTAACCTGTGAGCATCTTGGGATTGAGGTTCATGCCTTTTCATTGTTGCATAACCAATATTGAGAAGAGAGCTCCTGGGGACCTTGTACTGGGGACAGAGTCAGTGAGTAATGCTTACAAGTAGGGTTGGTAGGCACTGGCCCATTGAAGACACTCAGGAGCATAGGAACATAGGACAAACACTAGAAAGTCACAGATCAGGCCCACGGGCGATAGAGGAACACACTTACAACAAGTCACGGAGTTTGAGTATAAGTAAAATTCTTAGTAATTGTTATGAAATCACAGGCTGTCCCTAATAGCATATATACCACTGGATAGAGACCACCTCAGGACCCCATGTTGTCTTTTAACTGAGAAAAGCTTTACTGGAGTCAAAACCAGTTTTTTCTTTACTGTATCATTTGAGGGCATCACGTCTCCATCAGCACACAGGTCCCCAGGTCCCTTTGCTACTGCTTTTTCTACTTTTCAGTCTGTTCTTTCCTCTTTTGGGTTTACTTTCACACCCATCATGTCCCACTCATACCATAAAATCCTCAAAAGTTTACTGTTCTTAAATCACCCAACATACCTTTCCATTCACCCAGGTGCTCCCAACCTCTTCCACTGTGGTCACGTCTCCCAGGTCGTGAACTCTTCACTCATACCCCAACCCTCCACCTCCAGCTCTTTCTAAAATTAGTCCCTTCCTGGTTCTTCTCCTGATAGACCTTAACTTAGGTGCATAGTTTACGGCTAAGGGCAGTCTCTAGCACCAGGTATGTCCCATTTCCTCTATAAGGCTCAGGGCTCCTGTCACGTACCCTACCTCCATGTCCCCATGAAGGAAAAGGAATTTTTACCATGCCATTTTATCTATTAGATTCCCTTTGACTGAAAGTAACAGAGAACTCCAACTCCAAATGCCTCATAAATAAGAGGTGGCTAGCACCACGGTTAACTTGGCAACTCAGTGACATAATCAAGGACCTAAATGCTTTTTATCCTTTTTGTCTGATCATTATTAATGCATCCACTTTGCCCTTAGGATTGCTCCCTTCATAGTCCCAAAATATCTGCAACAGTTCCAGGAAGCCCATTCAGAGATAATGTCAAGAAGCAGAAAGGGAACGCTCTTCTCCCTGGGTCTCTGTGGAAGAGTGGGACAACATTTCTCACAAGCCCTCAGCATATTGATCACATCTCAGGGACCAGAACTGCATCATGTATCTATATCTAAACAATAACTAGCAATACAAATGGGACCACTATGATTAGCTTAGATCGGTGATGCTCAAAGCATGGTCCTCGGACCAGCAGTATCAGCATCACCTAGGAAGTTAGAAATGCAGATTCTCTGACTCCATCTCGATCTCCTAACTCAGAAATTACTGGTGGGTCCCAGTAAGTGTTGGTTGATTCCAAGGTGATTGACTCCAAGGCACATTAAAGTTGGGGAACCACTGGGTTAAACCAATCAAGACCTGCTTCTGGGTGAAAGCCTGCCTCCCTTGAAACATGTGGTCATGATAAAGGAGGGTGGATGAACAACACCAGGGTTCTTTCATGAAAGAGAAAGGAGTGATGGAAAAACAGGTGTTGAATAGATAGCCAATATTATCTGTTAGAATCACCATGTAATTTTTCCCTTTTTTAAGACCCAGCCTTCTGGTATTACAAGCTTTTGTTGAACAATTCAGTAACCAATAACTGGCAAGGATATTTTCAAAGAACATTTCTGATATGCTTAGAAAAAGTTTCTATTTCTACACAACATGCAACAAAAACAACAACTCTTCAGCAATGCACACACAGTCTTTAAAATTATTTCCCATAAAGGGTTTTATGTTATCCTTAGGGCAATTCTGCACAGTAGAAAGAGCAGTTATTATTTTTATTTTCATGTTAGTGGTGGGAACACCAAAGCTCAGAAAGGGCAGAATCACACAGCTCAAGGCCAGGATTCACTTCACAGGTCTTCCAGCTGCAGATCTGCCGGAACATCCTCCAACAGAACTCTGTGGGGGGTGACCTCCTGCAAAAAAAAGTCTTACATGGAGAAAGCCGTGAATGTTTCAATGACTTTCATCTGCATGGCCTTCTCTAATGCAAGACATTGGAATTCCAACTACAAGAAAATCTGACAACTAGAACGAATGGCACAGATTTCCCCACCACTGTCAATTGTACAACAGAGGGATTTTGCATGCTGCTGCCCAAGAAAATGAGCGTTTTTATTCCCCACTATAGCTTTAATGAATGAACTAAAGTTGAGCAAAAGAGAGGCTACCTTGATCACATTGAAATTACCCAAGAAGATGTTTTTCTCTAGAAAATCCAAATTTTTAATTCTGCTTTTGTGAGCTAGAGATATGGATGTTTTTAAAATTCTAAATAGGAAAAAAAAGTGGGAAAAGCATGTACACTACACATTTTTAAAAAATGCCAATGGCCGAGCGCGGTGGCTCAAGCCTGTAATCTCAGCACTTTGGGAGGCCGAGACGGGCGGATCACGAGGTCAGGAGATCGAGACCATCCTGGCTAACACGGTGAAACCCCGTCTCTACTAAAAAATACAAAAAACTAGCCGGGCGAGGTGGCGGGCGCCTGTAGTCCCAGCTACTCGGGAGGCTGAGGCAGGAGAATGGCGTGAACCCGGGAGGCGGAGCTTGCAGTGAGCCGAGATCGCGCCACTGCACTCCAGCCTGGGAGACAGAGAGAGACTCTGTCTCAAAAAAAAAAAAATGCCAACAATGACTTTTCAGCTAGAGGACCCAAGCTATTATGTTCTTAAAGAGCCATCAGACCAGGAGCTCAACCCTCAAAGATCGCCTGGGAATCCTGGAGCAACAAAACCCAAGAGACAGGGCCGACATGTTTCTCCACCTCAGAGGCTCCAATCCCCTTGTATTCTATCCATTCTGCAGGCCTGCCAGGAATGCCCTTCGGATCCTGGGAGCACTTTTTACTAGAGCAGTACTGCCTAAGATGGAAATTCTATGAGCCTCCCAACCTCTGTCCCAGCCTGGGTCCACCCTGTGAGATTCTGGGGCCCAGGATACACAGCATGTCATATAATGGGAGATTTTCAGAAGAAAACAATTTTCAACAAGATGAATATGTCAACAGATTTCAATGGAAATCCTGAATAAAGGACAAGGGCAACATTATCCTAATGTCCTTGCCCTAGGGCTTTCTAAGATAAACAATCATTTCCAGATTCTCTACTCCTGGCCCTGCTGCTGATTTGCTACTACTTTTCTTCCTTTTACGGACTCAGTTTACCCAAAATGCTGATCTCTGAGCCCTGAGGTTGTATGGTTCTGTGCTGGACCAGCTCTCCATGTATAGGTTCCAGCATCTCTCCAACATGTTAGCCTAGATCTAATGCTGATCACCAAGATGCTGTCACCAAGGATCACTTTCTTTTTGATAAAGAGATGTCCCTACTCCCGTTCCACTGGATCCTGGCACATCTGCCAGGTCCTGTCCCTGACCAAAATCATACGTCTTCCTGCGAGAACCCAGGTGGAGGAGAGCACATTCCCATCTCAGCCCTGCAGGAGCACAAGAGTTCAAAGCCCCGGGAAGAGCTCCGCCTAAGCTGAGTTCATGAATGCTTTATTATTGTTCTGCTGAGCAGTTACCCCCATGCCAGGCAAGTCAGAACAAGACTTCTAAGCTATGGTGATGGATGTTTGCAGGGAACCCATGGGAGTTATTAATATTCATGTTCCTGTCATACTTTTGCAAGTAATGGAAGCTTGTTTTCTGTAACACATCATTAGGTGAGGAAGACAAGTGACCTCCTAGAGTTTTGAAGCACAAAGTGTGGTCACCCAAGACCCAGAAGGGACTGAGGGAGGAACAGACAAGGTGAAAGGGTTGAAGGTGTCATATTTTCTCCTTTTGGAGGCTCGCAAGAGATCCTTTCAGTGAATGCAGACCTTCACGGGCCCCTACAGAGTGAGCAGTTGTGGAGCCTGGGAGCTGTTCACTGTCTCTCCCCTCTCACTGAGGACAGCAGGACTCAACATGGGGTGTCTGAGACCACAGGTTTGAGGGAGGGAAGCGGGGAATTTGGATGCCTGAGTTGAGCCAGCTTGCCTGCTATAGAACACTGGAGGGACCTGCGGACCCAGGACCAAAATGTCAAGTAGTCATGTGGTCCAGAGCGAGAGCTCACCCACTGCCACTTTGAGTTCAGGGGAGACCAGGTCCAGAGCAGCAAAGGATTGGAGGGAGGGAGGGTAGACATGTGCAGTAGCTAAAACAGCTGGTCAATGGGGTGTGGGCAGGACAGCAATGAGTTCAAACAGGCCTCTCGAAGCTGCCACTTCCCCTCCCTGCTCTAAGGAATAGTACCCAGCCAAAACAGAAGCTGCTTTCATGCACCCCAACACTGCTCGCATTGTATTGCATCTAGGTGTGTAGCCTCTCTGCCTCTGGGCGTGTTTCCTCATCTACAAAATGGGCGTAAGAGTAATATCTCATTTTGTTGTGAAAGTTGAGAGTTAATATACATAAACATGCTTAGAACAGCACCTAACATGCAGTACACCCCATTAAATGTGAGCTATCGTTACAACTACTGTGAGTATTACGTGTGTCTATTTTCCTCCTTAGACTGAGTTCTCTAGAAGCAGGAACTGTGTCTCATTATATTTAGTACCCCAAAGCCCAGCACTGTGCCAGACACAATTTGGCTGCATAATAAATACCTAATAAGTTAATAACTCGATGAATAAGGGTACATCCTCTAGTCCTACCATCCTCAGGCTACACGGAGTCATCTCTTCCTAACAGCATCAGATCATTAATTACTTCAACAAATATTTCTTGATCACCTGCTCTGGGCCAGGTACTGTTTTGAGTGCTCAAGGAGCAGGGGAGGCTCAGTTACAAATAGAGTGGTGAGGGACAACCTGCCTAAGAAGGTGATATTTGCAGGAAGCCCAAAGAAGTGACAGAGCCAGCCACGTGGCTGTAGGGAGAAGAGCCTTCCAGTTAGAGGAAAGAGAAAGTGCCAGGATCAGCTTGTTTTTACTGCAGTGCCTCGGGGGCATCTGTCACAGCCATACTGAAATGGATAGCGTTTCCTTCAGCACCTGGGTGGTAGAAGTCACTTGAGGGTGCATTCTTCCACAGACTCAAAGCAGTCAAGGAGCACCAGCCCTTCATTAACTAAGCTGCGTCTGTGGGATGAAACTGGATTTCTCAGCCTGATGAGGAAGAACACTTCTGAAAATTCCAGATCTGTTTCTGTCTTACATCACAAACCTCTTGTTTCCCTGAGTATATCAATTAAATGAGATATCTGGAAAATGCCTACCCTATTTCCTGGCACATCATAACAGTTTTTAATGGTTATTACTGTTATTTGAGTCTTCCTTCACTGTCCCTCAAACCTACCCTTCCAAAATGCTACAGAGGAGGAAAAATACTGGAGGGGCTTTTTGCTACATCACTATTTGGGGAGCGTGGGTGGAGATGGGGAGGAAAGAGACAACTGGCTGTTAATATGTATGTTCTGCACCAGACTGTGAGCAGCTTGAGAGTAGCAATCTCTAACTCTGTGACTATGCACACCGCCCAGCAGAGCACCTGGCACATAGTAGATATTCAGTAAATGGTTGATGAAGGAAGAAATGAAAAATAAAGTACAGTACCATACACTGGAGCCTGAGGCTGTGATGTGCTCGCTTCCGGGAGCCCTGCCATGCCTCTCAGCCAGCAGGAGCTGCTGACACCCAGGGAGAGAGGCTTGACCCACACTTCACATCTCAGGAGCTTAACTCTCCTACTGTTTCTTGTGCACACTCCCTCAAATGCCACCTGGTGCTTTAGGTTGCCTGTGAGTGGCAGCCCACAAAGGGGCTTTGGGTGATTTTCCTACAGTTTAGCTTTGTTGGCATTTAGATCAATCATCCCTTTCTGTAATATTAAACTTTAGTTCAGTGTTCTCAGAGAAGATATAAATTATTAAACAAAGGAAAGCAACTCTGGTTTCAGATCAGATGGTAATTAGCATCACCTAGCACTGAGACAAGTCCCTTCATGTGGTCCATGTGTCAGCATAAGGAGTTGAGGATTTGGCAACAATGCTCAAGTTCTAACTGATATTAATCTCAGTTGTGCCTGGACCCCAAAAGGACTAATTGAAAAAATTCAGGCATTCACCATCACTGCAAGAGGGAGGGAAGGAAAAAGAAGGAGAGGGGAGGGGAGGGGAGGGGAGGGGAAGGGAGGAGATGGGTGGGAAAGAAAAAGTAAATTTTGATATAGGAACAAAGAGAATTTACAATGACTGCCCATCTTCTATGTACCATGTATGGTACATATGATCCATAGCATTCTATGTACCATGTAGGGTACATGGTAACATATGATTTCATTTTAATTTATACATCATGAAGTATGTGCTACACTCTCTATTTTGCAAATGATGAAATCACTGTTCAAAGAAGTTAAGTGACTACCCAAACACACGCAGCAAGCAGAGGAGCTGATATTGGAACCTGGGTGATATAATTTGACTGTGTCCCCACCCAAATCTTCTGTTGACCTGTAACTCCCGCAATTCCCACATGTTGTGGGAGAAACCTGGTGGGAGGTAATTGAATCATGGGGGCAGTTCTTTCCTGTGCTGTTCGCCTGATAGTGAATAAGTCTCACAAGATCCAATGGTTTTAAAAAAAGGAGTTTCCCTGCACAAGCTCTCTCTCTCTTTGCCTGCTGCCATCCGTGTAAGATTTGACTTGCTCTGCCTTGCCTTCCACCATGATTGTGAGGCCTCCCCAGCCTTGTGGAACTGTGTAAGTCCATTAAACCTCTTTTTCTTCCCAGTCTTGGGTATGTCTTTATCAGCAGTGTGAAAACAGACTAATACACTGAGTCTACCTCATACTAAGCTGCCCGTTCTCAGAAGATGGCACAGGACCCTGCTGATGGCCACAGAGTCCATGCCAAAAGGCTCCATGGGCAATGAGCAACAGTGCCCTGGGAAAAGCTTAACTGTGGGCTATGCCCTTGGAATGAGAACACTGAGAGGGAAGAAGGAATCTTTACACATTTCAATGGCATCAAAATGTTCTTTACTGTGGAAAGAGGAACAAAGTCTTTCTTTATAGCAAATTGAGTGAAAGTCATGTAGTCCTAGGGCAGTTTCTCAACTTTTTCTTCACTATGGTCCCCCTAAAGCAGCCTTTTTAGATACTTTTTTCCGAATCATGAAATTTTAATACCACATATATACTGTATATTGCATATATATGGATATATCTGTGCTTTATATATGAAAAGAATAAGATTTTTTGCTGCCCTTCCCTCCCCCTATCCCAGAAAGCATGAACTTGGGTTCTACTGAGAACGCATGTCCTACAGCAAGTCAGGGTAGCAGTTCTTTCATTCATTCCACAGAATTTGTTGTGGGCTTCATACATGGGCTTCAGACCAGAGCACCTCACAGTCATTTTCCCTCCTGAAAAGTGGTGGGACTTAAATTGTCTCATCAAAGAGAAGGGAAAGCTCAACTGAAGTCAAGAAACACAGGAAGCCAGGAGCGAGGTAGAGTACAAATAGCCTTATTTGTGGCAGAGGTTCTGTGGGATGTGGACTCCAGCTGAAGCTGGCTCAACCCATTCAAGTCTGGCAGGACCCCACCTCCACATTAGCGTCCATAATGGCCCTACCCTAAGGTACAAGACTCCCAGGAAGGCAGGCCTCGCATGCCCCTGCAAGAGCATGCTGAGGCATGACCACGCTCACATCAAAAAACCCAGGGAATTAGGACAGGGAAGATCCTCAATTCTCCTCTAACTAACTGTCCTGTTTTACAAAGAGGGAAGTGGAGTACAGAGGGAAGTGACTCAGCCAACGTCAGAGTGGCCTTGTTAATGGCAAATGGACAAGAAGGCAGGTTCTGATACCCTTTCCAGGGCATTCAGTCAAATCTAGCCCTGGCACATCTCAGCAAAAGATGCTGATCAAGATCCAGCCCAGTGCCCTGCTCAAAATAGGCTCCATAGCAGGTTAGAAACATGCAGAAGTTTCCCAACCACACGTGTGGCAATAACAAATGGCTTGGAGCAGTGGTGCCTGAAATGCCTGTGCCCAGGAAAAGTGAGGCAGAGAGACAACCATGCAAATCAACACCAACACACTCGACTCCATTTGGGAAGCTTGCACTGGTGTTGCTCACAAAACAGCAAGAAGAAGCACCCGCAGTAGTCCGAGGCATCATTTGGGGAACGTTGATGTCTGAAGCAGCTCGTTTGCATTCTTAGAGCCAGATAAGCTGTAAGAAGACTTTTCATTCAAGCAACAACTGTAATACCACCTCTTCCAGGAAGCCCTCACCAACCCTTCCCTCCATTCAATCAGAAGTCAACCCTCCCACCTCTCAAAACACTCAAGTTGTATCATGTTTGTGGCACTATACTGCCTTGTATCATAATCACTATTGCATTCACTTTTGCTTATGGCGTGTCTCCCTTTCTAGATTATAATCTATATTTTAGGTGTAGATATAGAGCTAGAGGCTGGGCATGGTGGCTCATGCCTGTAATCCCAACACTTAGTGAGGCCAAAGTGGGTGGATTACTTGAGGTCAGGAGTTCGAGACCAGCCTGACCAACCTGGTGAAACCCCATCTTTACTAAAAACACAAAAATTAGTGTGACATGGTGGCAGGTGCCTGTAATCCCAGCTACTCAGGTGACTGAGGCACAAGACTCACTTGAACCTGGGAGGCAGAGTGCAGTTAGCCGAGATTGCCCCACTGCACTCCAGCATGGGCAACAGAGTGAAACTGTCAAAAAAGAATAAGAGGAAGAAGAGGAAGAAGAAGAGGAGGAGGAGGGAGGAGAAGAAGAAGAAGAAGAAGAAGAAGAAGAAGAAGAAGAAGAAGAAGAAGAAGAAGAAGAAGAAGAAGAAGAAGAAGAAGAAGAAG
>NW_012102321.1:4378589-4404491 GCF_000951045.1 Mandrillus leucophaeus
AGGAGGAGGAGGAGGAGGAGGAGGAGGGAAGAAGAAGAAGAAGAAGAAGGAGGAGGAGGAGGAGGAGGAGGAGGAGACAAAAAGATACAGATCTAGAGATGTATATATTTTACATTCCCTTTCAATGTCTAGAACTGGTCCTTGCCCCCAACATATACTTAGTAAGTATTTGTTGACTGAATACTCTTATGTAAAATCTATCAGGGCAATAAAAGATTACAAATGATTCCACAAAATAGAATTCAAAGAAGAGAAGCCTTAAAGCATTGGTATTTTTTCCTAATTCCAAAAGCAAATCCTTCTCTTGGAATTCAGAAAGTGACAAGAGTTGTTGACACAGGAATATGGGGGAAGAGGCAGTTAAATCAATCAGGGATCAAAACAAAAATCTTTATTTTCCCAAGAGTCCCTTGGCCTCTGCCATGTGCTTTTTATGACAAAGAGATTTCACTTCTCAGGGATGACCCCCATGGAAATGGGGGTGAAATTCAGTTGAAAAGGTAAATAAAAATAAAAGAGTTAAAAGAACACCATCAAAAGGCACGTAGAACTCCCAAGTCAGAGTTCTAATTGGTCAGGCAAAATAGGATTGTGAATAGAGCAGAAGGCTGCACTGCAAAAGACCCTCAAACTGCCAACAGAAATCTGAAATCCTGAAAAAATGAACATCAGGCAGGTTTGGAAGAAAATGCTACTTCAAAGATTCCTAGTAAGACCTTTTTACCCATCTGGAGAGATCACGCACACACACACACACACACACTCACGCTTATGCACATAACTGATGAGAATGTTCCCAGGCCTTGGTAACCTTCCAACAACCATTGTTGCCAACTGCTGTGCCCTTTGGTCCCAAACCACCTGCTTGGTGCAACACAAGCCAGAAATTCCAGCTGAGCATCCCAGGACCATCAAAGTTCACACTAGCCAGGTGACTTCCAAGCCTGAGGGAACAGCCAGCTCAAACATTTCACTTGGGATCATGCCAAAAAGCAGCTGCCTGAATAACAGGACCATAACCAGCTCCACTAAGATTTCCCCTCTGGATAAGAAGGGCCACTGGTGCAGTCAGGATATGGGCTGGGAGGCGGGAAGAAATATTCAGGTGAAAGAAGCAGAGAATGTGATAAAGTCTATGTATTTCTTTCCAGGGAATTTCAAACCTTCTTGGACACAAAGACCTAGGCATGACCACTGACATAATAGCTTCTCTTTGCCACTCTATAACTATCCTAATTCATAAAAGAGCTAGAACTTATCCAAGATCACACAGCTCTGGAACTCTCACTCTTAAGCATATACTATACCATGTCTTGTGTTAAGATCCCAGGGAAATCCTCGTAGTGTGTACCTCACATGCTCTCACTCACAGAGTAAGTAACCCCTCAATCTCTCCATTGGGATATGTGCATGTTCCTGAGTATTTATCCAATTCAGTAAATTAAATGAAGCTTTATTCAGCACGTGCTAGGTGAAAATCAGGACTAGATGCAGGGCCAGCTCCATCTGGTGGCAGGAGTCAGGGCTCTCCTCATTGCAGCTCACCCCCAAGGAGAAGGTGCTTGGGACACCACTGGTCATAATGCCGGGTGGGATGTTCTGTGCAATGAGAAAGAAGTTAAATCCTGTTGCATCCTTGATCTGCTCTCTGCCTGCCTTGTTTAGTCGCTGCCTTCATTTCCAGATCATGTCCTCATATTTGGTTAGTGTGGTAAATTAAGCCTTCAGCTCCCTACCAACCCCTACATCCCCACGCCTCAGGGGTATAACTTAGGCCAATTGTGCTCTAGTCTACACTTCCCTAGACTAACTCCCTGTTAGATTCAGTTGTCCTCATCATTCCTACCACCAGAGTGATCAAGACCTGGGGACAGGCCTCAGAAAAAAAGACAAAGAAAGCCAGTTTTTAGCCCAGTTCTTGAACTCCTCAGGATGCAAAGAGGATGCTGTGACTCACACATGGTGAAGCCAGCTCGCCCAGGCTATGAGTTCTACGTGGGGCTTTTAGCCAATATTCTGTAGTAATAAATAGCTTGCAATTGTCTGACCTCGTCTTCATGCATTTTCACCTCAAAACCAGTAGTGGTGAACTGGGACTGACTGAGGAGTCTGGTTTTCAGGATCTCACCCATGTGTATCTCCGTGTTAAAGACACAAAGATCAATGAACCATGGTCCTTCCCTTCCTTTGACGAGCATACAATTTAGTGGAGACATAGATTCTGACAAGTAGTCAGAAAAAAGGTAGTCCATGCCCTGGGAACACAAAAGAAGTCATGATGGATTTCAACGAAAACATTAGAAGAGGTTTTACAGGCCTTGAAGGATGAACTGGATTCTGATGGCAAGGAAGAGAAGTACATGTCCAGGTCAGTCCAGGTCAAGGGAAAACGGGAGTAGAGACTTTGAAGCATGAAAGGATGTGCAGTTTTGACTTGGATGGATATCAGTGGTTGACACACTGGGTGTAGGAAAGCCTCCATGTTACATGACTCAGCTTTTGTACTTTAACAAGTAAGCAGATACCATAGGTTTGGAGTATTTATTTCCTGAAAACTTTTCCCTACCTCTCCTTTGAACTCTGGACTAGTAAATCCAGCTCATGGGCTTGGCATGCCTCTACTTGTCGTGGACACAAACATATCAAACTTAATGTGTCCAAACCAAACTCTTGCTTGTCGCTCCAAATCTACTCTTCCTGAAGTCTTCCCCATCTTTCTACTGCTTGAGCCAGAAACCTAGGAGTCAGGTTATATTCTTTTCTTTCTCTCAGATTCCATAGCCAATTTATCAGCAAATTCTAATAGTTTTACCCTGAAAATATATGCAGAATTCAACCACTTTCTACAACCATCCCCATGGTTACCACCTTGATCCAATCACCATTATCTACTGGCTGATTTTGTTTATTTGTTCGTTTGTTTTTCAGATGGAGTCTCCCTCTGTCGCCAGGCTGGAGTGCAGTGGTATAATCTTGGCTCACTGCAACCTCCACCTCCTGAGTTCAAGTGATTCTTCTGCCTCAGCCCCCCAAGTAGCTGGGATTACAGGTGCCCACAACCATGCCCAGCTAATTTTTTGTATTTTTACAAATACATGGAAATTACAAATACATGTTGGCCAGGCTGGTCTCGAACTCCTGACCTCATGATTGACCCACCTCAGCCTCCCAAAGTGCTGGGATTACAGGTCTGAGTTACCCCGCCCAGCCTGAGTTATTACAAGAGCTTCCTGTCTACCACCCAGAGTCTAACCTCTACTCAGAAGCCAGAGTAATACTTGAAAAATGTAAGTTAAATCATGTCACAGTCACTTCTTTGCTCAAAACCCTTCAGTGGCTTCCCCTAACTCAGAGTAATGGCCAAAGTCCTTACCTTGGCCTCTGTGTCCAACAAGACCTGTCCCTACTATCCTCTCTGAGCTCTTCTACTACTACTCCCTCCCTCCTGCCTCACCCCCACATGCTGGCCTCCTTGCTCTTACTCATTCACCAAGCATGCTCTGCCTCAGGGCCTTTACACGTGCTGCTCCCTTGGCCTGGCTGGTTGCTTTCAGGTACCTGCACACCTCACTCTGTCACTCCAGCCAGGGCTCTACTCAATCACCTCCTTGTCAAAGAGACCATTCCCTGACCTTCACCTGTGAAAAACAAACTCCTACAGCAATCACTCTCTTCCCCTTACCTTGCTTTATTTTTCTTTGTAACATTTATTGCCACCTGATGTATTATACTTTGCTTTTCATATATCTCCTTCCACTAGAATGTAAGCTCTATGACAGCAAAGACTGTTGTATTCACAGATGTATCTCTGTGACTAGCAAGGTGGCTGGCACATAGTAAGTGCTCAATAAGTATGTATGGTGACTAAGCATAGAAGTACACACAGAAGTACACTATTTTGTAATGTCTAGATCAAGAAGGTACATGTCCAGAGTCAGAGACATCATCAAAGACCACCAAAGAGGTTCTTATAATGATTCAAGACAGTCAAGGATGAGGTCCAGAGCTAGGGCAGATCCGGGGCTTGCATATGTTTATATACGCACTTATGTTATTGGAAGCATAAATAAATAGTGGGTCTCTGGTCATGTCTAGTAGCTTCAAGTCACAGCAAACCCAACTCAAAGGGACTAGAACATTAAAGTGGTTCTTTGTGTACACCAATAAGCATACAGAGAAAGGTTCCAGAGACAGCTAATTTAGCAGCTTACTGATAACACTGTGGACCCAGTTTTTTCTATCTTTCTGTTCAGACATTCTCAGCAATTTTTGTTTTGTCCTGAGACCTGTCCCCTTATGGTCACAAGATAGCTATGGCGGCTTCAAGCATTACCTTCTCAACTAGCAATCCCCATCATCCAGAGACTATTTAAGAGAGAGCATTCCTTTCCCAGCACCACTTTAAGAGTGAGGGGAGCTCTCCAGAAATCACAGAGCAGATTTCTCCTTCCGTACCATTGGCAGAGATGAATCCCATACCCATTCCTAACCAGTGCCTGGCAAGGGAATGGGAGAGCTGTGACAACCTTGGCTTAATCAAGATTTATACGAGGGCTGGCAAGGACCACTGTCCCCTGAAACCAGTGTCTCAGGATGCCTGAACCAAATCAGGGTTCTGTTAGGAAGGAAGAAGTGAAGAAGAGCTATTGCCTGTTTGTGACAGAATGATTAACAGCCTGGGAGACATCCAGTTCCTCATCCCTGGGGCCTACAAATGTTGCTTTATGTAGCAAAAGGACTTTACAGATGTGACTGAATCAAGGATCTTGAGATGGAGAGATAAACCTGGATTTTCCAGGCACAGCCGATGTAATCAAAAGCCTTCTTAAAAGAGGGAAACAGAGGGAAATGTGAAAGAGAAGAGAATAAGGCCATGTGATGAAGGAAGTGGAGACTGGAGTCATGTGGCCATGAGCCACCAGAAGGTGGAGGAAGCAGGGAACGGATTCTCCCCGGGAGCCTCCAGTGGGAACCAGCACTGCAGACACCTGGATCTTACCCCTGCAAGACTCGTTTCAGACTTCTGGCCTCCAGAACTGTAAGGTAATAAATGCATGTTGCGTAAAGTCAGTAAGTGTGGCAATTTGCTACAGCAGCCATAGGAAGCTTTTATAGCTGGGAAACCAATTATGTCCATCACAAGTAGAAAAGCACTTTTCTGGAAAAGGCCTGTTGGATCTTAGGAAGACTTTCACTCAACTTTTAATAAACAGGGGCTTTAATAAAAATTCATCACAGCCCCGCCTGCTTCTGGCTTCTTCCATAGCAAGATGTTGGAGGCTGAGGCCAGCCCTGGGCCAGTTCTCTTCCACTTGGCTTGGTCTCTGACATAGCAGTAGCTTTAGGAAATACTATTTTCAGACCTGACATAGAGAAATCATCTTATTTTTTAAGAGCATTTGCTTCCCTAGCTTTTTCTCTCTTTACTTTTTTCCCCAGTGGGAGGAGGAGAAAGAGAAGACTTCATGCCCTGAAGTAGAGATAATTCCCTTCTGGATTTTAAGACCACATTCCCACTGCTTATGCCATTCTGATCAAAGTCAATCACTAATGAAGAACAAACTGGGGCCCTCTATTCACTATTTCTTTAAATAATCTTTCTTCCTCTCCTCTTTGAGGAAAACAAAATTTTAATCCAAAGACTACTATTAACCATAATGATCATGTTTCACGTTTATATTCTCAAAGCACATCAGCATCATTAGGCAGTTAATGCATCTGCCACTTCTCTTGGTGAGGCAGGTCAGTACCATTCTTCTCTCTGAACAACAGTCATCCAGGTGCCGTGAGATTCAGCATTCACTCATCTACTTGTCATCCATCAGTCACAGAGTCAGGGCTGGAAACCAGGTCTGCAGAACCGCAGATCTTTCCAACATACATAGGACCAGTAAGGGCCAACGGCCTCCGGAGAAGATTGAGTTACAAAAGAAAAAGTTTATCAGTTAATAACAGGATTTAAATGAATTGTTCCCATTCTTTAGGAGAGATAAGATTTGTGACTAATAAACAGAGAACAGAAGACAATGTAAAATCCAAGAGCTACGTTATATGGAATAGACAACAGAGCTGCAGCAATTCAGAGAAAGGAGAGGTGATTAAGGAGGTGTGTCCCCGTGGAGTTCTCTTTTTCCCATGGTTTATATCAAGTAGAATTGTCATTCTCAGAGAGGTGCTCTGTATTACACAGAGCACATATATGTTCTACCTAAAGACAAAACAGCGACTATACCCACGGCAAAAGAAAGCACATTAGAAGTTGGTAAATTGGGCCTCTGTGCCCCTGTTATTGACTGACCTGGATTTAAGAAATCTCCTATGTCTTAGTTATGGCATTGCTACAAGCCTGTGACCCAGCCTGGATCCCTGCTCTGAAGAGACAACACAGAGAGGAACTTGTACGACTTGAAGCATCTTATCATTTACTGAAATGTGCTATTTCTTTTAAGGAGCCCGGTGTCTCACTTAAGGCCAACAGGAGATGTCAGCGAGTTTTTTTCAGATAAGACAGAGATGAGTTGTCAGTGGTTCCAGACTTTGGGATTTTATGGACTCATGAAACATCCTCTCCTCTCCCTCTCAAAAAAATGTGGGTGATTCAGGAATCTGCAAAAAAATTAGGAATTTGTTGTTTTACCAAATAAAGGGACTTAAGAGAGAAAAAAAGTAGCAGCTATTATCTACTATTACCTCTCTCTTTTTTTAGAGAAGAAACTTTAACACCAAATATAGTAAAAGGACCTAATCTTAGAATTCTAATAGATAATACACTTGGCTCTATGAAAAGCTCACTCTATTGTTTTTATTTTTTCATCTCATTGCAGGTGGGTGAAAATTTTGCAGTGTTCTGGCACCAACTGCACACCTGCATTTGGAAACCACCAGGGTGAGTGCTTCCTGAGGTCTCTTACAGCCCTTATTCTATAAGATTCTATTTGCCATTTTACCTTTTCATGCAAATTCAAGGAAAGCCATGCCACATATCTATCTTGTTCCTTTAAGCCACAGTGACTGCAGATTGTGCCTGCAGAGGACAGTTCTTGAGGGAACACTTTTATCCATCCACCTATCTACTCATTCATTCATTCATTCAACATTTAATAAGTACCTACTGACTATCAAGGACTATATTGGGAAATGGAGAAGCAAAAAGGAATTTCAAGTCCTACTGACACACAAATCATGAAACAAGGAGACAAAGTTGCAGGAAGACCTACAAAAGCAGTGCCGGAGCCCATCCAGGTATGATGGTTGGAAGGCGAGGGGGTTTGGGGCATAAGGAAGGTGGGGTAGCATGTACATGCTGCCCCCACCAAAAAGTACATCTTTCATTGTACATACCCTGGTAATGATGCTGAGCTGACAGCAGGCATATCTTCAGATAAGCAGACAATGATACATCCCACTGTTCTAATTCTGGAACTGCTATGCCACCTCATTAATATGTGAAAATGTGTTAAAAAGCTGCTGATAAACAGCTGCACAGAGGCAGAAATAGTGGCTCCCATCACATTTGCAAGTTTTATTGGCTCTCCAACATGGCGTAAGAAAGGAAGCTTTGCCTGCATGTATAAACTGGGTAATTTGCTATAATGCTCCACTTTATTGGTAGACATTTTGCCATATCACATCTCCCCAACCACAGTTTAAGGACACTTCTGTTTTACACAGCTCTGTAAACTGCCTCTTTCTTAGGAAGAACTGTCATGTTGACTAGCAACGTTGCTTTAAAGTTCCAATTTATCAATAAAACAGAAGATTGACTAGCTTCCGTGCATTGCACAGTTTCTAACAACTGAATTTCTACTTGCTCAGAGAGCATTTGATTAAGAAATTAAACACTAGCTATGTATGAATCAGTGCAAGCCCTGAGTTGACTGAGGCCATGGAAAGTGCAGTTCTTAGGCAAGGGGAGTAAAATTTTATCCTAATCCAAGACCAGCCCAAAAGTTAGAAAACAGCCTTATCTGAAATGTTACAGCCAGAGCAGATTTTCAAACCTCAAGGGCGCTACTTTCCAGCTCCAGGACCAAAAGTCCCAATTTACTTGACCTCAGGGATGGCTCTGCTTCGTATTTCTCCAGCTACGCTTCCAGCTAGAGAAAAAGTCCCACTGAAGCACAATCCAATTACCTCCTTTCTCCCGCCACCTCTCCCCTTTCCAGTGGCAGATTGATGGACTCCTCAGGTGCCTCCTGAGTGTGTCCTGAGACAGGAAACAGAAACATTGAGTTCACTGAATTGATTTCCACCTGCTACCTATTTAGACCAGGCCTATGGAGGTGATTTTCATCACTGACCTCCCCTTGACCCCTCACCCCCTGCCCCACCCAATAGAGGAATTACAGCCTGTTGGGGGAACCCTCTGCTCTGGATAAATATTATACTGTTTGCTGTTTGGTACCAGGTGGCAGTTGCTCCCTTCCTTCTGGGTTGGGGATTATGTATTTGTATAATTTTTATATTATGTTTGTTTTCTTAGTGGATGGTTATCTCATTATTGGGGTGGCATGCTGGAGAGAGGAAGGGTGTAACTCTAGGGGTATGGTCTGCTTGATAAAAGGCAGATAATAAAAAGTGGGTTTTTTTTAACACAGAGAGAGCAGAACTATATAATTTAACCAAATGCAAAGAGCCTTGCATCCTGCAATTATCCAAGCAATACTTGGAGCAGGATAACTTTGAGACTGAATTTTCTTTTTAGAAGCATTTAGATGATTCTCCTGGCACACACATCTCCTTTGGCCTAGTTCCCCTGGACCCCTATTCCCATCCTACCCCCTTAGAAGACTGCCCAAATGGGCTTATCAGGGTGTCTCCATCTCTAAAAAAATGTGAGTGCTTCCTGGCAGTGCCGAGAGAAGGGGGCCTTAGAATTGCAAATACAGCATTAACTTAAAGCCTTTGGTATAAAATTTGACCTAATTAAGACACTAGCGGGGCAAAGCATTCCAATAGCAATTACACAGGTTGTAAAGGGGTGAATTACCTTTTAAAACCAAGAAATGCTTTTGCCAGACATAAGCGCCCCTGAGGGTCAAACGAGGAGTTGTAGATACAGGACATCACTTGCCTTGACCTCAAGTAGGGCGCTTCCCTTCCCTCAGCTGCCACAAATGTCGCTGGCCTGGGGACGAAGCACTAGACTCCCTCTTCCGTAGACCTCCATCATCTCTTTCACGGACAGTTTCTCAGAAGCTGTGATGATCCTTTCATTTTGCCCGCCCTTACTAAGCCACTCATCCCTTCACAGATTTTGTTTGAGCACTTACCCCATGCCAATACCTGTATCAGCTTCTAAAGATGCAGAAAAGGATCAAACTCTAACAAGAGAATGACTTCACATGATAATCTCTAGACCAAATATAATTTGTGGACATTTTTTGCAAGTTCTCCTGAAGTTCTCACGGTGGGAAATTATTCACCCAGTTCTGTTTTGAATATTGAGCCCTTGTTAGGCATGGGTACTGTGCAAGGTGCCAGAAATATAAAAATAAGTAAGTTATAATATCATCCCAGCCCCTGAAAGTCATAAGTCTAGTGGAAAAAAATAGGCATACACATAAACACTGGAGACAACAAATAATATCCCTTGGTTGTACTTGGGAAAGAGAGGCACACAGAATCACCCTAGCTAAGACAGTACAAGACTCGAATAAAGGTCAGTGGTCCTACTTGGTATTGCAGTACAGGTCCACCCACTTTAAATTAAGTGAACAAGAGATAAGGGTACAGGCCAGACTGCAGAAGTTCAAATACCAGGTCCTCCACTTTCTATGTATGGTTCTGGGGTAGTTACTTACATTTTCTGCACCTCCATTTCCTGATCTATAAAGTGAGCTAATCAAACCCCTCTCTAAGTTGTTTTAAGGATTAAAGACAACATATGTAAAGTACCTGCCTCGATGCTCTCCCAGTTCCATCATTAGCTGTGTAACGTTGGATGAGTTATTTGAACTCTGTGCCTTAGCATCTTCCAAATATCTACTTCGTAGGGCCATTAAGAGAATTTAATGAATAAACACATGTAACCTCTTACATAAAATGCCTGGCACAAAATCTCAGTTATTATATTGATGTTTTTATTAACCACAAATATACCCTCAATGTAATAATTAAAAAGCTTTACATTTTAAATTACGGTCTCCTATTTGAAGAAAAAGACCATCAGCCTGGAAATCAGAACTTTAAGAGGATTTAGGAAAATTGATTAACCTCTCTGGACCATGGTTTTTTCACTGATAGAGCCCGCTCCTTCCGAGCCTTCCTGACAGCCTCCTTCCGTGGTAGGCAGAGTGGGGCAACATGACACACCAAGGGCGCCCGGAGAAACGACTATCCTGGGTTTCCCTGAATCACTTATTAGTTTCCTAATTCATCTGTGAGCCCTTTGAGGGCTAGGACTTTGATCTCACCTATGTATCCCATAGAAGATCCTAAATAAATGTTTGTTGATTGAGCAAGTGCCAAGTTTTTAGCTGAGATGTTTGGGGGCACTGAGAGATTCAATTGACATACTTTTAAAGTCAACCATCTAGCTAGCAGAAAATGTGAGCCTGGAACTGAAAGTCTTCTCATTCTTAATACAATGTCTTCCCCCAAGACTACAAAGTCAGCATCTACGAAGTGAGAAAATGGGAACGATTGTTTTCTTTATATATAACTCTTTATTTCAGGGGTTTAACATCAATTACCTTTAAATTGCAAGCTACTCCAGTGCATTTAAAAATTAATTTGATTTAGAAAATGTCAATGTATCTGCAACTCGTCAGGAATATACCTGTTGCTCAAAGCAAATGAGGCTGGATCCCGACTCACAGTTTTAACTGATGTGTATTATTAGGATGACTAACGCCATCTGTGGGCTTGGGGTTGGTTTGTTGTTGTTTGCAAAGAGAAGCAGCTGAAAAATTAAATAAAGAAATCATGACTGTAAGTCTCTCATTGGTTCTTACTTAATTCATGGGCATTTATCCAAATACTCAAAGAAGTGGAATGAAATCTTGACGCACAAAACTCAAATTATTTTCACTCCAGGACAGTGAGGTTTTCGCATGACCCCAAATCATGATCGTAGAACATGAAAACAATGAAAAACAGTGATTATCTTTTACATTCCAAAATGAGCCCTTAAAACTCAGAGACAAGTTTTAAAAGTCAAGGTCTTGGATTTCTAAGAACCAGTTTGGGGAAACATAAAATTAGCTAAAATTTGCTAGCCAAAAGTCTGGATGTATTGACACAATCCTGTGCTGGTAAGTGGGACTTCACAGAGTCTTCGTAGTATCAGCCACTCGGAAGATGCTTTATGGAGAGGCTGTCTTCTGGGTAATCCTCCCTTGGAAATAAAGAGTAATTGCGAGGAAGGGGAAGTGAAAGAGGCTAGGAGTGGAGATTAGGTGAAAAGAGACATTCCGAAAGGAGCCTCATGGATGGCACCCACGCATGTGCACACACATGAAACCATGTACACTCCTCACCAGGGCTCTTGCCTTCAAATGTGTTCCATTGCAACATTCACAGTCCTTTCCTGCCTCCAAACCAACAGCATGGAGAAGCGGGAAGAATTTCTGCAGTAGCAATTTGACAAGTCTAAATCAGATCATCCCCCTTTCATAGATCATGGTGGTATTTGTGATCACAGTACACTATTACCCTTGTTCATCCAGACTTCGTCTGCATCCACCACATCTTAAAGCCACTTTAAACTTGGCCAACAGATATGCTACTCTACATAGCTAGCAGTGAACTTCACCTTCATCTTAACCTATAGGGATGATGTAATTTGAATATATTACATATTTCCCTCAAAATTATATAAATATGTGAAATTCATATATGATTAAGGGATTGAAGCTACAAAGTTATTTGTACATATATTTAGAGCAGCTCTCACATTATGCAGAAATTTCTGTGTTTACATGTCTGTCTCTCCCACTAGACTGTAAGTATTTTAAGTGTCAGAACCATTTTTGTTGGGAAAACAGCAATGCCTGACATGCTATTCAATTAATATTTGATAAATCAGTGAACGAATGTACACATGTCCAGGGACAATGTGGCTAAAAGCCCAGATTCTGAGATCAGACTACCTGGATTCTAATTCCAGCTCCATCCTTACTAGCTGTGTATGTTTGGACAAGTTACCTTACCTCTCTATTCAGTTTTTTTGTTCCTAATATATGTTGAAATCACAATACTATATACTGCATAGAAAGTATACACACATAGAATGCAAGTGTCTGACACAAAATACTCAATAAATGTTATACTATTATTGTTGAAATTCAGGATGTCTGAACACTGGAGCTACCAAAAGACTCCTAGCATTTATCTGGTTTAATCTCCAATTCTACTGAAGAAAACCCCATTTTGTAAGACTTCATTTCATAAGCTGAGGCATGACTCAACCTTCCAAAATGTGAACGAGTTCCCAGGCACAGGTGGTGGTGAGCAGCTGTTTTCCATCTCTGCTGAGGACCAGTTAAGAGTCTTAAAGAGTCACAGGAGTGATTGGAGTAGAAAGTATTAGAAATAGCTTCCTAATGTTTGAGGAACCATGGGCTGAAACCTCAAAGGAAGCCATGGAATCCCACTCTGTTAAGAATTCTTTAAAAATTGGGTAGGTTAACTGGCTCTCTCTAAGATAGGTAAGGGCCAGGAAAACATCTCACAGTAAAATAACAAACAGTTGGCAAAGGTCATTTGAGTTTGACCTAAACTGCTGTTGACCCTGATTATCTGGAAACAGGAATATACAAAAAGGAAGAAAGTATAGGAAGAAGATTTCTCTACCTAGCACGATTGTAATGAAAACATTTTCATATGCTGTTAATCCTCGTTCAGAATAACTTTAAATCTCATTAAGAAACCATTTCTAAAGGACCTGAATGAATGATGCCTGGTATAAGTATGGCCAATTAATGAAATGAAAACAGGCCGTTGTTGAGGCCACATTTTGGGACAACCTCAGTTAAGTACCTAACATTCTGTTGCTTGCAGATCATGCTTCATGCAATTTCCAGCTTAAGGCAGCAAATAGAAGAGGAGAAAAGTCACTTCCATTCCACTCTCTGGTGGAAAAAGTGAGAGAGAAACTCACGTGATTGGAGAGACCCAAATTACATACCTATTATTCTTTTCAAGCAGAAAGAGGGTCTTGCACATTCCGTCTTGGGTAGAAAGTCTTCTGATTTTAGTGAAGAAGTAGATGCAGCCTCTTGCTCCTCTTCTTGGTTACTCAGACGAAGATACCAAAAAGAAAGAGACTTTCTAGGGTAAAACAAAGCTAGCAGAGGCTTTGATCCTGAGCAACCTGAAGCCTGGGAGAAGGCTGAACAGAGAGGACACACAGGTGACTGAGGACTCGCGGCTCATTTACAGCTCTATAGCCACATGAGGGCATTAGACAGAGGGCTGGAATGGTAACATGTGATACAGACCCTGAAATGGAATTTAGTGGTTTGTTCACTTTCAAATTATAGAACATTACATTTAAATGTTTTCCTATAAATACTGAATTATGTGTATATGGCAGAATCATAAATTTGCCCACTACTACTCAGCTTTTCAAGGAAACTATGGTTTATTTCGTATGACTGACCTATTCTTCCTCCAAGCTTGGACTCTGTTGAGAAGGAGCTGAAAAAACAAACTTGCCAATTAATAATATCTTAGGCTCTTCCCTTTCGTACCATGTCTTTTGATCATTCATTTTTTGAGAGAGAAAGAGAATTCTGTTCATTCTCTCTCCCCAAACAGCTCACGGTGACGGAAAAGAGGGCTATGACCTTCACAGTGTGACCTATTCATTGCTGGTGATTTGTCTGGCCCACTCCTGACCTTTTGCCTTTTGGGAGATTACTTGTCCCATCTGGCCTTTGGGGTCATTATGCAATTATTCCCTGCTAGTCTACACTACAGCAGGCTTCAGGGAGCTCAGAGCTCTGCCTCAGATCCCCAAAGCCAAGCTGCTATGGCTCCCCAGACACATTGGACATATTGCCAAGCCAAAGCCGGCTTCTCCTCAAGTCTTGCAGCCTCCCTTCCCAAGGTTACCAGGCGAGCTAGAGGAAAGGGCCACTAGCCCAGTGTGCTCCCTTTCATAGCAGTGTATATCTGTCACAACCTACTCTATTTCCCAAGCCTCCACCTTATAAAAGGAGAAAACAATATTTTCTTCTGACAGCTGCACTTGTTTCACCAAAACAGATTTCAACCATTTGAAGTCGTAAAATAACCATGACTTTTAGCAATACCACCACCACTACCCAAACAGCACAGATGAGCAACTAAGAACTGGGAGTGACCCCAGCTCCTCAGACCCTTACTGGACCTAACCTAACCAATGAGCAACTGGGCTTGTTTTAACCAAGCATACACAGATTAATAGACACATTCTGACTTTGCCAGAGTAAAACCTTTAAATTATGAATCACCATAAACACCAAGAACCTCCTCCCTTTCTAGTGCGTAGAAACCCTGACTCTTCCTCTTCACAAAGTATATTCATTGCTCTGTATTCCTTTGGCTGGGAGGTAACTAAACTCAGTGCTTGCTTTGTTGAGCATAACAGTAGCCACTGGTATTCCATGAATTCTCTTAACAGGAGGAGGACAAGAGGACACAGGCATCCGATGTCTGCGCCTTCCTCTTTGGTCTGCACTCTCTCCTCCCTAAAGTGCTTTATTTCTTGGACAGGACCTCCCCTACACCATTGTGCCCTTGGGCACAAAGCCTCATGGCCTAATGTTGGTGTTAGAAGGGATGCAGGAAGAGAAACTGACTTGGCAATGACACATATTGAGAAGTATGTTTTAATCATCATCCCTGTCCTATACAGATATCAAGAACAAAAAATCTATAGTCAGATCTGGTAGGCCCCCAAAAACAGTCAAGATCTTATTAGATTGCAAATTAATAATAAAAGACACCATAATAAAGTCCAGTTGAGCTTTGAACAATGCAGACATGATAGGCACTGAGCCCTGCAAAGTCAAAAATCCACATGTGATTTTTGACTCCCCAAAAACTCAACTACTGATAGCCCACTGTTGACCGGAAGTCTTACGGATAACATAAACAGTGTATTAACACATATTGTATGTGTTATATGTATTATATACTGTTTTCTTCAAGTAAGCTAGAGAAAAACACATGATTGAGAAAATCATAAGAAAGAGAAAATATATAGGCTCTCCATTGAGTGAAAGTGGATCATCATAAAGGTCTTCATCCTCATAGTCTTCACATTCAGTAGGCTGAGGAGGAGGAAGAAGAGGGGTTGGTCTTACTGTCTTGGACAGGCAGAGGCAGAATAAAATCCAAGTACAAGTGGACCCACACAGTTCAAACTCAGTTTGTTCAAGGGCCAACCGTACTTAGCATATACCAGGCCCATTTCTAAGGGCCTAACTCATGTAATTTTTGCAGTGTTCCTATAAGACAGGTACTATGATTATTATCATCTTAATTTTATAGATGAGAAAACTGAAATACAAGACAGTGAGGTAACCTTGCCCAAGGTTACAGGGTGAGCTACAGATGAGCCAGGATGCAAGACTAGGCAGTGTGGCTCCTGTGAAACATACACTAATGCCACAGCACCACCACTGGATGTCAACATACCAAACTGAAGGAGCAGCAGCCTTTTAAGGAAAAAAGGGGAACAGCATTTACTGAGGGCCCTCCAGGTGCAAAACATTTATGCATACATTTTCTAATTTAATCTAAGAGGTTAAAACAACTTTTTATGGAACAAAATACACAACATTTAGTTTAGTTAGTAAAGTGACTGACTTGCATCACAGGAGCTTTTTGTTCATATTTTTTAAATTGGAAAAAGAATAACATTAAAGTAGACTTAGAAGTTAAGAGGATCTGTCCCTAGATTCTTCATTAACAAAGGGCTCTTTCCAGCTATTCACACTTGATCACACAATCAAATCATTATTAGAAAGACTTCAGGGAAGAGACCACCAATGTACTGTCTTCCTCTGCAAAAATCAGCCAGAGACAAGCACTTGCTATAAAATTATCTGGGTTTAATTATTATCAACATCAGAACTATAGAACATTAACATACTAAACCTGTATTTACAATTACATGTACAAAAAAATGTTCTTTGTGAGGAGCAATTTTCAGCAAATCTGACAAACAGCAAGAGTCATTCCTATTTTGGGTTTGAAAAGAGAAATGGAAATTTCCAAGACGCCCCCCTCCTCCCTCTCACTCCAGTGACCCTCCGAACATCAATTTGCAAAGGCCTGAGGTAGAAAGGGAGGTATTAACAATATAAGGCACTCATTCTTCCCCTCTTATGAAAGGGATGAATTTTTAGGAACTGCTTTCCATCATTTATTATACTGATGTGCCATCCATCTGCATCATTAGGTTCAGTAGTTACCATGACAATATGATGCCTAGAGCAATCTAACTTGATAGCCACATGCCAGAATGTGAAAAAATAGGACCAGCTAAGAAAGTGAGAGAAATATAATTAATCTGAACCACATTAAAAAAAAAAAAAAATGTGCACAAAACTAGGACCAAGAGGGAAACTGCTGAAGTATCATTGAAGAGGAAATTATAAAGGGCAGTAATAATCAAGTTTCAGTATAAAAACTTTGCTAAGTAGAGCCATGTATTGGTCTATTACTAAGACAGGAAGAAGTCCAAATTGGTCTAGAACATTGTTCTGAGCTCCTGCCCCTCCCCCGCTTCCCATTTCCTGCTACAGGGCTCTGTGGTCCCATCTTTGATTCTAGCTGTTAGGGCCCTAATTTCCCCAAGGCTCTCAAGCCACCACCATAAGTGCCACCACTATGTCACTCTGCTCATGTGCAGTCTGCTATTAGACCCAGACCTGCCACCTGATGAAATAATTTCCGGCATTCTGAAGCTAATCTTAAGAGACTGAATTGTGCTGTGTCTTGAGAGATCCTGTCTTCTTGCCTTCTCAGTGACTGGTGGAGACATCGGGCTGACACAAACCTCTTGAGGGTCCCAGTATGGTAGAGAGGGACTGGGAGATTGAGAAAAGGAGAGCAAGCAAAGTTGTGGCGATGAACCTGGGACGCGTGTTTATTCTCAGCATGGCTGAGTGGGATAGCGACGCTGAGCTAGGCGATTTGGCCGATTCAGGCTAGTGGCCATGGGCAGCTGGAAAAGAACAAATATTACACTGAGTACAGCCCCAAACATGACTCTGCCCGGGATTGATTGGATGGATGGAGCTAGGGCACCCTGAGCCTCTGTGTAGAACATTTCCCAAGGTTGTGTTCTAATTATCTACCTCCACCCAACACCTTCACCCAACTATGGTGAAAAGAAATTGGATTTTATAAAGAGAGGAGGCCAAATGAGACATTAGCAGAGCTAAGTCTACCCAGTTTGCTGAGGAACAGGGAACTTAGCTTCTCTCAAAGTTTCCAGTGATCCCTTTATCCCCAGGACAGACTGACAGTGCAGCCACACTACTGATGCCAACACCGACTGTGTCTCCCACTTCTCAAGAGCTATTAAAATTTAAATACGATATTAAGAGTAACTACATTTATTGACCATTTTCTGGGTTCCAGGCCCTTCATATACGTATCTGTGAGCTAGCTACTACTGACCCCGTTTTACAGATGCAGAAACTGAGACTTGGACAGTCTCAAGACTCTCCAATTGCTCAAGAACTCACATATTGTAAATGGCAAACTGGGATGATAAACCTAGGTCTCCTTAATCCAAAACCTGTGCTCCTGGCCAGCCCCTCCCCCTGAGGGTTTCCTTACCTGAGGGACCTGAGATGGGTTGTAAAGAGGAACAGTCCCTTTTAAGGCAGGTGGAGGAAGCAGAACACCAGGGTTGGAGCAGAGCTCAAAGGAAACACTCTGTGATAGAAAAGCATGGAAAATCCCATCAGTGCCCGCCTCCCAGATTCCAGAATGTTGAGGCTTTCAAGAAGCACATCAGGATTGTTTGGTTTTTTTCTCGGTGATTTCTTTGAGTTCCTTATTGACTCTCCAAAGGACATAAACAGAAATTTCTCAAAAGAAGAAATGGCCAATAAACAAATGAAAAAAATGTTCAACATCAATAATCTTCAGGGAAATGCAAATTAAAACCACAATGAGACACCATCTTACTCCTGCAAAAATGACCATAACTAAAATGTCAAAAAATAATAGATGTTGGCACGGATGTGGGGAAAAGGGAACACTTCTACACTTCTACACTGCTGGTGGGAATGTAAATTAGTTCAACCTCTGTGAATAACAGTATGAAGATTCCTTAAAGAGCTAAAAGTAGAACTACCATTCGATCTAGCAATCCCACTACTGGGTATCGGCCCAAAAGAAAAGAAATCATTATTTGAAAAATACGCTTGCACAAGTATGTTTATAGGAGCACAATTCACAATTACAAAATGTGGAACCAACCTAAGCACCCATTGACTAATGAGCATGTAAAGAAAATGTGGTATACATATACGATGGAATACACTCAGTCATTAAAATGAACAAAATAATGTTTTTGCAGTAACTTGGATGGAGCCAGAGGCCATTATTCTAAGTGAAGTACACAGGAGTGGAAAACCAGGAACCATATGTTCTCACTTATAAGTGGGGAGCTATGAGTACGTGAAGACATACAGAGCGACATAATGGACTTCAGAGACTCAGAAGGGGAAGAGGGGGAGGAGGGTCAGGGATTAAAAAAAACTACACATTAGGTACAACCCACATCCATGCCAACACTGCTTGGGTGATGGGTGCAATAAAATGTCAGAATTCACCACTATATAATTCCTCTAGGTAACCAAAAACCACTTGGGCCCCAAAAGCTACTGAAATGTTTTAAAAGAGAACCATATCAGAAGGATTTCTTAATAGAACTCAGGGAATCTCAAGCAAGCCAACATGGTTCAAGTGGACACATCCAACCCGTGGGTCTGGAGTGGCAATACTGACAAAAAGAAAAAGCCTCAATAAATTATATTGATACCATCATAAAAAGTAATATAACCTTCAAAAGGCCTAAAATTATACAAGCGTTATCTAACCAGGCTTAAAGAAATAAAAATGTTTTCCTAGCAATAGATATGAGATCCATACTAATGTGGACAACTCATCAAGAAGTTACCATAGCCCTGGACAAGGTCTCCAGTGAACTCTGCCTCTTCCTGGGACAGGTAAAAAGGCAATTCCCCAGGCTTCCCCTGAGGAAGCTGTTATAGGTTGAAATGTGTTCCCAGAAAAAAAAAAATCACATGTTGAAGCCCTAGCCCCCAGTACCTCAGAAAACATATGTTTGGAGAAACATGAAAATACAACATTTGGAGATGGGCTCTTTAAAGAGGCAATTAACATAAATGGAGGTCATATTGGCAGCCCAATCCAGTATGACTGATGTCCCTATAAGAGGAGGAAATCTGAACACAGACATGCTCAGAGGAAAGGCCGTGTGAAGACGAAGAAAGAAGATGGCCAGGCACAAGCCAGGTCATCTTTTCCTCAAAAGAAATCTGGACCTCAGCTTTCAGCCTGCAGAACTGTGAGAAATTAGGTTTCTGTGGTCTGAGCCTCCGTTCTGTGGTACTTTGCTATGACGACCTGAGCAAACTAACACAGCAGAGAAGCATTCCTCATGTTCCCCAGGAGTCAGCACTGTCCACACTGAAGGTTCAGTCCTCACACACAGGCATCTGCTGGGGTCCGAGGCTCCAGCCCAGGGGCTGCTCACCTCAGGTCCAGACAAGCCTCCAACCCCAGCACCCGCAGCTGCTCCCCCACTGGATGTGGATCCTTGGCCTTCACCCCCACCTGGAAAGCAATGAGTCAGAACTGTTTCCTCTGCTCAGGACTGGGGGTCCCCACTCCCAGAAGGCACCCCCACCCTTGGGAGCGCTGAGGGGACCACCCATGGCCCAGAGGACGCGAGGTGGCAGTACCTGTGCCCACGGAGAAGGCGCTAAGAGTTGGCAGAGGGGGGGACTCAGGAGAGGGTGTCAGTGAGAGGCCCAGGCCAGCCTGGTGGGGAGAAGATGCTCTGGGGGTCTCCCGCTTTGTGGAGAAAGAAACGCAGCATTGGCGACATTGGTGGTTAACAAATTCACGCCCACCCACTTGCGTTCCCACACTCAGGATGGCGGCCTTGCCACAAACTGCTGCTGGGTACTCCCCAAAACCCCCTCTCCGCATTCCACTCTTCTGCTCAGTAATCCACACTAGCTCCCTCCTGCTGACCCTCTAAAGTTACATTTCTTCATCCTAACTTTGTAAAGCTTTTATAATCTGCCTTGCCCCCACAGGACCAATTCATTTCCCACCATCTTCTGTCACAAAACCTCTGTCTCGTGTGGCCTGGGGTGGAGTCAGGTGCCAGCTCTGAGAGCTCCTAGGTGCTAAGGCAGCTCCCTCTGAAAGACCCACAGACAGAGGCATCCTCTCCCTTCCACAGAGCCTACCTCACAGTCAGGGCTGTCCGAGGAGTCCTCCTCTCCAGAGGGAGATGCGTTCTTGGTGGGCTTCGATCGAAACCAGCTGAACCAGCCAAACCCTGAGCTCTGGAAGGGGAAGAGGACATTTTATGACCTGCAGGTTTGCTTCTCCCCCTGACTATGAGGTTAACCCGCCCCCATGTGACAGTCAGAGCCCAGACTTCCAAGTCTGCACCACCCTTAAGGAAGGGATTGGCAGGGGGAGGAAGGCCGGGGAGAGAAGAACAAGTCCCTCCACCTTTGTATGCTCCTTCCCATCTCCGAGCTTGCCTCTCCGGGCAGTATTTTGGGGAGAGTTTTTATCAGCCTCATCGGAGGACTCCTCCTCATCCTCCTTGGTTGAATTGGTGGAACTCTCAGAAATACTTGGTGCTCTGGCAGCCAGCGGTGTCTGGAATTAAAGAAAGAACTCACATTTGCATGGCACTTGACAGGTTACCAAACACATGTGCACATACTCCCTCACCTGACCTGCTCAGAAGCAGTGGGATTGTCTCTCAGAATCGTATTGTACTGAAGAGGAAGGAAGGCTTAGCCATGCAAAATGACTTGCTGAAGGTCGCAGGATAAAGTCAGAGCCCAAGCCCATGTTATCCCTAATCTTACAGACCTTGTCTGTGGTGCCACCTCTCCAGAAACATACAGTTTTCAGAACTATGCCAAGGCCTGGAGCAGGAGTTATGGACTGCTACTGCTGGAGATGAAGAGGGCCAGAAAACACCCCACAGAGGCCCACAAGCCCCCCCAAAGAAAACAGAGAACGTAGCAACCACCAAACATAACTCGTCTTAGAGCTCATTTCCTAACAGACTTGCTCAAGATCAACTGCGAACATATGCGCCAGAGAGGGGTAAAATACACCCACATCCCTTTACATTAACTTTTTGTTGTGGTGGTGGTAAGATAGATACAAAATAAATTTTGCCATTTTAACTATTTTTAAATGTGCAATTCAGTGGCAGTAAGTATACACACAGTGTCGTACAACCATCACCACTAGCTGTCACCAGAACTTTTTCATCATCCCCATTACATAACTCCCCATTTGCCCCTCCCCCAGGCCCTGGTCACTGCTATTCCACTTCTGTCTCTGAGTTTGCCTATTCTATGTGTCTCACATAGGTGGAGTCACACGACATATTGCCCTTTTCTGTAATATTTACATTTTTCATTCTCAATAAAACACAATTGATACAAACCTTAGGAAATACTTCGGCAAAATAAAGAAAAAAACTTTATTTTTTATTCAAATGAATATAGTGTTGACTTTGTGCCAGGCACTGTTCTAAGGGCTTTATATGTAGTGATGCATTTAATCCTTACAATAGTCCTGTGAGCTAGGTGCTATTATTATCTCATTTTATATATGAGAAAACTAAGGCACAGAAAGGTGAAGCAACCTGTCTCGGGTCACCCAGCTCATAAATGGCGGAGCAAAGGCTAAAGGTAGGCTGTCTGGCTTTCCTTCAAGGAATTTCTCCTAAGTGAATGATTCAAGACATAGACAAGGGCTTATATATTTGTCTATATAAGTATATAGTGCTGGATGCCCAGCACTGTGTGTTATATATGAGTGAGAAAAGGAAGGAGGAATGGAGGGAGGGAGGGGAAAGAATGCAACACTCACAATGATTAACGACAACACGGGAATAATCAACCAGAATGCGAGCTCCTTACTGTGGTCATGGAGGCCCCGTAAGCTTGCCTCTGCTGCCCTCCAGCCTTTTTTCTCAGCCCTCTTCCCTACTCTCCCCACTCTCAGGGCAGAGTGGCTCCCTTGATCTCCCTTAACTACACCAAGGGAGCCACTGCAGGGCCTCCAGTCCTGCTGTTTCTCTGCCTCGAATGCCTTTCCGCTAGATATTCACCTGGCTCATTTCCATGCTCCATCCTGATCTCCACTTGAAGGCCTCCTCAGTGACACCTTCCTTGGCCACTCCTCTGAAGTGAGATGCCTGGCACATATACTTGTCTATGTTTAGTCACTTCCACTAGACTTCAGCACCTGAGGGAAGGCTTGGGCTGACGTGCTGATGCCACCCCAGCCCCTGTGACAGGGCCTGGCACATTGTAGGAACTCAGTGAATATTTTGAATAAATGAATGAATAGCGCTACTTTCATAAAATGAATTTTGCCATGCCAATATTAAAAATCATATTTATAGGGGGCACCAAGATGGCCAAATAAGAACAGCTCCAGCCTCCAGCTCCCAACGTGAGCAACACAGAAGATGGGTGATTTCTGCATTTCCAACTGAGCCTCCGCTGCTGATACTCAGGCAAACAGGGTCTGGAGTGGACCTTCAGCAAACTCCAACAGACCTGCAACTGAGGGTCCTGACTGTTAGAAGGAAAACTGACAAACAGAAAGGACAACCACAGCAAAACCCCATCTGTACGTCACCATCATCAAAGACCAAAGGTAGATAAAACCACAAAGATAGGGAAAAAGCAGTGAGGGAAAGCTGAAAATTCAAAAAATCAGAGCGCCTCACCCCCTCCAAAGGAGCATATCTCCTTGCCAGCAACGGAACAAAGCTGGACGGAGAATGACTTTGACAAGTTGAGAGAAGGCTTCAGTCAATCAAACTTCTCAGAGCTAAAGGAGAAACTATGAACCCAGTGCAAAGAAACTAAAAACCTTGAAAAAAAGATTTGACAAATGGATAACTAGGATAACCAATGCAGAGAAGTCCATAAATGACCTGATAGAGATGAAAACCATGATACGAGAACTATGTGACAAATGCACAAGCTTCAGTAACTGACTCGATCAACTGGAAGAAAGAGTATCAGTGATTGAAGATCAAATGAATGAAATGAAGCAAGAAGAGAAGTTTAGAGAAAAAAGAGTAAAAAGAAATGAACAAAGCCTCCAAGAAAGATGGGATTATGTGAAAAGATCATATCTACGTCTGATAGGTGTACCTGAAAGTGACGGGGAGAATGCAACCAAGTTGAAAAACACTCTACAGGATATCATCCAGGAGAACTTCCCCAACCTAGCAATGCAGGCCAACATTCAAATTTAGGAAATACAGAGAACGCCACAGAGATACTCCTCGAGAAGAGCAACTTCAAGACACATAATTGTCAGATTCACCAAAGTTGAAATGAAGGAAAAAATGTTAAGGGCAGCCAGAGATAAAGGTCGGGTTACCCACAAAGGGAAGTCCATCAGACTAACAGCAGATCTCTCAGCAGAAACTCTCCAAGCCAGAAGAGAGTGGGGGCCGATATTCAACATTCTTAAAGAAAAGAATTTTCAACCCAGAATTTCATATCCAGCCAAACTAAGTTTCATAAGAGAAGGAGAAATAAAATCCTTTACAGACAAGCAAATGCTAAGAGATTTTCTCACCACCAGGCCTGCCCTACAAGAGCTCCTGAAGGAAGCACTAAACATGGAAAGGAACAACCATTCCATGTTGGAATGTACCAGCCATTGCAAAAACATGTCAAAATGTAAAGACCATCGATGCTAGGAAGAAACTGCATCAACTAACAAGCAAAATAACCAGCTAACATCATAATGACAGGATCAAGTTCACACATGACAATATTAACCTTAAATGTAAAAGGGCTAAATAGTCCAATTAAAAGACACAGACTGGAAAATTGGATAGAGTCAAGACCCATCAGTTTGCTGTATTCAGGAGACCTATCTCACATGCAGAGACACGCATAGGCTCAAAATAAAGGGATGGAGGAAGATCTACCAAGCAAATGGAAAACAAAAAAAGGCAGGGGTTGCAATCATAGTCTCTGATAAAACAGACTTTAAACCAACAAAGATCAAAAGAGACAAAGAAGGCCATTGCATAATGGTAAAGGGATCAATTCAACAAGAAGAGTTAACTATCCTAAATATATATACACCCAATAGGAGCACCCAGATTCATAAAGCAAGTCCTTAGAGACTTACAAAGAGGCTCAAACTCCCACAATAACAATGGGAGACTTTAACACCCCACTGTCAACATTAGATGATCAACAAGACAGAAAGTTAACAAGGATATCCAGGAATTGAACTCAACTCTGCACCAAGTGGACCTAATAGACATCTACAGAACTCTCCACCCCAAATCAACAGAATATACATTCTTCTCAGCACCACATTACACTTATTCAAAAGTTGATCACATAGTTGGAAGTAAAGCACTCCTCAGCAAATGTAAAATAACAGAAATTATAAAAAACTATCTCTCAGACCACAGTGCAATCAAACTAGAACTCAGGACTAAGAAACTCAATCAAAACCGCTCAATTACATGGAAACAGAACAACCTGCTCCTGAATGACTACTGGGTACATAACAAAATGAAGGCAGAAATAAAGATGTTCTTTGAAATCAGTGAGAACCAGATACAACATGCCAGAATCTCTGGGACACATTTGAAGCAGTGTGTAGAGGGAAATTTATAGCACTAAATGCCCACAAGAGAAAGCAGGAAAGATCTAAAATTGTCACCCCAACATCACAATTAAAAGAACTAGAGAAACAAGAGCAAACAAATTCAAAAGCTAGCAGAAGGCAAGAAATAACTAAGATCAGAGCAGAACTGAAGGCGATAGAGACACAAAAAAACCCTTCAAAAAATCAATGAATCCAGGAGCTGGTTTTTTGAAAAGATCAACAAAATTGATAGACTGCTAGCAAACTAATAAAGAAGTAAAGAGAGAAGAATCAAATAGATGCAATAAAAAATGATAAAGTGGATATCACCACCGACCCCACAGAAATACAAACTACCATCAGAGAATACTAAAAACACCTCTACGCAAATAAACTAGAAAACCTAGAAGAAATGGATAATTTCCTGGACACTTACACTCTCCCAAGACTAAACCAGGAAGAAGTTGAATCCCTGAATAGACCAATAGAAGGCTCTGAAATTGAGACAATAATTAATAACCTACCAAACAAAAAAAGTCCAGGACAAGATGGATTCACAGCCGAATTCTACCAGAGGTACAAGGAGGAGGTGGTACCATTCCTTCTGAAACTATTCCAATCAATAGAAAAAGAGGCAATCCTCCCTAACTCATTTTATAAGGCCAACGTCATCCTGATACCAAAGCCTGGCAGAGACACAACCAAAAAGAGAATTTTAGATCAATATCCCTGATGAACATCGATGCAAAAATCCCCAGTAAAATACTGGTAAACCAAATCCAGCAGCACATCAAAAAGCTCATCCACCATGATCAAGTGGGCTTCATCCCTGGGATGCAAGGCTGGTTCAACATACGCAAATCAATAAATGTAATCCAGCACATAAATAGAACCAAAGGCAAAAACCACATGATTATCTCAATAGATGCAGAAAAGACCTTTGACAAAATTCAACAGCCCTTCATGCTAAAAACGCTCAATAAATTCGGTATTGATGGAACGTATCTCAAAATAATA
>NW_012102321.1:4406303-4413725 GCF_000951045.1 Mandrillus leucophaeus
CATGGAATACTATGCAGCCATAAAAAAGGATGAGTTCATGTCCTTTGTAGGGACATGGATGCAGCTGGAAACCATCATTCTCAGCAAACTATCACAAGAAGAGAAAACCAAACACTGCATGTTCACACTCATAGGTGGGAATTGAACAATGAGATCACTTGGACACAGGAAGGGGAACATCACACACTGGGGCCTGTTGTTGGAGGGGGAGAGAGGGGAGGGATAGCATTAGGAGATATACCTAATGTAAATGACGAGTTAATGGGTGCAGCACACCAATATGGCACATGTATATACATGTAACAAACCTGTATGTTGTGCACATGTACCCTACGACATAAAGTATAATTTTAAAAATCATATTTATGAATGACATAGAAAAATCTCATTATATAGTGTTAAGTAACAGGAAATAAAGCTTTGCATACATATGTTCTTAGCAACTTAAAAACATGTATATGTGTATAATGTATATACAGATATACATATATGTGTATATACATATGCATATACAGAAAAATAGTGTAAGAAAAGAAAAGCACTTTGACTGTTGGATTGAGTTATATTTGATTCTTTATATGATACTTCACTTTTAGATTTTTCTATAACAATAATGTACCACTTTTCAGTCAGGAAAAAAAAAAAAAAAACAAAACCATAGAAGTTTGTTAAGACCTGTACCCCTGTTTTTCTACTTTAAAAAGTTATAGGATGTAACCCTCCAACCAGAAGAAGCTGAAGAACGCCTTAGGTTCGGGACCAACACTGCCCATTGCTGAGGGCAGGGGTGTGTTCAATCAGAGCTAAATAGAATGATTCATCAGACATGGTCACCTCCAGGACCTTAGAGCCTAACTGAGGAGAAAAGACAGAGGCAGGCACTGTCACAGCTACCACAGATCTTTCTTTGAAATAAAGCCAGGTAAAAATTAAAACAAGGAAATATCAACAGTCTTCCATGGCAAGACAGGGTATGGCAAGCGTTTTGTGCAGCACTGAGAAGACATCAGAGGTAACAGAGATCTGAGGGGCCAAAACAAACCAGCTCAGTTGCTCCCTCTCACCCCGTGGACACAGGTTGGTGGGGTTGAGTGTAAACAAGAACACAGCCTCCAGCCCAGCTCCCAGGAGTTGGTATAGGAAGAGGCATGGTGAGATGTGGAAGAGAAAGCTGCTGCAACGCTGAGGAGGAGCTTGCATGTGGCCAAGAAACCAGGGCAACTGGTAAAAACCAGAAGTGTTTGAGTGGGCAGTGGTATCTTTTATGCTGTGTGCTCTCACCTGTGGTTTGGAAATGACCTCTTGGCCATCAGGAGGCTGGGAGGTTTCTTGAGACACTGTGTTCTCTCCTAAGTCACAAACAGAAATGGAAATAGCAATGGGAAGTTGTGCTTTTCCCATCTATCCTGAAGAACAGTAACTGGGACACAATCAGCTTTCTTACTGCAGCAGAAGCTCCGAGTCCATAAGCCCAAGCCAATCACAGCCAATACAAAGAATGCTCACATGGCTCAGCTCAATCCCAGCCACCCCAGGACATGCTGTTCAACTCATCCTCTACTTCCACAGCCACTCTTCGGGAATCTTGGAAATCAGAGCAGCATCAAGCGAGGTCACAGGGATCCTCCACCACCTTCCTCTCCATGTGAGCCTCCATCTTGGACAGGACCTAATCCTGGAAGGTCTAAGATCTAATCATTCTAGGTGACTTCCAGCATCTCCCTGGCATCGCTCAGCATTGCTCACTCATACTTAGCCCTTGTTGTCAAAGGTCTGATGAGCCTGAAAAAACTCGGGACCAAGACAGACACATGGGTTTCTGCTGGAGACCCTGATAGTAAGCTTTTGGGTGCAGGATGATTGGAGAAAGAGAACTTGGCCTCTATTTCTCCATCCTGTAATCTCTCTCCTAGAAACTATGTAATCATTTGGATGGCAGGTGTGGCTCCATTTGCCCTGCTGTACCCAGAGGAGAGATGGACCGGGCTGGAAGACAGCAATCTCCTTCAGATATATGCAAAGCACCAGTATAGTGGCTGAAAACTAGCAGGCCCTCAGTAACAGGCACATACCCCTGCATCTGTGTCTTTCCCAGCTCCAACCCAACCTCCTCTGACTGGTCCCAGAACCTCCCTTTCCTGCTTCCTCCCTACCCAGACCCTATACTCAACGTGGCCACCCTAGCTACCAGGTCTTACCAGGGCCCAGGTGTGTCTGCAGCGGTTCCTCCCAGACTGTTCTTCCAGGGGCCTCTGTCACTGCCACGCTGCTGCCAGTTCCTGGTAGGTGGATCTCAGGAACTGAGTAAAGAGGCATCGGTGCCCCTGTCTGCCCTGCACCCCCTCCTGCTGGGTAGGAGCCTGGCTGGAGAGGGAAGGGCTGCTGTGGGCTGGGCTGGGGCAGGCAGGTCTGCTCAAGCGTCAGCCACAGAGCTGAGCGGTACCCAGGGGCTTCAGAGTAGCCTTGAAATCCAGAAAAGTCCTGGTAGAAAGTGTTTTCTAAGGACATAGAACGAAGGTAAAGAAGTGAGACCTGAAATGTGGCATTTGCATACTGATCACACCAGAAACATTCCTGCTCATGTCTTCTTTGGAAAGCAGTCACAAGGACAAGCTATCTAATGTGGCTTCCAGTAACGTGATGACAAGTAAAACACAGAGTGATGGTAACACCCTCATTGCTGTTTACGGAATTGTTTCCTTCACTAGTGTACCCTAAAAATAAAATCCTAAGCCCGTCCATTGACTTAACAGACCCCCTCTTGGACAAGGGGACCCCAGAGAAACCTTAAAACTTGAGTTCCCAGCCATGACAGGATGGGAAGTGAGAGTCACTATACCCCCTCTCTTTTGTAGTTTAGACACAACTGACCAGCATTAATGTTAAAACCGAGATCTTAAGACTAACAGATCTTATGGCTTGGTGGCCATAAGATACCAAATTATACACGGAACCTAAAGCCCTGCCAGGCAACGGTTAAGTCCCGCACCTTAAGAATAAACTGTGTTCTCATGGCCACGAGGTTTTTTTCTCTAGCAGCTCAGCAAGCACTGGCCTTGAGATGAGCAATGTTAAAACAATTACAACTCATTCCGCTCACAAATGCTGACTAAATGAGCCTCTGTTCCATCAGCCATAACCACGGCTGTGACTGGACAAGACTGATTTCAGTAACTTTCTCCAGATGAGAAGACCACCAACCATGAATTGGGTCTGGCCAGTTTACAGAGGGTCCCCACTTGAGTGCTTCTGTGTCCCGAAAAGACCTTTTGACAGGTAAGGCCTAATTGTAATACGCTTAAAGGATAAGTCTCCACCCCAAGGTGAACATGGGTCGTGTTTTACATGCATGTTAGCTCATTAGGCCTGTGTGAGGACCTCCTTTGTGAATAGTCACAGCTCCTTCTATAACCTGCTAAATACGTATGTTTCATCAACCCATTCAACTTAAATTCTTGTCTTACCTCTCCTTCCCTCAAAGTGCCTGGCTATACTTCCCAGCCTGTGGGATGGCCACCTTGCAGGCTGGAACCCTTTGTAAGAAATAAAGTCTCCTTTCCAAATGTACACATTGTATGACCTTTTTTTTAAGTTAACACTACCTTGTATGATCTCTGAGCCTCTAGCCAGTGGGATGGGAGGGCTGAAATTACCATCCTATCTAACTCCACATCTTTTTAATTTTTGATAAATTATTTCTTCTTTAAGGACTTCCTAATGGACTTGGGTATTTAAAACTTAGAAAGCTTCCAGCTAAAAACCTAAACCAGCTCACAGAAATCATGGCTTTGTTCTTAAAGAAGCAGAGTACATTTGCCCTGGAAAAGAACCGACTGGTAACATAAACTAAGGTGTGGACATATAACATGATTGGTCACAGGACTGGCATGGGTAGCTGACCCGCCTGCTCCATTGGACACCAGGAGCCAGGGCTGTGGGGAAGCAACATCCACAGGCACCCAGCCTAGCTCTCCTCCACCCCCCACCTTTACAGATCCTGCTACACAGTGAGAAAAAGAAGCCAAGGCCTGCCCTGCCCTCCCTTCCCTTTGTTCATGCCTGAGGAAGAACACAGGGCTGGGAAGAGATGAGGGCCCTTTCCTGACCCTACTGTTGGGGAACTTGGGGAAAGAGTACAGAGTTAACCAGGGATATGGTGCCTGTCAACCCACCACTGGGAAGCATCCCAAGGGAAGAGTAGAGATGCCGTGAAAACATTGAAACATACTTATTCCACAGTCATCTGGCAATTGCCAGCTCAAAACTCTTAAGGACTTCCGACATCCCCAACACTAACATATGATACCGATGAACCACAATCTCTGGACTCAAGAAATGTATCCAGCTGGAGAGAAGTTAACATAGGAGAAAGAATTGGCTAACAATACAGTGCAACACAAAAAACACTCAGGTATTTAAAAATCTGAATCGTGAAGCAGACGCTCTCAGACTGAGGGAATTTAGAAGTGTCGGGGATGTGTGAGGCTGGCAGGAGCTGTGTGGAGGAGGCGCCTGGACAACGGGGTGGATTTACACAGGCAAGACAGGCACCCTGGGAAGGGAAGGGCGAGTGATTTTGTGAATTACTTTGTCTCGTAGAATCAGATCCTGAGCATCAGCTATGTATATGCTCAGTTCATCATTTTGGGTACCTGTTGTTGTTCCTCTGGCTCCCGAAATATCTGAGCGAGTAAGATGAGGATCCCCAGTGTCTCCTGCTATCTTTTGCTATTTAAAATAAAGTAAAATTCCTTTTAAGCGGCACAAAGGAAAAACAAGAACAGAGAAACAAAGTGATTCAAAACTTAAGCCAAAAAGAAACTTCCAGTGGGGATGACAAGGTAAGGGAAACACTCGTATGCTTAGGGGCCTGGGGGGTCATGTGGATGGGGATTCCAACTCTGCCCAGACCAGGCAGAGATGGCTGGAGACCAGAGTCATCCACCCTCCCCTGAAGGAAGGAGCGCATGGAAAGAACTAAACTGTAGGCCTCAGCACGTGCAGCAGATAGAAGGGGTAAGGCTGGGCGTGCTTCAAAAAATCCACCCTGTTTTTCCTTCAGAGCAGAATGGGAAAAAGAAAATGGAGGAGGCCCTGTTCCAATTACTGTTTCAATTACAACCAGCAGCTTTTGCGATTGTCAGAACAAAAAAGAAAAGACCCAGAAGTCTTTTAAGCAATTGCCCCACATTACATGAAAGTGGCACTGGTCCACTGTGATCCATTGTTCCTAGCAGAGATGGGGAAGCTTTGATGGTCATGAAACATATTCTCTGGGGCCTCAGGGAAGGGTGTCAAGAGTGATTGGGAAGAGCGCCCCAACGTGTCACATGTGAATATAGGAAAACGCTTCCACACAGGGACAAGCAGCGGCAAGGAAGCTGAGTCCCACCCCTTCCCCAGACACCAACTGTGCCTCATGGGTGATGGAAGAGACCACGGCGAGGCATGGGGACCAGGGACTTGCTAATGTCAGCGCCTACCTGTTCCATGTCTAGGGGAGGGAGGAGGGAAACAAAGGCCGACACCCGCCCCCCACCACTGCCCTGGCTCCAACCCCACTCACCTCCAGCTGCCTCCGAAGTTGCACTAGCCAATCTGGCTCTAGGTCCCTGTCTCTACTGCGTCTTTCTAAAACCAGAGGATCTGATAGCTTCAGTTTCTCTGCTAGCTGTGCCAGGTTTCCAGATGGGTTAGGGGCAGAAAGTAAGAGAGAGGAGAGGAAAGAGGGGGAAGAGAAACGGAAAGACAATAGGGAAGAGAAAACAAGGAAAAAGGAGAAAGAGAGCCTTAACTCACTTGTAAATTACATTATAAAAAATAATCGAAAAATAGCTAATTCAGCAGACATCCTTCCAAAATTGCAACATAAATCATTAACCTGTCTTGGGTATTAGATTCTAAATAAAGTATGAGGAGAAACAGTTACTCAGCTTCATTTCTGTGCAAAGCTGTCTGCTCTGTAACAGTGTTTCTCAAACTTAGGTGTACATACAAATTTTGTTTGAATTCTAATTGTAAACTTGTTAAAATGCTAATTCTGATTCCATACATTTGGGCAGGGGTGAAGAGTCTGCACTTTTAACCCGCTCCCAGGTGATGCTAATGTCACTTTGTATTTCAAGGATTTATTCCATAAACAAGTTTTAGTTACCAAAACTTTTCTAATCATTCATTCTGAGCTCCTTGCAACCATCAACCTGTTGGCAGAAACTTCAGGGTATGGGGAGGCTCACCACCACAAATTTTTATCGTTAAAGATTCCAGCACTTCGGCCTCATCTAAGGCAAAACAAAAATTTAAGGGTAGGCTGCTTTTTTACTCTCTAGCTAATGGGTTTTTCTTCAATTAATTGAAACAACTATTTGCTTGATTGTTGTTTTCTTCCCTAGGAACTAAAGGTTGATATGTTTTTGTTTTCTATTTTAAATGTATCTCACATGTGATAAAATATTCCATGCATTTAAAAGCATTTTAATAAGGATCATTTACTCTTTTAATCACTAAAATATATTTTCTAAGCCCAGCTTTTATCATTAGAATGGTTCACCATAGCATGTAGTTTTACTGTACCAGAAAAGCAGATGCAAAAATGAATTTCCCAAGTAGCACCGACATGGTTTCCAGTCTCCAATCCCACCACCGCCCGCTCAGAGAGCATCCTTTGTGTAGTGTTGGGCCTCTGCTTATCGCATCTGGGCATGCATACGTGGTCAAAGACGGCCGTGGGCTCCAATTTTACGGCAGGTTCAAAGAAGATGAAATGTAGAGTCTAAGCTGCTCTACAATGGCATTCTTTGAATAGTGAAGATAAAACAACTGCACAGAACCCTTTGAGAGGCTCACCTTGATGAGTTCCGCTAACAGCACAGGGTGACTGCTCTCTCCCTGGCTCAAGACAGCTGCACCAATGGCTTCGCAGTAATGCAAGGCCTGGGACACGAGGCCGTAATCTGCCAGACGGGAAGCATAAAGGAGCTTATACACCTGTGAAGGGAAATGAGTCAGTGACTAGTCCATCCAGGCAGGGAGAGAGAGAGAGAGAAATGTAGATAAGACTTCTTGGAAGTCAGCTGACTGTCAGCTTCCGCTAACTCTGGCATCCAAATATCAAGAGGCTTGTGCCATTTGGAGCATTTTATCTATGCGCGGGCACAACTCCAAATCCAGCCTCCAGTTCCTGCATTACAGAGAAAAGAACAGGAGTCCCATCCGCTCAACGTTCCTAGGTCCTGGTCACCGTGCAAAGTGCACTGGAGTCCTTATTTATTGGGTAGCCCACATATCCAGAGAGCCTGATGTACAGGCACAGGACCTGGCAAAAGAGGGACATTAAAAGAAACAAAAATAGCCTGGGTGCAGTGGCTCACGCCTGTAGTCCCAGCACTTTGGGAGGCCGAGGCAGGCGGATCACTTGAGGTC
>NW_012102321.1:4417995-4437384 GCF_000951045.1 Mandrillus leucophaeus
GTGATCCGCCCGTCTCGGCCTCCCAAAGTGCTGGGATTACAGGCTTGAGCCACCGCGCCCGGCCCCTAAAGGATTTTTGATGAGGAATTCTCTGAACATTTTAGTCTTTCCTGAGGGTGAAAAAGGAGTTTGAAATGCCTGCACCTGAGCAAAGAAGGAGACTACCGGGAGTCGCCATTCTTAAACTAGGCTTCCTGGGGCACCATTGTTTTCCCTGCTAAAGTCAAACATAAAAATCACATTAATTACCAACATGTTTTGAAATGTTCTCCCATACATTTTCCACTGCCTCAAAATTGAGTTAATTCAACTAGATACAATACCTAGCACAGTGTCTGGCCCCCAAGAAGGGTTCAACAAACATTAGTTCCCTTCTACTCAGGGTGCTGCGTGGTCTCCCTATGACTTGGCACAACCTTACCATAGCTATTTAAGTCTAACAGAGCAGTATTTTTAAAAGCCCCATAGGAGCACCATGATTTCTAGATGCTCTGCTTCTTGGCTAAATTTGAGAACCACTGGTCTGGAACATTCAATAGCCCCTAAGTGTTTATAAGGCCACATTCACAGAGAGATAATAGAAAGAAAGACTACAGGGTTAACCTAGAGTGGTTCAGGCAAAAACAGAATTTCCTATCTGATTGAACTGGGTCACTGAGAAATTTACAGCAACAGGAGGCAAGGTGTCCTATGTGTTAACTCCATCCACAGGGGAATCTGACCCAGGGCTAGAAAAATCAGCTGCTGAGAGCAGACTCCTACAGCAGCAGAACACCAAGGCTCAGGGGCCTGGCCTGCATTCACTCACCGCAGAAATTCTGTGAAACAGAGAGACAAGAAGGACATGCATTACCCTGGAGTTACTTTCCCCAAAACACGGAGGCTCCTGGGTCCAGGAAAAGCCTGGGGCATAGACTCTGGCCCTAGCTAGAATCTGAGAATCTAAGAGCAGGATGTTTAAAGCTGGTCTGGACAGGGAGGAGTTGGGGAAGGTAGGGGACGGAAGGGAAGGGGAGGGGAGGGGAGGGGAGGGGCAGGTCAACGCTGGTATCGCTTACCCAGAGTGTCACCCATGGCAACAATCGCACGCTGATACAGCTCCGGGTCCCCAGCCTGATTTGACAGAATCACAGCCAAGTGAGGCCTCCAGTCTCCCCACTGCTTTTCTCCACAACACTGAAAAGCACCAGAAAAAAATAACTTAAATGTACAATCATTTAGGAATGGCCAGATGTACGTAAAGAAGGCTGTTGTCTATTTCCTGGTTCAGAAGCTGTGAGAGAACGCCCACTCCACCACCTGCAATGTTGCCATTCATTGATTTAGAGTTCTCATCTTTAAAAAGGTAAAACTCTCAGAAGGACACAGATAGACAGATACATATACATGCATACATACATGCATTCACAGGGATATTGGAAAATGGATAAATAAAATGACATTGCTCGCTTACTACTTTTCACGTTTCTCCCCAGTGCCTGACCCCCAAATAGCTAGAGATAAAACTCAGAAAAACCCTGAGGCTTCAGTGGTTTTTTTGGTTCAAGATCAAACATCCTTGGCTCATGAGTAGAAGAGGCCACAGCCTGTCACAGAAGTCAGGGGAACACGGGCCTGCTTAATGTCTTACAAATACCTATGTTTTCTGACTTTACAAAGCCCATTCACACACATCCTCTTATTTAATCTTTACAGCAACCCTATGAAGTCCGGTTCCTATTACCACTTTAGGAATAAGAAAATCAAGCCAAGTGTCCCAGCTAGGACAATGCAGAGGCAGCAGAATTCCACCAGGGGGCAACAGAGAGTAAGCAGCGTGGTGGAAATGTACAAAACCCCGCATAAATGGTGTTTTCCCTACCATCTCTCCCTAAGGCTGTCCTACTAAACAAAGGAGAATTTCAAGGCAGAAAATATCAATAAAGAAACAACATAACGTCATGGAAACAACACAGGTCCCAACTCGAGTCCTGCATCTTACTAGCTTACTTACCTTGAGCAAGTTTCTTAATGTCTCTGAACCTTTGTTTTCTCATCCCTAAAATGGAGATCATAATTTCCACCTAACAGGTTATTGTTGATAATAAAATAAGATAGTTGTGTAAAGCACATCGCATGGTGCTTCACGTTTGGTTTGCACTTAATTACATGTAGGTATAAATACATACACACATACACACACACACAGTTGGAAGCTGAGCAGAGGAAAGAGGTGATTTGCACAGCTGCCTACCTTCCGATTTGTTATATAGATAGGTAGGGCAGGAGATTGCCAATAATAACTAAGATTTGGAGGTTAAAACCATTCATAATTACTTGGTCTTTGTAATTATCCCAGGGAATAAAAGATGCTTTATTCAACTCCATTTTACACCCACTCCTTGTTGATCCAGTCAATGCAGTGTGAAGAGGATGATGACAATGATGGTGATGATAAATCATAATAATAGCAGTTCTCATGTGTCACATCGAACCATGAACCATATCCTGTGCTAAGCGTTTCCCCTACCAACAATCACATGTGCTAAGTCCTATTATGACCTTCATTTTAACATGTAAGCCAAGCTGCTTCTTGCTGATCTACAGAAATCAGCAAAAGAGAAGGAAATCCTTGCTAAACACACACACACACAAAGAAAAACTTAGAGGTCATTATTCTGTCTCCTCGCTGGTGATTTGAAAAAGATCACTATGAATCAGATCAATGGAGAGGTGGAGGGGACACAGGAGAGAGAGAGAGAGAGAGATAAAGCACCAACATTTATTAATTAACGTCAATGGGCCAAGCATGATGGTTGTTATGTTCAGATGTTCTCTCTCCTTTGATTTTCACAATAACTCTACTGGTTAGGAACCAAAATCCCAATAAAGATTAAAAACAGGCTCTGTGAGATTAAGAAACAAAGCCAAGTTCACCTGGCAGAAAGGCGTACATAGAGTCTAGGTTAAACTGGTGTGAAACCCACATCTGTGTTGTCCTGTTGCCGTGCTTTTCCACCACCCCATTCATCACATGAAACTGAAATCCAGCCTTTTAGTACATGCTGAAGTGCTGGGAAACTCCCTAAGATCAAATAATGCATTGACACGTCACCTCTGGCTCCTCCGTTCTCTCATCTAAAAATAGGGGAAATTTAGCTAACTCTACTATTACAAAAAAAAACACACACACACACACACACACACAATGAACCATAGCTAATTGTATCACTTCCTGCATTTAGTGCTTCGTGACATAATGCAGTTCCATTGTGGAGCACAGGCCATTCCACTGAATTGTGAGGCACACTCTGTGCTACAAAATAGCCGGTTGATTTGATGACGGGGCATGAAAATCATTTCTCTTTTCTTGGAATTAGCCACAAGCAATAAGAAGGATAAAAAAAAGAAAAAGGAAAAGCGTGAGGTCAATTTTTATTAAAACTAGTGTTCACCAAAACCCAAGCCTCAAGATATGAGAAAAGGCTACCAAAAGTAATGGCGATTGGACAGAGGTCCCTCCATGGGGAAGCCGAGAGAACACAAGGGAGAGGACCCCACAGCTCTCCCCACCAGCTGGAGAGTGGCAAAGGCAACTCAGGCTCACACAGAAAACTCTGGGTCCTGCAGAAAATGCCAGATGGCCTGGAATATGGCCTGGCCCATCCTCTGCACGAACCTAATATAAATAACTGGAAATATAAACCCAGGAAAGATTCAACTCCTTTAAAGTTATGTAATATGAGAAAGCAAGCACAGAATGTATACAAATAAACCCTAAGACAGAAGGAGGAAGGTAACATGAAAAATAGAGGGGAGAGAGAACATTCACTACAAAAACGTTACCACAAAACAAATGAAAAATTGTCACCAAACATTTTGTCGTGAATTTAAGTAAAATAATGAAACAATTGCGTCTGTGAAGCAAGAGCATAATCTGAGTTATAAGAGCCCAGGAAATAGATGGTGGATAACAGGAGATGAATGTAATGTGCAGAGCTCAGGAAAAAAGTAGGGGGAAATTGAAGAAATAGACAGAAACACCAGAGCACAAAAGCAAGAGACACCGGTGAAAACACAGTAAAGGACAGAGGAAGGAAAAAAGAAAGGAAGGAAACAGGGAAGGAGGAAGGGAGGGAGGGAGGCAGGGAGGCAGGAAGGAAGGAAGGAAGGAAGGGAGGGAGGGAGGGACAGAGGGAGGGAGGAAGGGAGGGACGGAGGGAGGGAGGGAGGGAGGGAGGGAAGGCAGGAAGGGCGGGCAAGAGAGGAAAGAAGAGAATAAAAAATTATTAAAGAGAAAATTATAAGTATAATTCATATATGTATACATATGAAATATGTGTACATGGAATTCCTGAAAAGGTAACCAAAATAATGGGAACAAAACAAATATTGACGGATATAATCCAAGAAAATATTCCTGAACTCTAACATATGAATGTACATATTAAAAGGACATGCTATATATACCCCAAGGAAAAAAATGGATCCAGACAGTCAACACCAGGGCATAATCTAGTAAAGTGACTGGACATCAAAGGTAAGGAAGGAATACTTTGGGGCCAAAAGATCAAGTCTCCTATAATGGGAAAACTATCAAGCTGGCCTCAGACTGTCAGCCATATCAACTCTAGAACACTGAAATCGAGTATGTCCAGCTTCGAAGTGCCAGTGTGCAGTGGTGGGGAGCATTCCTCCAGAGAAAAAGAAGGGCAGCCCTGCCAGGGGAAGCCTGAAGAACAGGCACAGGTCCTCTTGCCATTCACACAAGAGCAGGCAGCTTTGACATTTTGGGAAGGCCAAGGTCTTCAGAGTCAGACAGACCTAGACAGATCCTGAGCCCACCACTCACTATCTCTGACCTTGGGTCATCTTACACCTTTGCAGCTCAGTTTCCACATCTGCAAAGCAGAGAGAATATTTCCTACCTCTATGCATTAAACCAAGTAATATGCATCAAAGCACTTAGCACAGGGCCCAGCACATGGTAAGTGATTAACAAACTATTAATATTATCATCACGTTTGCTCCTGAAAGCCATCACACTCCTGAGCAGTCCCCACCCCCTCAAGCCCTCGGGATGCCAGGGTGGTAAAGGAATCCTGTCACAGGGGTACCGTGGCTGCCTGTGGAATCCTCCCCGACATGAGCTGGAATAGGGTCTGCAGTGGGTCATTGAGCGCCAGCGTGCTGGTGAAGCTGCAGAGAGAAGGATAGTCAGTGAGGACCACGCCCAGGGAACCTCTTTACCCACTGCCCACAAGGCTCAGGGCCTCACCTAATTTTATCAGATTTTGGCAGCTTCCTTAGGAACGTGAACATCTCTTTACTTTCTGCCGTGCCTCTGTCACATCCTCCTTTGAGGAGAGATGGCAGGGTCCTCGATCTACCGCACACCCCAGCTAGATCTCATTGTTGGGGGTATTTTCTGCACCTTGGTCTTAATGGCCTAACTCTGGAATAACCATTTCTGTGGGCCTTCTTCCATCACTGAGATGACCCATTGACATCTCAAAGGTCCCCTGGAGAGCCACAGCAGTTTATCTGGAAGCTTTTCTCCATAGGCACCCCCTTCCCAGCCACCCCGATCTCCCACTCCCTGCAGCCCTCCTCCACACCAAGCCCACGGCACTCAGTGCCGTTTTTCTGGCTCATCAAGAGCCTGGGTCTGTAGTGCTTTTGCTCACAAGCACTAAATAGCCATTTTCAGTAACCAAAGAGGCGTGGAACAGGGGCCAGAAATGATCCTGCTGATGACAAACCATGGGATATGCTTAACAAGGATATAATAAGCTCTACAGCTGATTTGAGATTTAAGCTTACTCAGTGAGAGGTATTTTTCACAATTCACTGGGCTCCATCAAAAATCAATGGCCCAAGGCAAAAATCTGTAGCAGAGATGTATGCTACAATGTGGGGCTGTGGGATGTTCGTTTTCAAAGCCCAAAGGAAAATCATGCTCAGAACACCGTCCTTTATTTAACAGCACCCTTGCCACCGGAACTCCAAGCATGTATCATAATACAACTTCTGTGTTCCTCACCATTCCAGTCTCCAGGAAGACTGAAGGGTGGAGTCGTCACGAGACGCAACCGAGGCCATCATCCAGAATGGGCCCTCCGGTGGTGCAGTCATTAGGCCCTCAGACTGAACTTAACATGGAAGTGTTAAGTGTTTTTGTTTGTTGGTTTGTTTGTTTTTTTGAGATGCAGTTTTGCTCTTGTTGCCCAGGCTGGAGTGCAATGATGTGATCTCTGCTCACTGCAACCACCGCCTCCCAGGTTCAAGCGATTCTCCTGCCTCAGCTTCCAGAGTAGCTGGAATTACAGGCGCCCGCCACCATGTCCAGCTAATATTTGTATTTTTAGCAGAGATGGGGTTTCACCATGTTGGCCAGGCTGGTCTCAGATTCCTGACCTCAAGTGATCCACCCACCTCGGCCACCCAAAGTGCTGGGATTACAGGCGTGAGCCACCATGCCGACGGAAGTGTCATCTTCTAATTCAACCTCTGCCCAACAGGATTTACGGCCAATTCAAATGTAAGTTCAGCTGAGAGGATAGCTTCCTTCACAGCTCTAACCAGCACTAGAAGCTCAACACTTTGAGGTAGCATCTTTCTTGCTGTCTGACCCAAGTCTGCCCCTTACAGGAGGGTCCCTCACCCCACCCACCACATTTGTCCCTGCCAACCCGTGGATGCTAGGAGGAGCCTGAAGGACTTATTCAGAAAGCCTTCTCCATCCAGCACCCCTATTTGATCCTGGCTTTCTTTCACTCTGTTTCATCTCCTTATTCCAAACTCCTGGCTATGGACCCTTGCTTCCATCCCTAGCTCATCCTGGTTTGGGCATTTTTCCTGGTCCACGTTGGCACCCAGATCACAGTGTGCTGACGTCATTTCTGACTAAGCACATCTCTTCAGTCTCAACACCTCCCACTGCCGCCGATGCAGACTTCTGGATCTCACTGCCAGTGCAAAAACTCCTTTTCCTACCACAGCTCACGACCCCGCTACCCCACACCCCTACCCTACTCTCAGTACCCAGACCTCATCACAAGTATAAACAGTAGACAACTGCTTACGTCAAAGACCCTCAGTCCCAAGGCTCTAAGGAAGTGATCACCTACCCCTCATTACCAGAACTAGCTGGAACAGCCGCTCCCAAAGAGAGAAGGCTACTGCAATGTAAAAACCTATTTAATTTTTGGAAACTCTCACCCTGGGCAATTTTACTAAAACTCTGTATTCAATTTAGCAGGTAGAAAGAATGTATCTGTGTGTAAAACAGAGAAATGCTATGTCCAGCTCAGAAAAGAGAACATGGAAAGATCCCTGGAGTGGGAGGCTCCTCGGTGCGTCTGGTGTTTCCCCACACCCTCATCCTCCTCCTTTGGTGAGGAGGCCTCTCTGCCCCACTGGTCTCTTTTGTTAAGTTCCAACTCACCCACTCATGACCCAGCTGTAGGTCCGTGGGTCCATCTTGCTGGACAAGAACAAAGCATGGCCCCACAAGTGGTTCTTCATGGCCCACTCCAAGGCTTCCTGAAAACCAAAACATCACATTCAAGAGTGCCTTTCCCACCTTCCACTCACAACAAGTTCTTGTGCTTAGGCGCTGCTGCATCCTGAGCAGCGGAGGCTGGGCTTCCAGAAAATTCTTAGAGCCTCATATAAGAATGTGAACAGCCAGGAAGCAGGTTGTAGCTAGCATAGTGTTTTTGTCTAGGATGTCACCTTCACCAGCCTTCACTTTATCAAAATCCACTGTGCTATTCCATCAGCTTCCCGTCAGACATGGTTGCCAGTTAGCCTCATCTCTTTAGCAAAAGTTTCGTAGCACTTGAACATCAAGACTGCAGTAAATACCAATGTATAGTATACTTGAAAATCACTAAGAGAGGAGATTTTAAGTGTTCTCATTAGAAAAAACATGATAAATATGTGATGTGACACATATGTTAACTAGCTCCATTTAGCCATTCCACAGTGTGTGTGTATATATACACATATATATCATGTTGTATACTATACATATATACAACTTTTGTCAATTAAAAAAATAAAAGATAGCATCATATACAAAAACAAGAAATTAAGTATTTAAATGTAAAAATGAAAAGTACTTCAACTTCATTTTTATAAATTAATTTTGAAGTAGAAAAAGCCTTTCTAAATATGACCCCCAGAAACTTACAATTTTACACAGAAAGCCCTAAAAACATAAAGAGCTCCAACAAATCAATAAGTGAGGATCAGAGACTCAATAGAAAAATGCAGGAAATCAATGACAAAAAATTCACAGATTAAAAAATATTCAACTTCATTGAATTCATTTTGAATTGAATTGAATTGAACGTATTCATTTCAATAAGAGAAATGCAGGCCTAGTGTGGTGGCTCACACCTGTAATCCCTACACTTTGGGAGGTTGAGGGGGAGGATCACTTGAGCCCAGGAGTTTGAGACCAGCCCTGGCAACACAGCAAGACCCCATATCTACAAAAAAAATTTAAATTAGCTGATAATTTTTTCTTTTGAGACAGTCTCTCTCTGTCACCCAGGTTGGAGTGCAGTGGCATGATCTCAGCTCACTGCAACCTCCACTTCCCAGGTTTAAGCAATTCTTATGCCTCAGCCCCCCAAGTAGCTGGGACTACAGGCCATGCCACCAGGCCTGGCTAATTTTTGTATTTTTTGTATAGATGGGGTTTCTCCATGTCACCCAGGCTGGTCTGAAACTCCTGGCCTCAAGTAATCTGCCTGCCTCCCAAAGTGCTGGGATTACAGGCGTGAGTCACCACGCCAGCCTTTTTTCACTTCTCAGATTGGCACCTATCAAAGAGTTTGAAACACACTTCGGTGAGAATGTAGGAAAACAGGTACTCTCTTGCATTGCTGGTAGAGTGAATTGGCACAACCTCTAAAAGGCAATTTGTCAGTATCTATCAAAATTACAAACCATATCCTTTGGCCCAACACTCTGCCTCTAGAAATTTATCTTACATATATTCTCTCACACTGGGCAAAATGACAGTGGTTATTCATTGCAACATTGTAACTGCAGAAGACTGGAAGTACTCTTAATGTCAAGCTATATGGAGTTTAGTTAAATTAATTATAATTTATCAGTAGAAAACTATGCCAATGTAAGAAATAATGAGAAAGGTATTTATATAGGCTATAGAGCAGAAGTCAGCAAAATATGGCCTAAAGGCCAAATCCAGCACACTGCCTATTTTGGTACAGGCCATAGCCTCAGAATAGTTACTGCCTTTTTAAGTGATTGGAAAAAAAAATTTTTTAATTTCACTATGCATTATAATTATATGGTAACTCAAATTTCTATGTCTATAAATGGAGTTTGCTGAAACACGGCCACACCCATTCATTTACATATTTTCTGTGACCACTTTCACACTATAAGGGCAGAGCTGAGTAGTTGTACTAGAGGCCCCATGGCCTGCAAAATGTAAAATGTTTACATTATACATTTTTTACATCTGTCCAATTATAGAAAAAGTTTGGCAACCCTAATATAGAGTGTTTTCTGAGGTATTTTGTAAAATGGAAAAGGGAAGGTACAGAAATGGTATACAGTATGCTATTTTTTAACAAAGAGAAAATAACAATATAAGCATAAAATTTCTCTGGATATTTCAGAGAGAAAAATAGGGTGACTAGGGGATAGGAGCATCATTTCCCAATTATGTCTTTTTTATATTTTAATTTTTGAATGAAATTGATTCAAATTGATTTTAATTATCTATCCAAACACTTAAATTTTTATGACTTTTGGAAAGTATAATCTCAACCTCAAAATTGAGCTAGAAATCAATCTTCATCTGTTTAAAGTACAGACAGTCCCTGCTTTATGAGTTTCTGACTTTACAATGGTGTGAAATCAATACACATTTGGTAGAAACTGTACTTCAAGTGCCCATACAACCATTCTGTTTTTCACTTTCAGTAACATATTCAATAAATTATATGAGATATTTAGCACCTTATTAAAAAGCAGGCTCTGGGTTAGATGATTTTGTGGGTTAAGGTAAACATTCTGAGTACATGTGAGGTAGGCTAGGCTAAGTTATGATGTTGGGTTAGGTGTACCAAATGCATTTTCAACTTATGATATTTTCTATTTAATGATGGGTTTATTGGGATATAAACATTGTAAGTCGAGGAGCATCTGTATTCAATATTGATAGGAAGCCTTAGATATAGCAGAAGGAGTATTTGTAAACAAACTTCCTGGAAATTAATTTGGTATATATATAAAGAACCTTTCAAAAGTGCATACCATTTATATACCCAGTAATTCCACTTCTAGGAATCTGTCCTAAAAAATTTAAAAGATCAGACAAAGACTCATGTAACAAGATGTGTAAATTATATAATTTATAATGGTTGACAAAATTGTAAATAGTCTACATATTCAATAATAGTAATATGATGGAATATTGTATAACTATTTTTTAAATGGTGCTGTTGGAGCATATTTAATGCCATGAGGGTATTTTACCATATCATCTTAAGTTTAAAAAGAGAAATAAATGATTGTATATGCAATTTTATTTTCTTTTTAATATATATGCATGGAAAAATGCTGGAAGTAAATACATCAAAATGTTAACAGGTATAATCTTTTCAATTTTTTATTTTTTTATTTTTAATTTTTATGAGTACATAGTAGGTATATATATTTATGGAGTAAAATATATGAGATATTTTGGTACAGGCTTGCAATGTTTAATAATCACATCACGATAAATGGGGTATCCATCCCCTCAAGCATTTATCCTTTGTGTTACAAACAATCCAATTATACTCTTTTAGTTATTTTTAAAAGTATAATTAAATTATTATTGACTGTAGTTCCCCTGTTGTGCTGTAAAATACTGTCATATTCATTCTATTTTTTTGGCACACATTAACCCTCCCAACTTCCCTCCCACCCTCCCCTACTGCCCTTCTCAGCCTCTGGTAACCATCCTTCTACTCTCTATCTCCATGAGTTCAATTGCTTTGATTTTTAGCTCCCACAAATAAGTGAGAACATGTGATGTTTGTCTTTCTGTACCTGGCTTATTTCATTTAATAGTTCATTGTCTTTTAATGGTAGAACTGTGGGTGTTTTTATTTTCTTTGTTGTTTCTTTTTGAACTTCTCGCATCCTCCCTGAAATGAGTATATACTATTCACATAATTGGGGCAGGGGTGATTGGTGGAGAGGGATTGGGCGAAGGGCATACTTGCCTTCTTCCTTCCATAGTAGAGCAGTCTAGTGAATTTCTCCACGATCTGCGCAGGTGTCTCCACACTGGGGGGGATCTCTCCGGTGAGCAGGTTCGGGGTCCCAGAGCTCAGCACTGGCCAGTCTTCATCGGTCAGGCTGATGAGGTTGGCCACAGGGGGCTGCCGTTTGTACTTCTCCAGCTTCTTGCAGTCTTGCATTAGCAGCTCAGCAATGTCAGACCCCACCATGGACTGTAAGGCAAAGAGGATCATCTGAGGAGAATCCTATGGGTCCTCAGGCTGGCCGCCCCAGCTGGAGAAAGAAGGCACCAGGGAGCCTGCCTTCTTCGCGAGGAGTCCAATTATGCAAACATAAGGCAGTCCTTTCTTAGATTGCTATATTTCAAACTTCAGCATCACTATCATGGTTATTTTCTGCCTGTCAGGAGCCACAAAGCTTACCAGAAACATTTACAATTTCACAGGTATATTACCTGGCTGGTGCAATAACTCAGAAACTACAATATTCCCAGACCAAGGAAGATCATCAGGGAAGATTTGCATTAGCAAACTGGCATTGACATTTGAACAATTTTTCCCCTTGGGGCAATTTGTGGCTTCTTTAACATTGCTTTTCATAATCATGCCATAAACATAATCTTATCTATCCCATGAAGACTTCAATTTCAGCCTGCACCTGCTCTCCCACCAAAACAGTAACTTACCCCATTCTGGCGACAAAGGAGAACCAAGAGCTGCCACAGTAGAGCCGAGTCTCTGCTCCCCAGTGTCTCAGATTTGCAGCTCTGAGCTGCTTTCTGCTGGCAAAACGTCATAATATCCACCTTATGTATATCTTCCCTACATGGAAAAAATTTAGGGAGCGAAGAGTGAGCAGGCAGACACTTCCCTGTTTCGGACCCCAGGCTCCTCCTAAGTACGCAAGTGCTGGCTGGGCTGTGGTTGAGATAGAAATCTGACAAACCAGGGCTAGGGTAATGAGTCTATAGCTATAGGATAGTTATTTTCCTATAGAACAGGAAGAAATTTCAGAGATTCTCTCATGCACCCCCTCCATTTTATAGATGAAGCAACAGAGGCCCAGAGACCTGAAGTCACTGCACAGGATAGCAAGTAAAAGCAGACTTTGGAGTCAGACAACCCTGGGTCTAAATCTCTGTCTGCCACTTCTCTGTTTAGACAAGTTTCTTACCTCCTCTGAGCCTCAGCTTTGTCCCCTAAAATAGGGACAGTAAAAGAACCTACCTCCATACAAAGAGGAATTAGAAAATTGTGTGGCATGTATTAAGTGATCAATATGATTGGCATTATGATTTGCTCAAGATCATCCAATAACATCAAAGCCAAGTTAGGCTTAGTACCCCAGTCTTTGAATAACCCAATTCACTTTTTTGACCCGTATCTGTATACCCGTGTGTAAGAAACAGAGAGAACACTCATTTTTACTTGAGGGAACTGTCAGATGCCATAAGAGGAATACGTTTATATAGTAGTGATGATACTTTCCATGTGCATAATCTCACTTGAGACTCACAGACAAGCCTCGGTTAGGGAGAGCAGGTGTTATACCACTTCCAGGGGGAAACTAAGGTTCAGAGAGGGCTGACCTGTCCACCATGGTATTCCTAGTACATAGGATGCCCAAGCCTGAGACCCATGTTGGCTGTCATCCAGCAGGGACTCTCTCCTCAACAAAGATGCCCTGAGTTACATTTATCAGGAATATAACTAAATATTTAAAAGCAGTCCTAGCTGAGTACTGCAGAGGGCTCACTCGCACACTGTTCCGTAACTTGAACACTGCCGATCTTATCTACCTCTCCAGGAAAAAGCCACCGTCACAAGAATTGTTTCTGCTGTGATCCACTCGTCAGGGACTTCCCAGGCGATGCTCCACTTTTCTGCTAACATCTGTCAAGCACACGGAACACTAAAACTTCCTACCATGCAGCCTCTGCAAAATGGAACTGGTTTTAGATTTCTAAACTGTCATGCTAATTTTGCTTTCTGTCCTTCAACTATTGAATGGCTTGTCAAAATGACTCAGGCCACATCTGGTTCTATCTTGTAGCACAGAGAATTCCACTCCAACAAGGACGGACTTTTTTTTCCCAAGGAAGCCAAGAACATATCTCCAAAATGCTGATCTGAGCAGGAAGATTGCCCTTACTCAGCAGCTCTTACAGCACTTTACCTAATCAAGGGTCCTGAGAAACTTCTCATCTCCTCTTGCTCTTTGGAATCATTCAGAATAACCTGCAATAAGACAATCAGATTTTATCTTTAAGACTGTGTCCACCCTAGGCCCCTTGCAGTCAAGTCTAGTATCAGACCCCAGGGCCGTGGGGCTAGGATGTGGCTCAAGGCCTTGTGGAGAAAGCAGAAAGAAAAAAGTGAATCTTGTTGCTAAAGATGAGCCACTGACATCTCAGGAAAAACATAACTCTAGCATCAATTCTTTCAGAGAAGAGCCCCACCCATTCCTGCACCCCCTAATGCAGGGGGTACCTGGCCCAGTTTCCACAAGAGCATCCCATTCCCGGAGATGCCCCAGCTCAGGCACAGGAAAGCAAGGTAAGCACGTTAGGAGTAGTTAGGTAAGCAGTGTGCCGGCATTCCAGGAACACTGGGTCTTCTTTACCTCCATGCTGTGCAGTTCAACAAGCGCTGCTTGCCCGTCAGTGGGAGAGCTGGGACCTACACACACCAGCTGACCTCCTGGCCCGAAACTCACAGGAACATGAGGAACGTAGAACTTCATGGGTGCTTTGGGACCAGCTGAGGAGACATCCTCTGACCAACAGACACAGATGGACATTGTTAGCGTTACTTCCATCACTTTTCTTTAGTTCAGGAATATGCCACGGACATATTTCTGCCCAAATTCTGCCTGAACCAAAATAAGATTCTGGGTGGGTTGTGTAATTAGAAGAAGCCCATGTTCCCTGCTCCAGTCAGATTTAAGCCTCTGAGAATGTGTCACAGTACAATGCATGGGCTTGATGATTCAGTCCAAATGATAATGCACTCAGCCCAGACTCTCAGTGATGTTGAGAGGCCAAGGAGTCTCTGGCTTCCGTGGCCTCTATACTCATGACAAAGTTCCTACATCCAGACAAAGCAATGATGCTTTGCGTCTTGCTTTTGCTTTTCCTAATTCTCTCTGGTCTTCCCTTTCTTAAAAGCACCACTGAGTGCCTCCTTTCCCAACCTGATGATGGATAGGGGCAGTGTTCCCTTCCAGGAATCAGCTATGATGCAATTACTATTACAAGCAAAAAGATAGAAAATGGAACCAAAGTTGACCTCTCTGCCCCAGAGACCTACATAAGCAAATGCGGTGGACAATGATCCATCATAAGGCTGACTTTCCCAGAGACTTTCCACCCAGCCTTTCCACATCAGATTCAACCAACTCTTGTGATCATTTTAGAACCCACCAGCCTGAACTGGACTCCAAGCTGCTGAAGCTGGGGGATCATCCCGCTCGGAGGCATCTGTGATGTACTGACTGAGCTCATAGCTGCTGGAGCTGAGACCAGACTCACGCTGCTGGAGAAGGTTGGACTCACTAGCCAGTGATGGCTGAAAGTTAAAAACAATACAAACACATAGGAAGAAGTTTCAGAGAGCTGGTCTTCTCAAGCGTTCCTTCAAAGAAACAAAACACATACAGTGAAAGTGGATGTGTTGAAAGGAGAAAAAGAGAAAATCAAGTTGATAGGCATTTGCCAAAGGATATATTATGACCCAATGGAAAGAGCGGAGGCCTTGGGGTCAGGGGCCCTTGAATTCAAATCTCGGCTTTGTCTTATACTCAGCTGCTGTGCTCCTGGACACGTGACTTAGGCTCTCTGAGCTCAGTGTTTTCATCTGTGATATAATCATATCTGCCCTATATACTTCAAGTAATTCATGTATTCATTTATCAACTTTTTTTTTTTTTTTTTTTGAGACAGAGTCTCGCTCTGTCATGAGGCTGGAGTTCAGTGGCACAATCTCAGCTCACTGCAACCTCCACCTCAGCTCACTCCAACCTCCACCTTCAAGCGATTCTCCTGCCTCAGCCTCCCAAGTAGCTGTGACTACAGGTGCACCACCACGCCAACTGATGTTTGTATTTTTAGTAGAGACAGGGTTTCACCATGTTGGCCAGGATGGTCTCAATCTCTTGACATGATCTGCCCACCTCAGCCTCCCAAAGCCCTAGGATTACAGGCATGAGCCACCGTGTCCGGCCCTCATTCATTGACTGTTTAATGAGCACCTATTATGCTCTAGGTGCCATGATTTCCCCTTGGATGCAGGTGTAAAGAAATTCATGGGTCCAGGTATGATGGTTCACACCTGTAATCCCAGCACTTTGGTAGGCCAAAGCAGGAGGATCACTTGAGCCCATGAATTTGAGACCCCAAATTGCAACATAGCAAGACCTCATCTCTACAAAAAAAAGCATAAAAAAATTTAGCTGGGCACGGTGATGCACACCTATAGCCCCAGCGACTTGGGAGGCTGAGGTGGAAGGATCACTTGAGCCCAGGAGTTCAAGGCTGCAGTGAGCTATGACCATGCTGTTACACTCCAGCCTGGGTGACAGAGCAAAACTCTGTCTCTAAAGAAATAAAGAAAGAAATTCATTGAGTTTACATCTTGTGTGCATACAAGTAAAACAATGAATTCAAAAGCTCTTTGGGCCAGGCCAGGGGCTCACACCTGTAATCCCAGCACTGTGGGAGGCTGACCCAGGAGGATCAGATCGCCTGAGGTTAGGATTTCCAGACCAACCTGGCCAACGTGGTGAAACCCCATCTCCACTAAAAACTACAAAAATTAACTGGGCATGGCGGCACACAGTTGTAGTCCCAGCTACTAGGGAAGCTGAGCCAGGAGGATCACTTGAATCAGGGAGGTGGAGGTTGCAGTGAGCCGAGATTGTGCCACTGCACTCCAGCCTGTGCAACAGAGTGAGACTCTGTCTCAAAATAAATAAATAAATAAAAAGTAAAGCTCTTGTACACTGTAAAGTGCTGTACATGTGTATGTGGCTGCTGTCATTGTATTGTTACTATTAGTCATAATCATATGTGCCCTACCCTATTAAGCACTAAGTATACAAAAGAAATTGACCTCAAAAATCATACAAACCTAATAAGGGGGACAAGATTAATACAAGACTTTCAAAATTAAGACCCGATCTCTGGCTGAACGTGGTGGCTCAGACCTGTAATCCCAGCACTTTGGGAGGTCAAGGTGGGCAGATCACGAGGTCAGGAGTTCAAAACCAGCCTGGCCAACATGGTGAAACCCCGTCTCTACTAAAAATACAAAAATTAGCTGGGCGTGGTGGGGGGTGCCTGTAATCCTTGCTACTCAGGAGGCTGAGGCAGGAGAATCGCCTGAACCCAGGAGATGAAGGTAGCAGTGAGGCGAGATTGTGCCACTGCACTCCAGCCTGGGCAACAGAGTGAAACTCTGTCTCAAAAGAAAAGAACCATCTCTGTAGTATATTTGCAAATTTTCCACAAATCTAAAATGATTCTAAAATAAAAAGTGTATTTTAAAAAAGATCTCCATTTTGTGGCCCAGCTGGTGCATACAATAAGATTTTTAGAGGAGAGGGATGAATGAAGAGTTAGAAAAGGTTTCAAGCCCTGCTTCTCAAACCTGAATTCAAAGATTCTAGCAACTTCCCTCTTCCTGGGTTAAACCAAATTGCTAGTCCCCTGGGGTCCCTAACACCTGGATGACAGCGTCCTCTCTTTCCCAGTGTATTGGAGTGAGCTGGGTGACCTTTCTCGATCCCCTCAATTTGCTGAAAATGCAAAGGAGTTCAGTTTAGGGCCTCGGTTGCCTAAGACTGAGGCAGTAAGGAGAGAAGAAAGGAAGGCATGGGTGGAGGTTCTGCCAAGAGGGAAGGAATGGGTCCTCCAGACGGCTGGCCGCTGGACATCCATCCCCAAGGGCCCTGTTCTGCCACTGCTGACAGTGTCAGCTGCGACACATGGACACAGTCTCCAGCCCCCACGTCACTTTAGGTTACCTTAGTTTTCTGGGCCCCAGCAAGCAGGCTCCCTGGAAACAGCTCCCCGGGCCACTCCTGTCCAGAGTTGGAAGCAGGGCTGTCTTTATAAGGGTTCCTACTGTTAGATCTGCAGCAAAATGACAGGAGCAGTGAGCGGGGTCCTGGGCAAGCCAGCAAGGCTGAAGCACTCTCCGCTGGAAGCTGACCTGCTCCAAAGCATGGTCAGGTGCCATGTCAGCCTGGGTGCCATAGGAGAAAGCATTTTCCTCCCACTCGCCACCTCAATCTACTAATCCCAGGAAAAGCAGGAGTGCTTGAGTTCCACAGCTCAGTGGCTGGAAGCGGCCTCAGGTCCTGATGAGAAGGGTTGGTCTCTACAGCCTGACATTCTGGAATGACTTACATCAGAGTGTTTAGGTTGGTGAATTCCAGAGCTGCGAGCACCAGGACAGATGCTTGGGCAAAACTCTCTTCCCTGTGTTGTCTTACCACGGGGAGATGGCCCATTCTCAGGGCTCAGGCGTAGGCTGAGGAGAAGCACCCCAGCCCCAGGTAGGTTCTCATGACCTAATCATGAGAGCTTTTTCTAGGCCATATCTGTTCTGAGGCCAACACAGAATTAAAGTCCTCTTTCAGGACAGACCTCAGGGAACCTCACAGGACTCAGACTTGCCCAGCTTTGGGAACAGACTCTCAGTGATAAGAATCTCTCTTCCCAGGGTCCATATTAACAGCGGACCAGGACCATCCTTGGATACTCCCATATCCCTGTGGCTGAAACAAAGGTACACAGGCTTCTGGAGGTAAGAGACCAGCATCAGACGCCAGAAGATTTGCCCAACATAGTCTGAGTTTGACAACATCATGTCAAACTGGCCTCTCCTTTTGCACTTACTGGAAGTGGGTCTCACTATTTGTTCCAAATGGACTGTGCTGGTTTTCATAATGATGTTCATCAAGGTACTTTTGCTCTCGGTAATCTTCATGCCAGATATAAGGACTCCTTTGCCTTGGCACTGCACCCTCAGAGAAAACAGAATCAAGACAGGTCACTTCCTGTTTCTGAAAGTTCTTAGAAAGATATTAGTGAGCTGTGAGGAGTACCTAGAGCACAGTAGATCTAAAAACATATTTTCCAAAATGAAAAAATAGATAGGTGAGAGCTAATGATGAAAGTCCATAGGACGCCTCTCAGTCCCCTCTGGACTAATTAGCGTGGATCTATACAACCGCACAACGATGGGGATTGGTGTGTACATGTGTGTATGGGGGTGGGTGTGTGTGTGTGTGTGTTCAATGTTGAAACAGATTTATCTTTGCTAGCAGTTCAGATGCTACCATTAAGACACACTCTATACCTATTAGTATAGGGGAGAACACTCCTTTGGGTGCATATCTGCTGTCCTCAGGGTGAAGTGACAGACTCCTACTATAGCCCAGCAGATGTCCTTAAGAACTGACTTCACTGTTACTTGGTCGAAGACTATAATCTTGGCTATAAGGCAAAGTAGAAGAAAAAATGTGGATGAAGTGCAAACTACCCATAGTACTAGTAACAGTACCATCATCTATGCAAACAAAGGAAAACAACTCCTTTATGTCTCTTCTCAGGACATCGAGGAGGAGTGTTTCTGCTGTGGTCTCGTCTGGCCAAGAAAAGATGTGCAAGGTGAGGGTCTGAACATGGCTCCGTCGGTCTCTCCCCTGCCTCTCAGACCAGCTGCCCCATCCCCAAATCCCAGAGGCTTCTTGGAGACCTTTCCATACCTCTTTCTTCCTGCAGCCACTGCGGGTGTCCGTGATAGTAGTAACTTCCATAAGCATATTCCTCCCTCGTTGTGGGAGAGTGATAGCCCTGATATGAATTCTCATACCCTGGCCTAAAATAGCACAAAGAAGACTGGTCAGTTGAGGACAAGGGTGGTAAAGACAGAAACCAATGGAAGACTTGACAAACTAAACAGCTTCAGAGGACAGAGTTGTGACCCAGCCTAGAATCTGCTTGAAAGCCATGGTTAATTCTAGATCCTATAAACAGAATCAGAGCAAGAGTCAGGCCTTTGTTGCATAACAAGAGTAGAATTTCTATAGTAAAATTTTTTTACTTAAAACTCTTTTCTTTTTTTTTTT
>NW_012102321.1:4438159-4440134 GCF_000951045.1 Mandrillus leucophaeus
CCCAAGTAGCTGGGATTACAGGTGTGCACCACCACACCCAGCTAATTTTGTTTTGTTTTGTTTTGTATTTTTAGTAGAGACAGGGTTTCACCATGTTGGACAGGCTGGTCTCGAGCTCCCAACCTCAGATGATCCGCCTGCCTTGGCTTCCCAAAGTGCTGGGATTACAGGCGTGAGCCACTGCACCTAGCCCAATTAGTAATTCTTTAGTATTTCTTAGGGACAAATTTCTTTATAATAATAGTCGTAATTTCAACCCTGAATCTGTAAGCAGGTAAATATTACCCCTAAAGTACAACATAGATGGCTTCCAACATTCCGTGAAATATTAAGTCCAGTGCTACAGACCAGGGAAACAGGAAATCCAGATTCTCCAACCTAAATAGAATGACCTCACTGCAACCTCTGCCTTCCGAACTTGCAGCCTCCAAGTTTCTATCTGCTTTCCCTAAGGTCGATTTTTTTAAAGTTCCCATTCATTCAATACGGATTATTGGTATGCCTGTTACATTCCGGGTACTGTGGTAGGAACTAGAACTCTTCTTGGTGCCGGTAGTGTCATGCTAATCCCAAGGCAGAGTGGTCTAATGACAATGAGGAACTCCTTATAGGGATCTCCAAGAAAAGCTTTTCCATAGTCTACATATACTACCTTTTGCAATCCCAGAGCAAGAGGGTTCCATCTGCTCTTTTGAATTTCACCACTTTTCTTCCCTCTACACTGCCCCCCCAAACCCCCAATACTCAATTGCATTTGTGATGGCTTCTTTAAGAAGCTGCACTAGGGAATAAAGAGGAGAGAAATACTATCTTCAGTCATCAGAAACAAATTTGGGAGAGGACAGGATTTAGCTAAAGCCATGTAGTAAGGCAGAGAAGGAAAAAGAAAAAAGGGGGAGAAAAATAAAAGGAAAAGGAAGAAGGAAAAGAACAATCTATTCATAAGCATTTAGGAGAGTTGCATTCATTCCAAGCCCTAAAGCCATACCTTGAATACAACTGACTGGGATAACCACTTTCGTAATAGTCAATTCTAGACAGAGGCTGATGCCAGTCCCCAGGCCTGGAGGCATAATGGGACTGTTGATGGTCTGTCCTGGGCTCCTGCTGTGGCTGGGGGCTCCCACGGTTGTCTTGCCATTGGTGAAACCTCTCTCCATTGTGCCGAGAGTGAGGGACAGGCCGATGATGTCCATCTCTCCGAAACCCTCGGTCTGGATCCTTTGAGGGTGCTGTGACCGTCCCTCGTGTCTGGGGCAGCCTCTGGGGAGCCCAAAGTTCCATCACTGACTCTCTGAATTTGTCTTGGGTTTTGAGTAAGTTGTGTAGTTATTTTATCTTCCTGCAGACAAAAGAAAAAGGAAAAAAATCATCATTTGAAACCTATATCCAAACGTAGTGGTTGATTAGGTTTTGTGAAAAGAGCAGCTATGGTCCTCAAAATCTGTCTAAAACAAACCATATGGTCACGGATACAGAAAAATCTGAAAAAAAAAAAATCTCAGATACATGAAGCAAATAACAGACTAGACAATTATATTGATATTGCTTAAAAAATTAAAAAGTACATTTGGAACGACGACAGATGGGGGAGGCATGGGAGACAGATAACAGTAATAGGTACAGCTAAAAATGCTATCAAGGGATCCCAGTTGATGTTTCTTCACATATTCCCCCAGCAAGTGTTTATTTAACACTTACAGTGGAGGCCCTGTGGTATCATAAATAGAGTGGGTCTTGCAGAGAGCTAGATCAGAGTTCAAATCCTAACTCTGCCACTTAACTAGCTAGTTCATTTTTTCAAGCCTCAATTTCCTTACCCATGAAATAGAGACTGTAATGACTACCTCGCAAGGTTATTGACAGAGTTAAAGATAACCTCTGCAAAGTGCCTGACATGTTACCCAACATGTTAAAGTGCTCAATAAATAGTAGTGTTATCAAGGATAAAGATGAGGGTAGTATGAGTGGCTGA
>NW_012102321.1:4440554-4459148 GCF_000951045.1 Mandrillus leucophaeus
GGCCATGTCTCAGGATTCTTCCTGGCTGGAGATTTTAAATCCTGGAAGTCTCCCTAGCATCAAACTAATTTTCCCCCAAGTCCCCAGGTATTCCTGAAAAAGGAAAATTGCTCCAAGGACTGATTACCTTCCAGGTTCCTCTGCTCATAGCACGGGGTGGTGGGGGGCAGGGGTTGCACCCGCCAAAGGAAAGCACGCCTCAGATCTTACTCTTGCTCAGGATTCTCTTGTGTCAGGAGCATCCACAGCCTAGGTCGGCCTCGATTTTTTCTTCCTTAGGAACTGTTTTAGGTTGCAAGATTCTGATCAAATCAGTTAACTTGCTTCCACTACTAAAGGTCCCAGCCTCACATAAAAATTCATATCAGAACAAAAGGTCAAAAGGGTGGGTGTTGAAATCGAGACGTCACTCTGCTCAAACACCAGGGAGCCAGGGTCGACAGCTATGAGCCAAGAGCTATGAGACAGCAGAACACACAAGAAGAGCAAGGTGCAGAGGGGGCCTCCCACCTCAAGGTCACTCACAACTCAGGGGAACCTGTGGCTTCCTTCCCATGTCAGCTCACTGCCTTGAAAAAGCCAGGTGCAATGACAGCCTTTGCCAGCAAATCCCAGGAAAGGCCAAATGTCCCAGACACAAGGAAGGGTACATGAGCCTTTTCTGAAGGCTGGTGGAACTCAAAACCATTTGGACCAAGTAAGCGGAATGAGAAGAAACCTGCTTTCTCCTTGTCCCCAGATAGTCTCACTAGGCAGCCCTTCCCCAAATGCAAAGGTGCAACACCCAATCTTTCCACTGAAATCACATCATTTTGCTGCCAAGAGACATCAACTCCAGCAAATCAGTCCTCAGATTAAGGACACCAAATAAATAGCACCTTCGATTCTCAAAATGAAGGAATTACATCTATGATGACAAATCACACTCACACATTCACATAAATGACCTTTCCTCGCCCCGGTAAAGGCCATCTCGCCTTTCCTAATCTGACGGCACAGCACGTCCAGCTCAAAGAAGGGAAAGAAGGGAGCAAGTGTTTCCACACACCTGCTCTGATGGCCTCCCACCTTCCTTCAGCGCTGCTCCAGGGACCTGGCCTAAGAGTGCCCCCTCTCCTCTTGGAGACTGTCAAAGTCCAGGTGCCACATCTACCACGACTCACCGGGCCCTCAGATCTACAGCATGTCAGTTACCTTTGCAACTGTCCAGCCTCCATGGAGCTGATTCATTAGGGCAAAGTACAGCCCAGATACTGCAGTCCGGGACCCGCCTGACTTGAAGAATTTGCTCTGAACGCTGTCAGAGACTGGCGCTTCTGTTTGCCTGAGCATGGACTGAGCCAGGTTCACTCACATGAGAAATCATTCAAATTCCCACAGCAATCAGGGAAGAGAGACATCAGGAAGAGGAAGTCCAGAAGCCCCGAGGTAGCCGGGTCTGGCGCGAAAAGCACCACCTTTGGGGTGTTAACCCGGAGCTCTTCCACTAGCTGGTTCTGTTACTTAACCTCTCTGAGTTTTAGTTTCTTTTTCTTTAAAATGGGAATGGCAATGCTTAGCTTATGAGGGTCATTACGAGGATGAAATGTTGGTAAAGCATCACATGATATATAGGTAAGTATGCCCTGCAGATCAATATTATCTTTTCCTTTCCAAAGAGAGGAGTTAATTCCACTGGTTGAGGTGCATGGGGAAGGGGACATGTTTGCTGGTGGGAGTAAACACCTGGTTTGCCCAGTGTGGGTTTTTCTCATGTATGTTTCTCTCCATTGGGCTCTGGTTGTGTAATACATTCTGTTATCTAGCTAGAAGGCAGATTTATATCCCCAATATTGAACTGAAGGCACTAAAAAGTTTTCCATTATAACAAGAAAGTAGTTTCTCGCGCTTGAAATACACATTTCTTCTGCAATATCAAGGTAAACACGGAGAAACACATGACTACTTCTGAATTAATATTTTAAAATTCTGAATTTTAAAAAATCCCAAATGGTTTATTCTTTCTCTCAACAAATACTTACTGTGTTCCTATTAAGGGCCAGGATTTGACACACATAAATATAAAAGACACAAATTAGTCTCTCATATCTGTCATTACTAGTCCAGGGAAAACCACCCTCTTGGGTCTCATGGTCGTATAGGGTCATGTATCTAAGCTACAGGATTTTCTCTCAGCCCCTCAGCTGACTCTAGAACCCAGCAACTGAGTGTAGAATTCTCTGACTGCAGCTAATGGTTTATTTTTTTTTTTTTCCCAAGACAGAGTCTTCCTCTGTCACCCAGGCTGTAGTGCAGTGGCGCAATCTCGGCTCACTGCAACCTCCACCTCCCGGGTTTAAGCAATTCTCCTGCCTCAGCCTCCCAAGTAGCTGGGATTACAGGCACGTGCCACCACGCCTGGCTAATTTTTGTATTTTTAGTAAAGACGGGGTTTCATCATGTTGGCCAGGCTGGTCTCAAACTCCTGACCTTGTGATCCACCCGCCTCAGCCTCCCAAAGTGCTGAGATTACAGGCATGAGCCACCGTGCCCAGCCGTTAATGGTTTCTTACCTCACTCTTGGTCTGTGAAGTTTGGCTCTCTAATGGCTGCACTGTTGTTTTTAATCCTTCTGGAAAGAGGAACTAGAGAAGGACACACACATCGACAGCAGGAATCAGAACGTGGGTGATGATTACACTGACTTGATATCAAATTATATGTTCTGATATATCACAATAACATTCATAAAAGTTCTTGATGTCACTCTTTTGGCATATAATGTGACATTAGTCTTGCCCTATAACACCAGCTGCATTATCGGAATGTCAACTTTGAAAAGGACCTTAGAGGTTATTTTAGCAACTTTGCTTTTTTGATGATAAAACCAAGATCCAAAGAAGTGAAATGACTTACCCAAGATCACAAAGTTAACTGGAAGTCCAGTGAAAATTACACTGGTGTGCTCTAGCTGCCTTGCACAAGGTTAATAAGAGCTGATTATTAAATATTCAGGAATTATGTGAGCCAGTTGTTAAACCATGGAAAACTTGAAATCCACCATGGTGGGAGTATTTACACCACAGAAATTGGCAAATGCTACAAAGCGAGGTTGTTGGTGGGTTGTTGGTTTTTTTCAGAGAACCTGTTTAGCAGCATACTGATTTTAACCCCAAACTCTTACTTCCTGATTCAGTGTTCTTGCAACTATAGAATTGTCCTTCTGTTACTAGCCTTCAGTGCACAACGCTGGCTTAAACATCTAGTCAAATTATTCCAAATGCTTCTTTTGTGACATCCCAAAGTATCTCTAATTATCTCTAGAGTTATTATGAAACTCTTCAAACACTCACCAACCACAATTAATTCTAATTAGCTTTAATTATTCTATATAGACATATGGCATACAACAGTTATATGGGTCACAAAATTCAGTAGATTGTGGTGGGATCTCACCGCTCCAAAGGGTTTGGGATTTATCATTTCCTACCTTCCCAGCCCTACATAACTACAACTACTAAGTCTTTCAGCCCGGCAGCTCAATTATTCCTGATTTCTAAACCAAATTGACCCAGATTGACAATATACTAGGAGTTCAGTCCCCACCAGGAGGTGGACCAGAATGAGTCTTGCCACCCCAAGTCCTGGCTGCAGTGTTCTTGGATAATCCAGTAGCCTCCCTCATGCCCAAATGGCTACAGTCTTCATATTATCCTGCCCCAGGTGCTCTGTCCTCATACCTGATTCCTGCTCTGCATCCCAACTATGTACCAGGATTGGAATCCTAGAAGTTTACTAATTTATGTGAATTTCCTTTCCCAGTCTCCGTCCTCCTTTCCAAATGCCAGACAGCACTGTCTAGGGTCTAGCTTCAAACAAGAGTAACTGCCTGCTGTGAATTGAATGTTTGTTTCTTCCCAAAATTTGTATGTTGAAATCCTAACCCCCAATGTATTAGGAGGTAGGCCTCTGAAAGGTCGTGAGAGTGGAGCCCTTGTCAATGGAATTAGTTCCCTTGTAAAAAAGACACAAAAGGGTTTGCTTCTCCTCTCTCTCTCTGCTCTCTGATATGTAAGAATACAAACAAAAGATAGCCACCTGCAAACCAGGAAGTGGCCCTCACCAGACACCAGATCTGCTGGAATCTTGATCTTGGACTTCCCAGCCTCCAGAAGGGTGAGAAATAAATTTATGTTGTTTAAGCCACCTAGTTTATGGTCTTCTGTTACAGTAACCCGAACTGACTAAGACACTACCCTAGTTTGACACCTGTCTAGCAAAAGTATTATCACTGTTAATGATGCTGCTAATGTCTAGCCACCGGATTAGTGCTGATGGATGTGAACACCCACCTAGATCCAGGTCAAGTTTGCCATGAATCCTTGAGCACTGTGATTTAATGACTGGTTACTCTTGCAAAGGGCAGCTCATCATTTAAGACATCCCCCAGGCTTCATCCTATTCCTTTACTGAAAGTAACAATTTAGAAAACAAGCTGAGAAGGTCTGCATCAATGTGTTATCAGTAGTTATCCACTGGGTAATGGAATGATGGATGATTTTATTTTCTTCCTCTTGCTTATCCATATTTTCTAACTTTTCTACAATAAGTGTATATTATTTTAAAAGGCAAAATTAACTAACATTATTTTTAATCAATAGTATTAGTTCAACCACCAAATGTGTTATTGTCACATCAGTAACTAATTAGGCATTCAAGCTGCTAAAATGGGAGCTTTGAGCACTGCTCAAAGCTTCCAAGATTGATTAATTGTGCTCAGTCTGCTCTTCTTCATAGAGGTTGAGTCATTTATTCACTGAGCAAGTGTTCATTGAACACCTACTATATGCCCATCATTATCACATGCACTGGGGATACAAAGATAAATAACATGCAATATCTGCCCCCAAAGAAGCTCTCAATTCAGTAGAGCAGTAGACATTGAATCATAATACAATCAGTCACAGTGTAGTGCAATCGTAATACAATGCAATCATCATTCTAATGGATATATCACTGATTTTTCTAATAGAAGAAGCACAGGGGAAAGCAGGAGACTAGAAACAGTAAGTGTGCTATTCAAGGCTATTCCACAAATCAAGCAGGACAGATGAATGCCTGAACAAGAGCAGCTGTGAAGAGACTGGAGGAGAAGGGACATATAGAATACATATATGTTTATAAAATATAATCAACATGCATTGATGGTCTGTTGACTGTAGAAGATGAGGGAGAAGGAAAAGTCAAGAATGATCCAAGTTTTCAGGCTGTGGAGATGAGATCATGTTACCTTTTTTTTAATTTTTGGCTAATCATCTTAGAAGAGGAGCCAGTTTGGTGGGGAAGATGATATGTTCAGTTTTGCACATGCTGACTGTGAGGGGCCTGTGGGACACAGAGGTGAGTGTGGTCAATAAGTAGTTGGCTGTAATGAGCTCAAGAGAAAGGATGGAGGAAAGACATGGTGGTTGAAGCCACAGACACAGATAGGATCACTGGAGAAAAGCTTAGAAGATAAGTCTGAGGAAGGAGCTCTGAGGTGGACACAGAAGAACTGGACACAGAAAGAGGAGCCTATGAAAGATAACATGGAGGTGCCAGAAAGATGAGCAGAGAACCAGAAGAGGATGGTATCCCAGAAGTCAGAGGTGATGGCTTTAAAAGCAGGACAGTGGTCAACAATGCCAAACTAGGAGGAATATTGAGAAAGACAACAAGTAAAAGTGTGTTCTCTGAATCACTGGATTTGACAATTAAGAGGTTTGATGATCTTAACAGGAACAATTTCAGTAGGGCCATGGTCAAGGGAGTGAGGGATTAGACATAAAAATCACTTCTACAGCACATGGAAATTAAGGAAGAGGAGGCAGCAAGTAAAATGACTCTTTCCAGAACCCTAGATGTGAAGAAAAGGGCTAGGGCTACCATGAGGCACTCAGATTTGAAGAATTGGTTTAGGGTGGACTAGCCAAGAGACAGTTTCCGCTGATTCATATGGAGAGACTGAAAAAACATTTACGGAAGGAACAAATCTCAGAGAAAATGGGTCACATGGGATCCAGAGCACAGGAGCAAAAGTTAAACCTAGCCAAGGAAGGGCACCTCTTCCTCTAAGACAGGGAAAAAGAGGTGAAGATGGGCATAGGTGGAGACAAGTTTGAACATAAGGGGACAGAAACCAAGAATTCCCTGTGGAGTAGAATGCCAAGTTCTACTGGCCATCTCTAGGTTGAGCATTTGGTAAGAGACTTGAGAAACATTACGACGGTTTGGAATGGCCACTGTGGAATACAGGAGTGGGCTTTCACTAAGAACGTGTGCTCAGAGTAACAAGTGGGCTGGAAATGGATCTGTCATTGGACACCTAGGCTGACATCAAGCTCCATGGGGATGTCAGCCTTCTGTGCTTTGTTCCGTGCTATATTTGCAGTGCCTTGCACAGTGCCTGGCATATGACAAGAGCTCAAAAACATTTTATTTATAAATGAATGGACACCTTAAATGTATACCAGCAACAGCTTATACTGTATGACTGTACCCAATAGTTTTCATAGCCTGAGTATAGAATTAAATATTGAAAGAGAGTTTCCAGAGAAAGTAAAAGAGAAGGCTGAGGCAGTCAGTGAGTCTAGGGAGCTGATATAAGTGTGGATAAAGGGATGCTGTGTGGGATATAAATGAGACAAAAACAGACACAAATTATCTGCATACTTTATTAAAATTAGGTCCCTAGCTAATCTTAAGAGACCCACTCCAACAAGACAGTGAAAGAAAAACATTACATTACAATAATTTTTTTAAAATTCTTAACCAAGGTGGGAACGATGGGATAATGGCCACACATGTATTCCCAGCCACAACGTCGTGGCTCTTTTTAGTCAGCAAGCATCTCATATTTCTGACTCCTAGAATGAATCAGGAGGTGACGGTTTCGTGCAGAGCAGCCTCTTGACTCCAGCTAAGCTACACCCGGAAACAGTCTTGGGATATGGAGGTCACAGCCTCAGCCAGTGTTGGCTGCCAAGACTTCAGCCCCTTGCTTCAGGTGAGCTGAGTGGCAGACAAGATGCAGCGCATCCTGTGCTAGTCAGCTGTTCTAGTTATTAGGAGGATGTGTGCCAAGAAAAGATGGTGCCTGTGCCAGAGACAATTAGCCTGGCACAGGTACCATAAGCTACCAGTGCCAGTCCTGGGATTGTTACTCTTCCCACAACCTTAGAAGTGAAGGTTTAGGCACAATGCAGACTTCCTACAGGACCAAGGCACCCTGTGGGTGCACCCGCAAAGGACTCCTTCAAATGCCACCTACGTGGCTGCCTGCAAACCTGCCCAATCTGCATCCACCTCTGCTGCCAAGAGCTGGAGAGGCAGTCTATCACTCAAGAAGAATGACTCTATGCTTCTTTATTAGCCCTAGGCTGGCAGAGGTGGCCCAACTTCCTCCTCTCTTCACCACTCCCATTTGATTGATGCCCCCTGAATCAAGAACAGTGGGCAGCAGATGGATGCTGCTGTGACTCCTGACCCCATGTCAAGCTCCAGCAGGCAGAGGTGACTCATAAACCCACCAAATGAAGTGGGACTGGAATACTCTTGGAATGTTCTCTCAGCTGCAGGCCGATAGGATGTAAATTCCCCAAAGGAGCAAGACAACTTGGTGGTCCTGGAATAAAGCTGTCCAGCAGTGAATCCCAGCCCTACTATGCTGGCTGTGTGAACTTGGGCAAGCTACTCTGCATCTCTTTTTCTTCATCTGTAAAATAGGGGTAATAATAGAACCTCCTACCTCACAGAGTTATTATGAGGATAAAATTAGATTAAAACCCTACAAAGTGTTTGGCAAATCACAAAATGCACAATAAATGTTAACTGTTATTATTTCCCTGGAAATAGTATAAATTGCCTAAGAAGTATTCTGCACTAGTCATCAGTAAGGGATTAATTGATTATTCATCACTGCTGTGAAAACTACAACTCCTCCTTGACACATAATCCAGTGCCCCCATTGAGCCATGAGATCAAGAAGAAACAGAGAACATGTGTCATACAATGACACAAGAAAAAAATAATGGGCTAAAGTGAAAACAACAAAATTAGAAACTTTAAGAAAATGTAGCCCAGTGCTTCTCACACTGGAGTACTTGTTGTTTCAGGAACAATGCAGGATGCCATGGGATACTCATCAATTTTCTTTTCTAAACAATTTTAATAGTATCTTCATTTAAAACAAATACAAATGGTTTTGAATGAAATTCAAATTTACCTTAATTTTTAAGATGAAGCATGATACTTCAAAGAAATTTTACATGTGCAATGGGACAGATACAGATGCACACACACATACCCTGTACCCCCAGAAGTCACTCCCTGCCATTTGTTGGAAAATTTTGAGAGATGCACTCCAACCAGAAGCAGACATTCAGACGCACAGAGCCAATGAGCTGGAAAGGATCTGTGGAAAGTCTCCATCCCTGCAGGTGAAGCAGCGTCTAAGCCAGAGACTCAAGCCAAGGCGCTCATGCACACACAGCTCTTTCATTTACAGTCATAGAACTTCAATTACTCTCTATTGCTGGATAAAAAATATCATATTATATAAGACACTACAGGTTACCCAGGTACCCAGGGGGCTAGTGACACTCTCAGTTTACCTGAGATGGGTAGTGTTTGTCCTTCAAGGAAGGTAGGTCGTTAGGCTCTGTACAGAAATACACCCCAGTATTTTACAGTCCCATACGTGACTCAGGCCCTCATTGCAGCTGTCTGAATAGCGTAGACCACCCCCATACCACTCAGAAGTCTGCTCCTCTCTGGGTACAGAGCTGCGATCTTGTTTATATCTCCTTAAAAACTGCCCTTTCCTTAGTCATTTTGAGAAGTAGCAAGGTCCAAAGGAAAGAAAATAGAAAATGAAACCTGGATTTGGTTTTAACTACACCATTTGCTAGTCACGTGCTTTTGGAAGAATTGCCTAATCTCTATGAGCCCATCTTTAAAATGAAATTTTTAAATTATATTTTAAAAATGAAATCTCATTTAAAAGGGCTGTGAGGTGGATGAAATGATATATGGAAAAACACCATAGAAAGTGCCTTTTAAATTACAGGAGTGGGTTTTCAATAAATGTTTGCTTTTCTCTCTTTGAGGTTCCTTACATTCTGTTAAAGGTGTGAGAAGCTAAACTATATACAAAGCTCATGACTTTGGTACACTATGGGAATTGAGAGCTCAGGCTTTGCAGTCAGAATTGGATTTGGGTTCCAATGCCTCCGCTGATTAGCTGTGAGCCTTCAGGCAAGTTATTTAACCTCTCAGCCTAAGTGTCCCCATTTGCTAAATGAGTATGTAATGATGAGTATCTTCACAAGGTTGTTATAGAATAAATGAGATAATGTACTGTGCATGGCCTGTAGGAGGTGCACAATTAGCATTTGATAAATAAATGAATGCATGATCTAGGAAAAGCACTCAGCACAGTCCCTGCACCTTGGTAAGTGTCCAACAAATGGTTGTTGTCAATGTTGTTTAAAAGAGCATAGCACTATTTCTAACTGGGCATGGTGGCTCATGCCTGCAATCCCAGGAATTTGGGAGAATGAGGCAGGAGGATTGTTGAGGCCAAGAGCTCAAGAAACCCTAGTCAACATAGTAAGACCCTGTCTCTACAAAAAAGAAAAAAAATAGTTGGGCGTGGTGGCTAACACCTGCAGTCTTACTTAATTGGGAAGCTTGGGTGGAAGGATCACTGAGCCCAGGAGTTCAAAGTTGCAAGGAACTATGAACATATTGCACTCCAGCCTGGGTGACAAAGTAAGACCCTGTCTCAAATAGATAAATAAATAAAGAGCATAGCAGAAGAGTTAATTTATAGGCTGTCAGAGTATATGTTCTTATTTAGCTTTTATCATAGCAGTTCATATTTAAATTTTATCTTAGCTATTCTTTATTATTGACATAATCTAATCAGATTCTGCCCTGTCTGTCATCATAATAATCCATTGCAGTCATAGCTTATCTTTCCCAGAGATGCCTATCCTTAGCTCATTATTTTCCTTACCCAGTGGCATCAGTAGAACGTCCATTTTAGAGGCAATAAAAGTGATACTTTTACCAAATTCACAGAGTGTGTCAATATCAGTCATCAAGTAGAGGAAAATCAACCGCAGGTCTTCTAGTGGAATGCTTTTGCTCAAAAGAGCATATGGCTTAGTAATAGCCATGTAATATATTTAACACAAAAATGCAATTGTTTAAAATCTATTTCATGTGAATATAATAACTATAACCTTCAAAATTATCAGTCAGTGTAAATAGATTCATTCAACCTGATGACAGATAGATAGATAGTAAATAATGGGACAATTTCTCCTTGTCCCATTTGTCAGCTAATAAAGGTACATACCATTTTGCAGGTTCTACTGCTCTGCCCACTGCTCCATGTACAGAAATGGCCCATGCGTGTGTACAGTGTGGATGCATACATGTGTTTAAATGGCACTCACATCCCGTGCTCTACCAGTCTGGAATGAGTGACTGCAAATATAGCAAAGCTCCCCAGCAGTGCTAATGCTAAATTTATCACAGCAGGGCAATTTCCATAGAAGTCACTTATGATGCCAAAAAACCAAGTTCAAATTTCAGGTTCTGGAGGACACTGAAGGGCACAACAAGATGATTTTCTACGTGTATTTGTCCATTTTCATGCTGCTGATAAAGACATACCCAAGCCTGGGCAATTTACAAAAGAAAGCGGTTTAATGGACTTACAGTCCCACATGGCAAAGGAGGCCTCACAATCATGGCAGAAGGCAAGGAGGAGCAAGTCACATCTTATGTGGATGGCAGCAGGCAAAGAGACAGCTTCAGTAGAGAAACACCTCCTAAGAGAACCATCAGATCTCGTGAGACTTACTCACTATCATGAGAACAGCATGGGAAAGACCTGCCCCCATGATTCAGTTACCTTCCACTGGGTCCCTCCCACAACATGTGGGAATTCAAGATGAGATTTGGGTGGGGACACAGCCAAAGCATATCACTAAGCATATGTGTCTGCAGTCATGACAAGGGAGATGGCTAAAGTTCACTATTTTCTGGGAGCATCCCATAAATGAATGTTGTAGATTCTCTGCATGCAACACTGTTCCTGCAATGTAGTTTCTGTACAAGCTTGCTAGACGTATTCCCTTTTACACTTAGGATGCAATATTCTGTATGCCCCGTAACATTATGACACTGTGACACCATGTCCTAGTTCTGATCCAGATGTCATTCATTAAATAAATTATGTTGCTAAATGAATCCAACTGCGGTATAATTTCATCCCTGGGATAATTTTTTTTAAATTGTCTCCATTCACCAAATAATATTTTAGACAATATTAATTCATTTATTTATGAAATAATAAATGAAGACCTTCATTTATTCAGTTCATATGGGAGAAAAGCCTTTTCTTAACCAAGAAACGGGTGGGAACCCAGGAGTACTTCATTATTGTGTATTTCTTGAGTATCTACTATGTGCCAATAATCATTTTAGGTGTTAAATTCAGGCCACACTAAATGGGCAAGGTGAACTTGTTCCTTCTCTTCTTGGAGTTTAGTGCCTAATGGGGACACAGCCTAGGTGACAGGCAATTCCAGTGATAAGTGCTAGGAGAGGATGACAATGAGAAGCAGATGTAATGCACAACAAAGGTATCAACCCTCACCAGAGAAGGTTTCTCTGAAAAAAAAAAAAAAAAAATCTGTCTCAACTGAGACCTGAAGGCTGAGAGTGCATTATCCTGGAAAGAGAGAAAGGAGAGCAAGAGAGAACGTGTTCTGGGCAGAACAGACACGATAAGGGCTAGAAGGTGAAGGAAGACCTGGTACATTTGCAGCATCATAATGGGTTTTATGCTTAATGTGATTTGAGCTTAGAATGCAAAGAAAAGTTGAGAGTTGGTACGGAAGACTGTCCCTGCTTGGCACCTGGACAAGGAGAGTGGAGTGTAGAAATGGCAGGTACTCATCATAAGTATGTGCAAACCCCCAATGTTTAGCTTTTATCATAGCAGTTATATGATAAAAGCCAGGGGGTTTGCACACAGTTATGATGAATACCTGCCATTTCTGCCAGCATCCTATACTCTGGCTTCTGGTAATAAATTATCAATTTTACTTTTATGAACTTCCCTACCCCCTCTCAGTTTATCTGTCATGTGTGAGACTGACCCCATCTCTTGCTCTAAGAATGGGCACAAAATTTAGACCTGGACAGTAAGAGTCTTGCATCTCCCTGGCCATGGTGATTAACTCAGCAGTCAGCACATGTCCAGAGACATTCCAAAAAGCATGCACCCAGAACTTATGCATGAACTACTGTGAAAGAGCAATGTTTCTCACTGACTGGGCTGACTGACACAGAATGTCAACCTACTGCAGCAAGCAGCCATCTGTCCACCATTTATTCGTTCAATAATTAATGACTGAATAACTATTATGTGCCTCATGTTGTAGGCATTAGGAATACAAAAATAAAGACATAATTCTATTTCTCAAGTTTTCACCATTAACTGGAGAGACAAATAAAGTAAACTAATCACTTTAATAAAATGTGGTAAGTGTTAGGGTAGAAGTTACATACATTATTATACACAGAGGGAAAGGCAGCCAACTAAGAGAAAGCTACGTTCAGGATGGGCCATGCTGAGTTGAGGTGCCTGCAGGACAATGTACTGGAGGTGTCTTAGGCAGTAAATATGAGTCAAGAGCTCCCAAGAGAAATCTGCAGAGACACGCATCTGTGCTGGGCGGTGTTCATTTGTTTATACTTTGCTTCTTTCCTGAAGATTTGTATGTGCTTTGATTTAGGCATTAGCAGCATACAAACCGTAATTAAAATCTCAGATATGAATGAGATTGTCAAGGAAGAGCACATACTTCAAAATAAGAAAATAATACTTTAAGGTAAAAAGCAGAGGAAGAGAAGTCAATGAAGACTAAGAAGGCAAAGTCAGAACAGCATCAAAGGCAACCAAGGGAGGAGAGGCTGTCAAGAAAGGCATAAAGACCACAAACACAGTAAGACATCAAATTACATAAGAACTCGAAAGTGCCCACTGGAGGACGCCAGTGGGGTTGGTGAAAGGGTCAGAAAAGGGAGAGAACAGTAAGGAGGGATTGTGTTTGCTCAATGGCTGGTTTGGTGGGTAGTCAGTTGGTGTATTATAAAATGGGAGAGACTTAAAGATGTTTTTACTTGTGGTGGAAAGCCGGTAGAAAGCCAGTGGAAAGACTGAAGACACAGCCAGAATAAAGGAACTGAGTGATGAGTGTGGTGGTTCCAGAGGAGGCTTATGGGGATAGGTAATCCAAGAGAAGGGATTTGTTCTGGGTCAGGAAGTACACCTCTGTCTTGGGGAAGGGAGGGAGGCAGCAAGGGTATGAATGCCCATGCAGATAATTTTGTGAGCTAGGCTAGCAGGGCTGATGGACAATAAGTCTACATAAAAATTGTGCTTTTAAAAAATGGATTTGATCCATCATTCTACTAACATGTTATGAATCTCCCACAACTTCCAAAGTGAAAAAGGACTGAACTGTTGGTGAGGAGTTCTGGGAAGCTGAGGCTGCACTGCATGGCTGCCAATGGTGGGTATTTTCCGTTGTACTTGAAACCACAGCCTGGCTGATTTTTTTTTTTTTTTTTTGACTCAGTTAAATTTATTTCAAACCTTAAGTCTATGGGTCACACTTATTTCAAGCAATTTCATTTTCTTAAGAGTCAGGCTGTTGTGTCTTTGCCTCTCAAAAGCCAGCAGCAGTTGAAAAGGTACTTGTTCCAATCAATAACCATTTAAAAACAGAAATAGATATTTAAGATGAGTCTGTGGAATTGCTCCCTTTAAGACATCTTTCTCAAAAGCAACCTTTCTACCTATCAACATTACACTGTAAATGGGCCCATCTAGGAGAATCCTTCAACTTTCTGTTATAAAATATCTCAATCTGATGAGGCCTGGCTGGTGACATGTGAGATTCATTTCAGAAATAAAGCGCCTGTCCCTGAATTGGATGTGGAGCTAAGGTAATGCTGTGTGAGAAGCTGTTCAGCAAGGGGAAAATTCACATTAGGTGAGCAATCAATTACTGAAGAGGTTATCCATCCCAATGCAATCATTTTATAGCACATAAACTGAAGCCCAGAGTGCCATATGGTTCACTGGGATCAGTGCCAGGATCCGAATCCAGGTCCCCCGACTCCCAGCCCAAAGTTCATTTCTCTTCTTATAATATCTGTTACTCCTGCTGGGCAGCAGACTCCTCAGGGGCAGTGACCCACCTCTTCCATCTTGTTCACCCCACATAGAGAGGTGACAATCAAAAATACCTGTTTATCAATAAGTTAACCACACTCAGGTTAAGCCGCTGTTGGTCACTTAGGTTTTATGCAGAGCCGAACATCAGAGTAAAAGGTCTCACCAGAAAGAAAAAAAAAATCACCAACCTGTAAATACATGGTTTATGAACTCTGAAAATACTAGAAACTGTAAACATGACTTCCAGGGTGGAAGCCTTGGAAACAGCAGCCACAGAGCCACCTCTCGTAAAGAAATCCAAGCCAGAGTTTCATTGTCATGGGGTTGGCAGGCACAACACCCCTAGTCATCTATATAGCTTGAGAACAAAAGTTTCCACATTGCCTCTAAGTCAGTTTTAACCAACTTGAATCCTCCTTAAAATATTTAACAGGCTCTCTCCTTTCCCCAAACGCTGTAATTGCTAAGCTTCCTTTCATCTTCCCGTAATCAAACCTGCCTAAAGTTTTTTGGTAAGTTGAAATCACGTGTTCTTTTGCACATTAACAAGCCATTCCAGCCCCCAGGGAACAGCCTTTGCCAGAGTATGAAGGAGCTCCAAGGAGTTAGGGTTGGAAATTGGCATTAGCCACAGCTGAAATTAGTTTTTTCAAACAGAACCCTGTGAAGTTCTTCATTTTGCTGAAAACCATGTGCTGGCTTAATGCCTTCTTATTCTGGTTGAGACCAAATGCTTCTCAAATGAGTCTGCTAGAAGGGGTCCCTAGTGAGAACTGTATCCCCTCTTAGCATTCTTCAGTTTACATTTGGTTTGGGTTAATTGGTTAATGGTGAAAATAAGTACTTACATCGATTGCCCCTAAATCAGGAGTTGCTGCTGCTGCTTCTGCTATATCCCATCATGACAGCCTGCTGTTACTCACAGCTGGCAGATACTGTAAACTGTGTTGCCACGTCAGCTGCCCAGAACCTTTCTGCTTCAGCAGCAGTTTCCCATCGGAATGGCTTAATATGCAGCTCCTGAGGCTGGAAACATGATCTGACCACCATATTGAGAAGGTCCGAATAAAAGAGGCCACTCTCTGAAATTACAGAAAGAAACCACACACTCCCCTTTGTATTTCTGAATGAGAATTCCACAGAGAGCCTAACTATTACATTGAATTCCTAAACAATCAGGACAGCAGGTGAATAATTGGGAAAAAATTCCATCAGGATTGGACATTGAAAAAGTGAAAATTAGGGACTCAGCATTACAGATGTTAGTTCATCATAAAAGTGTTAGTTTGGAGTAGCAAAAAACTGAAAATGTGAATGCTCATGAATAAAGAAATAGTTGGATAAATTATGAGATATTTATGTTGTGAAGCATTAGGATATCTAATAGCAAATAATAAAGCTATGCCAGTTGACTTGGAAGGGTGTCTATGACATATTATTGAGTGAAAAGGTATATTATCCCACATGCCGTTATATATGCATATACAGAATTATTTCAGAGTATTTTTGAGTGTGTAGGTATCAAAGAAGACTATGTAATCAGAAGAAATAATAAAGCTGTCTTTATTATGTAAGAATCATTGACAAGTGGTAACTTGCCTGAACTCTTATGCTTCCAAGCCCTCTGCTGAATCTTAAATGGATCTGGGTTTTTCCTCTCTCTGTTCCAAACACACAAAAGAACCCTAAAGATGTCTCCTGCTTATTTGGAAAAGACAAGCCATGCAAAAGAGAAAATATAAAATCCTCTTCCAGCCCAGACCTCACACAGCCCTTCCCTCCTTTGAGATTGTTGTCAAAGGCAGGTCAACTTTTCACGTCCTTTCTACAGAGGGAGGGATCCCAGAGCATGTTGCTGACAGTGCTGTTCAATCCATACTGTCTCAGATAGTGCCCCCAGGGGTGACTCAGAGATTATTTTAAAAACTACCAATTGCAGAAAAGAGGAGACTTAGAATTGATCAACCAATCCCTGCATTTTAGTACCAGTCAAAAACTGGGAAATAAGCACTTATTGATCAATGACCAAATAACCAATGCATCTTACATGATTAGAACACAAGAGAGTTCACTATGTATTTCTCAGCCACTTTTTTGAATTAAAATGAAGTGAGCTGGGCAAGGTGGTTCATGCCTGTAATCCCAGCACTTTGGGAGGCCGAGCCGTGCAGATCAGTTGAGCCCAGGAGTTTGAGATCACCCTGGGCAATATGGTGAAACTCCATCTATACTAAAATTATAAAAATTAGCCCTGTGTGATGGTGTGCTCCTGTGCTCCCAGCTACCTGGGGGGCTGAGGTTGAGAGGCATGAGGTCAAGAATTCAGTGAGCCAAGATCACACCACTACACTCTAGCCTGGGTGACAGAGTGAGACCTTGTCTCAAAAAAAAAAAAAAAAAAAAATTATGTGAGGCATATGAATGTACTTGGATGTTAAATTATCTTAATTATATAGACAACATAAGTTTTTTTTTAAACGGGGAAAATTATAGAAAATTCAAGTTTTCAGTCACCTTAATGGCTGTGTATGAAGTACATACAAGTATGAAGCAGAAGGCACATATGTATTAGGTGTTTATTACCCTGGAATGGAGGAAGTTCTCAATGTTAAATAGGGAAAAGGCCTGATTTTTGATAAAATTTCAGAATTGTAGAACTGTTTCAAAAATAGCTTTTTAGGAACCATTCCAAGATGGCCAAATAGGAACAGCTCCAGTCTGCAGCTCCCAGCAAGATCAATGCAGAAGACAGGTGATTTCTGCATTTCCAACTGAGGTACATGGTTCATTTTACTGGGACTGGTTGGACAGTGGGTGCAGCCCACAGAGGGTGAGCCAAAGCAAGGGGGGCATCACCTCACCTGGGAAGCACAAAGGGTCAGAGGATTTCCTTTTCCTAACCAAGGGAAGCCGTAACAGACTATTCCTGGAAAAATGGGACACTATTGCCCCAATATTGCACTTTTCCCAAGGTCTTAGCAACTGGCAGACAAGGATATTCTCTCCTGTGCCTGACTCGGTGGATCCCACACCCACAGAGACTTGCTCACTGCTAGCACAGCAGTCTGAGATCAAACTGTGAGGTGGCGGCCTGGCTGCGGGAGGGGTATCTGCCATTTCTGAGGCTTGAGTAGGTAAATAAAGCAGCCGGGAAGCTCGAACTGGGCAAAGCCTACCACAGCTCAGCAAGGCTTCTGCCTCTATAGACTCCGCCTTTGTGGGCATAGCTGAACAAAAGGCAGCAGACAGCTTCTGCAGACATAAATGTCCCTGTCTGACAGCTCTGAAGAGAGCAGCAGTTCTCCCAGCATGGCATTTGAGCTCTGAGAATGGACAGACTGCCTCCCCAACTGGGTCCCTGACCCCCGTGTAGCCTAACTGGGAGACAGCTCCCAGTAGGGGCCAACAGACACCTCATATATGCAGGTGCCCTTCTGAGACAAAGCTTCCAGAGGAAGGATCAGGCAGCAATATTTGCTGTTCTGCAGCCTCCACTGGCAGGCAAACACGGTCTGGAGTGGACCTCCAGCAAACTCCAACAGACCTGCAGCTGAGGGACCTGACTGTTAGAAGGAAAACTAACAAACAGAAAGGAATAGCATCAACATCAACATCAACAAAAAGGACATCCACAGCAAAACCCCATCTGGAGGTCACCAACATCAAAGACCAAAGGTAGATAAAACCACAAAGATGGGAAGAAACCAGAACAGAAATTCAGGAAATTCTAAAAACCAGAGCGCCTCTTCTCCTCCAAAGGATCGCAGATCTTTGCCAGCAATGGAACAAAGCTGAACGGAGAATGACTTTGACGAGTTGTCAGAAGTAAACTTCAGAAGGTCAGTAATAACAAACTTTTCTGAGCTAAAGGAGCATGTTCAGACCCATCATAAGGAAGCCAAAAACCTTGAAAAAAGGCTAGACGAATGGCCAACTAGAATAAACAGTGTAGAGAAGATCTTAAATGACCTGATGGAGCTGAAAACTATGGCACGAGAACTACGTGACATATGCACAAGCTTCAACAGCCGATTCGATCAAGTAGAAGAAAGGGTATCAATGATTGAAGATCAAATGAATGAAAAAAAGCGAGAAGACGAGGTTAGAGAAAAAACAGTAAAAAGAAATGAACAAAGCCTCCAAGAAATAGGAGACTATGTTAATGTGAAGAAATATGAGACTAAATACATATGCACCCAATACGGGAGCACCCACACTCATAAAGCAAGTCCTGAGAGACCTACAAAGAGACTTAGACTCCCACACAATAATAATGGGAGACTTTAACACCCCACTGTCAATATTAGACAGAT
>NW_012102321.1:4462278-4466299 GCF_000951045.1 Mandrillus leucophaeus
GACACTTCTCAAAAGAAGACATTTATGCAGCCAACAGACACATGAAAAAATGCTCATCATCACTGGTCATCGGAGAAATGCAAATCAAAACCACAATGAGATACTATCTCACGCCCATTAGATTGGCAATCATTAGAAAGTCAGGAAACAACAGATGCTGGAGAGGATGTGGAGAAATAGGAATGGTTTTACACTGTTTGTAGGAGTCTAAACTAGTTCAACCATTATGGAAGACAGTGTGGTAATTCCTCAAGGATCTAGAATTAGAAATACTATTTGACCCAGTAATCCCATTACTGGGTATATATCCAAAGGATTATAAATCATGCTGCTATAAAGATACATGCACACGTATGTTTATTGTGGCACTACTCACAACAGCAAAGACTTGGAACCAACCCAAATTTCCATCAAGGATAGACTGGATTAAGAAAATGTGGCACATATACTCCATGGAATACTATGCAGCCATAAAAAAGGATGAGTTCATGCCCTTTGTAGGGACATGGATGAAGCTGGAAACCATCATTCTCAGCAAACTATCACAAAGACAGAAAACCAAACACCGCATGTTCTCACTCACAGGTGAGAATTGAACAATGAGATCACTCGGACACAGGGTGGGAAACATCACACACCAGGGCCTATCAGGGGTTGGGGGTCTAGGGGAGGGCTAGCATTAGGAGAAATACCTAATGTAAATGATGAGTTGATGGGTGCAGCAAACCAACATGACACATGTATACCGATGTATCAAGCCTGAACGTTGTGCACATGTACGCTAGAACTTAAAGTATAATAACAAAAAAAAAGAAAAAGAAATAACTTTTTAAAAAGAAATGTTCTTTTACTTCCACTATAAAAATAATTCAAAGTAGAGTCCTAAAAATTTTTTATAATCCTAAAGGATCTTGTCTCAGTTTGTATGGGCTGCTATAACAAAATATCATATGTTGTGTGGCTTACAAACAGCTGTTTAGTCCTCACAGTTCTGGAGTCTCAAAAGACCAAGCTCAAGAGGATGGCAAATTGAGTCTTTCATGAAGACCTGTTCCCCATATGCAGACATCTCACTGTAACCTCACATGGTGGAAAGGATGACTGAGATCCCTCAGGCCTCTTTTGTAAGGGTATTAATCCCATTCAAAAGGGTTCCACCCAGATAACTTAATCACATCCCAAAGTTGCCACCTCCTAATACCATCACCTTGGGGGTTAGGATTTCAACATATTAATTGTGGGGGAAAACAAACAATCAAACCATAGCATTTATCTCTAATTCAACCCATAATTTTAGATAGAAATAATTAGAGATTCAGGCCAGGCACGGTGGCTTTTACCTGTAATCCTAGCACTTTGGGAGGCTGAGGCAAGCGGATCACTTGAGCTCAGGAGTTCAGCCTGGGCAACATGGCGAAACCCTCTCTCTATAAAAAATACAAAAATTAACCGGACATGGTGGTGTGCCTATTGTCCCAGCTACTTGGGAGGATGAGGTGGGAGGATCACTTGGACCCAAGAGGTTGAGGCTACAGTGAGCTGTGATCACACCAGTGCACTCCATTCTGGGCAACAAAATGAAACCCTGTCTCAAAAAAATAAAATAAATTACAGATTCAGAAAGGTTAAATAACTTACCAAGGTCGCACAGTAGAACTCAGGACTTTTGGCTCTCAAAGATCCCAAAACATTGTGCTGCAAATATTAAAAACAGATCTTGTGGAAAGTGGCTTGTCATAATTAGAAAAGACACTCATAATTACCATATTCTTGCTTTGTATGCAAAGAGCACTTCCTGAGATTTATGCAAAGAATAATTAAATATGGCCTGCATTTGCCATCTTGTCTTGCAATTAGTTTATTCTCCTTTAGGTTGTTAATAATTACTCAACTAGATGAAATTAAGGATGCAAGTAGATCTCCATAAAGAGCACAATGTAAACAAATGCCAAGTGTGTGATATCAACATTAAGTGCTACGAGAGGTCAGCAGTGGGAGATGAATTCAAATTAACTTGGGGTGGTGGAGAAAAAAAGGTTAGTGAAAAAAGAAATAAGAAGGAATATTAAAAGATTTGTTATCTGTGAATGCTGCACATATTTAAGAACATGTGTACTACACAGGCTCTTATTGATAATATTGAGCTTTAGTTTACATGGAACTTGCGACCACCAATCCTGAGAAAATATTGCAGTCTCATTTCCCAAATATTTCCCCTACTTAAAAAGAGATACATTTGGAATATGTGCAAAAAGCGTACATCCACATACTCATAAACCTGCATTTTCTTTGGTTCAGACAGCTTGGATAAATTAGGGAAGTTACTAGACTTGTCTGCATGTAACTAAACAAAAGAATAAAAATAAAAGCAGGAGGCTGAGGCAGGAGAATCACTTGAACCTGGGAGGCAGAGGTTGCAGTGAGTCAAGATTGTGCCGTTGCACTCCAGCCTGGGCAACAGAACGAGACTTCATGTCAAAAAACAAAAAGAAAAATAAAGGCCAGGCACAGTGACTCGCACCTGTAACCCCAACACTTTGGGAGGCCAAAGCAGGAGGACTGCTTGAGGCCAGAAGTTTGAGACCAGCCTGAGGAATATAACAAGACCCCCATTTCTAAAACAAAAACAAACCAAAATCAAAGTGAAAAATGGAATAACTGGACCAGACACGGTGGCTCACGCCTGTAATCCCAGCACTTTGGGAGGCAGAGGCGGGCTGTCAAGAGATCAAGACCATCCTGGCCAGCATGGTGAAACCCTGTCTGTACTAAAAATACAAAAATTAGCTGGGCGTGGTGACGCAGGCCTGTAGTCCCAGCTACTTGGGAGGCTGAGGCAGGAGAATTGCTCGAACCCAGGTGGCGGAGGTTGCAGTGAGCCGAGATTGCACCACTGCACTGAAGCCTAGTGACAGAGCAGACTCCATCTCAAAAACAGACAAAAAACAATGCAATAACTGATGTACTCCTAAATACATACCTTTTGGGTCTCATAGGCACATCCTTTCCCATATCACCAGCAGATTGGAAGTATTAGCTCAGACTTCACTAAACCAAAACCCTTGGCAGAAAATAATAAGTGTAATTGTTTCTTCTTGAAAGAACTGTAAGCTCCACTACTTAAGCTAAATTACTTATTTACAATAGATGAGAAATCTCAGGTTTACCCATCACAAGACTGAGTCAAGTATTGGGAAAACATCTTGAACTCCCCAGGAGTGACTATGTAAAATGTGAAAAACTCCTTTTTAGAGCGAAGGCAGTATATCACAATGGTTATGTGTGCGGGCTCTGAAGCCACACTGCCAGGCTGGGTCCTGGTTCTGCCACTCTCTAGTTCCATGTTATCAGGTAAATCATTGAAAATCTCTGGGCCTCAGCTTCCTTATCTGTGAAATGAGGTTAGTAGTAACTACCTCAAAGGTTGTTGTGAAGAGTGATTGAATCATTACCAGTAAAGCATTTAGACAATTGCTGCAACCTATGGCCTATAGCTCTAACCTAATAGTAATTAGTAAATTGTTATGCCATTATTTAACAATTGTTGAGTGTTTACACTTTGTCAGCTTTGTGCTGTTTTTTATATGTATATAATTTTATGCAATACGCACAGTAGCCTTTTGATGCAGCTATTGTCATCCAGCCCCTTCTATTACAGGTGAGAAAACTGAAGCTCAGAGAAGGTGGGTAATTTGCTCAATGGCCCACAGCTAGCAAGGATAGAACCAGACTTTGAGTCGACCAGGCGCGGTGGCTCATGCCTTTAATCCCAGCACTTTGGGAGGCTGAGGCGGGCAGATCACGAGGTCAGGAGATCGAGACCATCCTGGCTAACACGGTGAAACCCTGTCTCTACTAAAAATACAAAAAATTAGCTGGGCAAGGTGGCAGGTACCAGTAGTCCTAGCTTCTCAGGAGGCTGAGGCAGGAGAATGGGTAACCCGGGAGGCGGAGCTTGCAGTGAGCTGAGATTGCGCCACTGCACTCCAGCCTGGGTGACAGAGCAAGACTCCGTCTCAAA
>NW_012102321.1:4467614-4473085 GCF_000951045.1 Mandrillus leucophaeus
TGCTTGAACCCAGGAGGCAGAGGTTGCAGTAAGCCAAGATGGTGCCACTGCACTCCAGCCTAGGTGACAGAGTGAGACCCTGTCTCAAAAAATAAAATAAAATAAAAATACACATGCCTAGTCAGGCATCATTTAGAGCATAACAGTGAGGTTGAGGATATAGAGGAAGGGGCGAGGGGTCAGGCACCTGGGAGATGAAGTCAAATAAGGAACCATACAGAGCTGTGTAGGGGAAAGGCCGGGAACCTTATACTCAGGTAATCACCAGGTAGGGCACAAAGGGACTAGGGTCAAGGCCTTGCAGGGGAAGGTGGGTAACCTATTCTAATTAGAGCCTCTCTTGTATTTTATTTAGACTCTTGGGCAGCGTATTAGTTTTCTGTGGTTGCCATAACAAATTACCACAAACTTTGTGGCTTAAAACAACAGAAATATATTCGCCCACAGTTCTGAAGTCTGGAAGTCTGGAATTGAGGTGTGGGCAGGGTCACGCTCCCTCTGCAGCCTCTAGAAGAGAACCCTTCGCTGCCTCTTCTGGCTTCGGGTGGCTCCCAGCCAGCCTTGACATTCCCTGGCTTGTAGCTGCATCAGTCCACTTTCTGCCTCCATCTTCACACGGCCATCTTCCCTCTGTGCAGCCACATCCCTCTCTCTCCTCACGGAGACGGCAGACACTGGATTTAGGCCTCGCCCCAATCCAGTATGGCCTCATCTTAACTTGATTACATTTGCAAATACCCTATTTCCAAATAAGGTCACATTCACATATGCCACAGGCTAGGACTTCAGCATATCTTTTGCGGGACACAATTCAACCCACAGCAGGCAGTTGGTGAAAGCAATGTGACATCCGGGAATGGGGTTCCCACCTGAATGACACCGACTCTTTGGGCCACTGTGAATTCCACTGAGAACGTGTCACAACCAGAAGAGGGTCAGCCATAGGCCTCCTTTCTGGCCCTGTGTGTCAGGGCAGGGGAAAGGCAGTCTCAGCAGGCACACACACAGCTCCATGGGCTTCCTCAAACCCGCTTGAGAGAGAAAACAAAGCTCCACCAGGAAAACGCATCCCCACAGTGGGTAAACAAGTCAACTCTCTGTTCATAGCAGGTCAGCAGTGTCTTTGAATACACATATTGCATATATTTGATGAGAAACCACAATTTGACAAGAGAATGAAAGCCTAAAAAATGTCCTGCTAGCTCATCATTAGCAACAATCAGTGAAATTGAATCCATCAAGACAACAAAAATAACGTGTGTTGTATGGCAGAACCCAAATTTCGTTAAATGGGTAATGTACTCCATCTATCAATTATCAAGAATTAAGTGCCTAATATTGCAATGTTAGCACAAGAAAAATAAAATGCACAGCGCCCTCCTGTGCTTAGCCACTAGTTGGGGATGTGAAGAAACTAGAGCCACATGTTAAAGACACGGTATAGTTAATTGTTAAATTGCATGATGTAGATAGACTCAACAACACAGAAATACAAAAATAGGAGAGATCAAAGATTGAGGATTACTCAAATTGGGCTTTCTGGAGTTTGGTAAGTATTTCCATTCTGTATATTCCAGCCACCAGGCTGGCTGGACCCCAAACCCTCTGCATTCACCCTGTGAGAGTCTCAGCATTCCTGTTTTACAGGTGAAGAAACCAAGATTCACAGACATGAAGTGACTTGCCCAAGGTCAGATAGCAAAAATTTCCAAGTCGAGAACTGAGCACAAGTCTTTATCCCCAATTCCAAGGCTTTTTCTACAATGGCCTGAAGGATGAGTAGGGTCTGGATAGGTAGGGGAAAACAAGAAGAGTAGTTCATGTATGGGAAATAGGATTAATATTTTATTATTACATTTAGCTCATCAGCTCCTGAGAGCTGGCCTGAATCCCCAGATGAGAAGCGGCTGTCAGTCTCTTAAAATAACTGCTCTTAAAATATCTGGGTCAGTGAGAAGAGGATCACAAGGTCTCCTTGTGGTTATTTTTAACTTAAAAAAGATAACCTTTGAAGCAAAAGAGAGGATAAAAATGAAATTAATAAATACATCAGAATTTTTACAAGCTGAAGTCAAAAGAGAACTGTTCTATAGGAAGAGCAGGTTGTTGACCCTGACTTGGAAGCTGTAGGGAGGTATCCCTGGTGGATCACAGTGGTTCCTGGCTCCATCAGATCTGTAAAGGGTGGCCTGGAATCAGAAAATGGACCTGAGACATGAGCAGAAATGCAAAGCAGGAGATGTGCAAGGGCTAGTGCCACTTCCTCACACTGCCTCCAGAAAGGCACTGCCCTTCACCCTTTCTTGAGAGAAGAAAGGGGTGAAGAAATTCAGCAAACCTGCACCTTCTACCACTAGCTCTCGCAATTTTCAGAACAAAAGGAAAGGAAGGGGAATCTTTTAAGCAAGCGTGGTATATTATGTGAAAGTGGCACTAATTGACATATAAATGCTGTGTTAATATAGAGAAAAATATTCTGACATGTAAATGCTGTGTTAATATTGAGAAAAATATTCGGAGCACTGTTTTATGTTTATTGTGACAAATTAGCAATAACATGAACGCCCTGCACGGCTTTTCCATCAAGTCAAAGGTTCTAGGAATGAGGAAGGAACTCTAGTTGTAAGCGCCAGAAAATATGTTTCCATCAAAGGGAGAGGTTCCTGCGAAGCACCCCACTGTGTCACATGTCAAAGGCAGCACATGAAAACAGTAGGTTTCCCTCAGGTCTGAGGCAAGACAGGCACTTTCCTGCACTGAATCCCACGCCGGGGAAAAAGTATCAGATATAATAGAAGTCCAGCATCTAAGGAATTGACTCCTTGGTCACATCTCTAATCCAAGACCTGGATCATAGCAAGTTTCACCGTTTGCTGAGCATCATTGAAGGACAGGACTAACACATACAATGCAGCAAGTCAAATATGCAAATCTATGGTGATCTGAGGACTGAATTGCTATGGGAGTTCTGAGGAGAGAAAGATCAATATAGGCTGGTTTCACTGAAGAAATGAGCCTTCAAATGGGCCCTGAATGAATATAACTTGCACAGAAAGGGAATGACAGAATCTTGGTACAGGGAAACTTGTTCCTCCAGGCTCTGGCACGCACCACAGACACCATGGTGGACAAGATGCATCCCAATCCCCACTTTCACAGAATTCATAGTCTAGCAGTCTCCTTAGAGAAGAGGGTACTGGTGGGTCATGACAAAAGCTGGCACTTATCTAGGGTCTATGATGTGCCAGGCACTATGCTAAGTGCTTCACAAATACAATCTTATTTGATCCTCATAGCAACCGAATGATAAGGCCATTACTATTATCATCATTTTATGCATGGGAAACTGAGCTCACAGACCTAATTAGTGGTGAAGCAAAAATTCAAATCCAAGGTTTCCTAGCTCATGAGCCATTCTCTCTCCACTACACCACATGGGAAATAAGATCAGATGAGATTGTATGAAGTAGTGCTTGAAAGTCAGGTGAAGTAATTTGTATCTGCTATGGAAGAGATAGGAAGTTATCTGTTATCAGTTCTCTCTTCCTGCTAGTGTGTACCCCCTCTGTCAAAGTCATATTCCCAAGAGATACACATGGAACTTAAAGGATCCTCCTGGTAAGACATGCTTCCCCTGCTCCCAGATCTCCATCAGCTTTCCCACCTTAGTGAATTACAATATTTTTCTCTCTCCCTTAAATCCTAAACCAATGATAGCCATAGGAAACCAGTACCCATGGTTTTTCTCATCCAGTTCCTGTACTGGCCTTTTTCAGGGTTCCTAAGCTCCATAAGAACCCTGGAAGTTACCCAAGATCAAACACTCCCCATCTTTTAAGTGGCATCTTATCACCCAAAACATCTAAAGGACAAGAAAGATGTTTGCAAAGTTCTCCCTACCTTTAGTTCTTTAGTTTACCCACCAGATCTTCCAAGAAAGGGAAAGGGGTATCAGAAAAGGGCTGTATGTACTTTCTCCACCTCCCTAGAGGACCAGGGATTCTTCCCTGCCCTCCATCCTCTCTATTTCTGAGTTGTGAGTACTGCTCCCTAACTAGGCTAGGGTCAGGAAGGGCACAGTAAAGCTCATCCTACCTGAAGGGCATAGAACTGGAAATGATACAATAAAAGAGGAAATTCTTAAATTTAAAGGATAAACCTATATATCAATGACAAAACACTTTCAGAAACATCGCTTCATTTGAATCTCTCGTAATAGTTGATACTACCTTCCCTCCTCCTTTTTTTAATAGATAAGTAGACTGAGGCACATAGAAGAGAAATGATTCTCTAAGGTCACAGAGGTAATACTTGCTCACAGAGGTAATACTTGCAGCCAGGCCCCGGAGCCCAAATTTTTGCTCTCTGCTCTCCAGCAGGTACACTCAGGAATCTTGATTTAGATAAGGATGCCAGATAGAGGCAGGTAAGTTTAACAGTCATTCCCTATCATCATCCTAACAGATTAGCGAGATTTAATCAAATAGTTTTGGTTTCATTTTATAATCTCCTATGAATCTATCCTCTAACATAAATCTCTTACAATACTTGCTTTTGTTGTATATGTTCTATATGTTTACTCTTCTTCTGTTAAAAAGTGCTATTTTTGCTTTGTCCTAAAACTATTGCTTTAAAATGTTAAAGTTGTCCTTAGTTCTTATGCTCTGGGATTTAATAAGTTCATATTTTCATACTAGGTTTGCATTATCTTATACATCTTAATCATATTCCCCCCTCAGCCTGTGTCTTTCTTTCCAGAATGAAAAGTTCTAATTCTTTTATCATCGCCCACAAAGAATGCTCTCTACCCTCTTGATCAACTTACATGTCCTTCTCTAGACCTTGTCTGGCTCTGTAATTCTTTGAGGTACATCAGATCATTGGGCTCCCATCACTCTGTCTATTCTTCTGTATAAAAGAGCACAATGACTTTAGCTAAAATGTAAAAATATTTGAAGGACCATTTTAAAAATCAAACAATTCTTTTGCTCCATGTCAGCCCAGCATATGCTGAAAAAAATATACATTTTTTGCTCCAATAAAATGAAATGAACTCTGAAATGAATTTAAATACACTGGTAAAAGTCAACCTTGTAATCTATTATAAAAATAACTCGCAAAGCACTTTTACATACCTTATCTCATTTGACCCTCACATGAACCACGCAAGGTAGAGAAAACATGTGATCCTTATTTTTCACATGAAAAAAGTGAAAAAGGTAACTAGACCAAGATCAAAGAGCTGGAATTAGAGCCCCAGTCCCTGGCCCTTCATTAAGAGGATGGTGCTTTTGCAACTGCACAATGCATCCTTCCTTGTATTCACTTGGCACTTATTTTAAATCACCAAACTACCCCTTCTAAGACTTTTAGTGGTAACTAGCACAGTTATGAAATATTCCATGGTTCTATTGAAAGGAAACATGTTCAAGGCTAGTCTATACCCTACTCTTTTCTCACTCTACACACTC
>NW_012102321.1:4473495-4474237 GCF_000951045.1 Mandrillus leucophaeus
GTCTGGAGGCAGAAATGAGCTGGGCCTTTTGGAAGAGTGAGGAGGCAGAGATACTAGAGGGAGTTGGTTTGGAGAGAGAAGGTGTAAAATAGCCTCTCAAAGAATAGGAAAGTGAATTAACTAGGGAAATGAGGCAGCACTGCCAGGCACCACTGAGAATCCACTTGCACTCTGTGCATAAAATTAAGACCAGTAAGCCAGCTATGTATTTTTATCCAGCCACACTCTGAGATTTGGTGCCTGGATGCAGACCTGAATTGGTGAGTAGATTTTTATCAGGTCTGGGGTTTGCCAGGGGAAAGCATCAGAGAAACATGAGAGCCAGGGAGTTGAACAGGGACCACGGACTCAGGCTGGGAAAGGAAGGAAAAAAGGGGAGCCTGAGGGTCATGATGGACAATGAAAAAGTATATGGATTAGGGAACCTGACGATGCCAGACGATGGTCAGAGTTGGGGTTCTAGAGTGGGGGAACTGGAAGTGAGGAGGTGGTGGTCAGACTGGGATGCCAGAAATCAACATTTTTGAGGTTGGAGCAAGTACTAGGAAAGCCAGTCACCACAGCATGACTGAGAGTGGGTAGCTGAGGCAGGAGGAAGGGCTGCTGGCACTAAGGAGGGTAAGAAATCAAGAGGCCAGAATACTACTTGCATCACCAGCTTCTCAAACCGGGCCACATTCTAGAATGACCTGGGAACTCTTAAAAAATACACGTGCCATCTGGGCGTGGGGTCTCACACCTG
>NW_012102321.1:4479177-4500721 GCF_000951045.1 Mandrillus leucophaeus
AAGGGATTCCAAAAGGCCATTTTAGTCATGCTGCCCCTGTTCCCCCTCTGCTTACAGCACTTCAATGGCACCCCTTGCTTTTAGGGTAAAGTCAAAATTCCCATAACTTGTTTGCACATCCCTACCTAACCTGGTCCCCACTGCCAGCCTCATCTCACAACAGTTGCCTTCGCTTCTCAAGCTTCAGCCCCACCAGCCTTCTTTCAGCTCCCTTTATTCACTGTGCTTTCACTACCCACAGGGTCCGGGAATATTCTTCCCTTTCTTCCATATCTAAATCGCTAGGATTAAATTCCTAGAAGCTTCCATCTTCAGATAGAGGCTCAAAGGTCTTTCCTCAGGGAATGTTTCTTGACCTTCCTGAGTTGAATTCCTCCATTAGACCTTGGATGGCACCAGTTTAGCATGATTTTATATATTTGATTAATGTCTGTCTCCCCCACTAGATTTGTAAACTTTTGCTCACATAGAGGCACATTGATAAATGCTTATGTGAATAAGTTCACTAATAAGGAAATGATTATGTATTATATACTTCCTCACTATGGAATACTAAGCAGCTGCTAAAAAGAGATAGCTCTTTATACTAATATGAATGTCTATATTTTTAATTTATAACAGCACATTACAGAACAGTATGCATACTATTTTTAAAGCTTATATATGTATATCTTTATTTTTAAAAAATCTCTGTTTATGGGGGGTTGTGGGGGCTGTATTTAAAAAGGTTTGCAAGACTCAAGACTAACAACAAATTGCTTGCAGTACTTTCCCTGGAGAATGGAAATGAAAAAAGAAAGAGGAAAAATAGGATAACAATTTCTACTTATAAATTTCTGGGTTGTTTGACTTTTTCCAGTGACCATATGGTATTGTTGTAATTATTTTAACAGTGCCATTTTTAAAATGATGATGTAGTTCACCAAAGTTCAAGAAAATGACCGTTTTTAAATACAGAGAGAAAGAGGTGAAAAAGTCACTTTTTACATGATTCCTCAACAAGGATACAGTTCTAGAAACAAGTTAATTTCCAAGTCAGACCTTCAATCTACCAATAAGCTCTGATGAAGAAGCAAAATGGAAGAGAACAAATGGAAATGCCAGAATTCGTTTATTTAATTAGGTCTTCCCCTCACATCACTTTTACAAACAAAAGAGATTTGAAAAGTCATTGCTGGCCTGGCGCGGTGGCTCACACCTGTAATCCTAGCACTTTGGGAGGCTAGGATTGATCACTTGAGGTCAGGAGTTCAAGACCAGCCTGGCCAACGTGGTGAAACCCTGTCTCTACTAAAAATACAAAATTTATCCAGGCATGGTGGTGTGCACCTGTAGTCCCAGCTACTCAGGAGGCTGAGGCAGGAGAGTCTCTTGAACCCAGGAGGCGGAGGTTAAAGTGAGCTGCAATCATGCCACTGCACTCCAGCCTGGGTGACAGAGTGAGACTCCATCTCAAGAAAAGAAAAAAACAGTCATTGCTCCTTGATTCCTTTATATAAACTTGGAAAAAAAAATAAGAAAACGAAATAATAGAATGAATTTTTCTTAGTTTACTCCAATTGTTTTAAATTAAATACAATTGAATACATGAAGGCACTTCACTATCCTTTGCTTCTCAAATAACAGCCCTTATTATCTTTACCATAACTCAAATAGAAAAGGTCATTTTCTAAATTCACACAGATTACAGAGGAAGCAGCAGGGACAAATATACTGGTGGTGCATAAATAGGATTATTTCACAGCTAATGGCAGAAAACCTCATTTTGGTTTGGAGAGAAGTATGTGCAGGTGGAGAGACCCACAGTTACTGAAAAAGGGGAGGTGGGCGTGTGGGCATGATTCTTCCAGCAGCAGCCTACGAGGAAGAGCTGGGAAAAGTCTGTGAATATAGAATAAATACTGTCACTTGGAGCTGCATTGATTCTTTTTTCAGACTAACTAATGGCTCAGATGGTAGAATAACCAAACGATGACTAAAATATGACTCAAATGCTTTCAAATCAAATCACTCCAATGAAACAGGAACAGAGGCAAGCAGAGAACAGGTCATTAGGGGTTCTAACCAAAACTTGTTAAATCGGAAAAAACTCATTCTCCTAAATGACTGTCTCTTTCTATTTAAGTCATTTTGATGTTAGTGAACTGTGGACAATAGATCTTTATTATTTGTGACACCTACTGATCAGCTCTCAGCAGCGGAAAAGGCAGCTCCTGGCTGGGCTCATACACTTTTCCCAATCCTGATTTGTCTTCTCTCCCACGATCTATCCAGCGTGTCTTCAGTTATGCCAAAGGGTGTTAGAAAACTCTAAAATACGGCTCAAACTTTACTTTCTTAATATTTTTGAAAACCAACTTTCATTTAAATATAAAAGTAGTTCATATGAAGATGAAATGGGGTTGGGGGAAGGGAGGTGAGAAGAAGCCTATTATGAAATGGAATCACAGGGCATGAAGCTCCCGGAAGGCTGAAACACACCCGCTGAGATTCGGAAGAGGCGGCAGCAAGTGTGCTGGCCCTCATGGAGGCATCACGTGGCCCACAACACACACGTGGGTGATTTCCCTGACATCTTTCTCCTCCCCCTTCCTTCTGCTAATTCCTCCGTTTCAAATTCTTTCCTCAAATGTTAATCCTATTTTATCATTCTATTCTTCAAAAAACATATATTTTTTCCTAAACAAAGCCTCTTACCACATTTATTGGAAGCGGACTTCATCAAGAATAAGTGGAAGTACCCACATCTCCCTGTTGTGTCAGGTGCCTGTTTTTATCCTCGTGCCACCTCCTCCTTTCTGAGAATTATCACTCATGCAGTAGGAGGAATACAGCACAATGCTTAGCACCCAGCAAAAGTACAGGACCTCTCCCAACAAACCAGGACGCCGGCAGAGACTGGAGCTGACTCCAACCTAAGCTAGGCACGCTACACACACCCCCTGTTCTCCTCCCTGAATGGATTCACTTAGGAAAGAGGATAACATGATTTTTTTAAAACTTCTTTTATTATTGTAAGACATACATGAAATTTATCATTTTTACCATTTTTAAGAGTACACAGTTGAGCAGTACTAAGTACCTTCCCACTGTTGCACAACCATAACCATCACACACCTCCAAAACTTTCCATCTTCCCAAACGGAAACATTGTACCATTAAACAATAACTCTCCGTTCTCCCCTCCCACCTTGCAACCAACATTCTACATGTTGCACATTGAGTATCCTTTATCCAAAATTCTTGAGACCAGAAGTGTTTTAGACTTCAGATTTTTTCAGAGTTTGGAATATTCACATTATGCCAGTTGAGCATCCCAAATCCAAAAATCCAAAATCTGAAATGCTCCGATGAGCATTTTCTTTGAGCATCACGTCAGCATTCAAAAAGTTTCAGATTTTGGAGCGTTTCCCATTTCAGATTTTGGATGTCAACCTGTACTTTCTGTTTCTATGAATTTCACTATTCTAGGTACTTCATATAAGTGGAATCATATAGTATTTGTCCTTTTCTGTCTGGCTTATTTCACATATAATGTCTTCCAGGTTCATCATATTGTAGTACATGTCGGAATTTCATTCCTTTTTAAGGCTGAATAATATTCCATTATGTGTATACCACATTTTGTTTATCCATTCATCCATCGATAGACATTTGGGTGTTTCCAAAGCAACATATTCTTAATTTAATCCCGCATTTTAAAACTTACAGGTAATTTAAATTCAATTCAACTTACTGTTTACTAAGGGTAACTCACTATGGGAAGTACTGTGGGAAATACAAGAGTAAATCAGACATGGTGCCTGCTCTCAAGGAACTTATGATACATTGGGAAAAGAGAAGAGAAAGAAGTAGAAGTAACCAGCATTTGCTAATTGCTTGCCATATGCCAGGTGCTTTACCCAATCACTGCATGTATAACTCCCAATGACTCTCTAAGTTAGATATTGTAATACCTACTTTATATAGGGAGAAGAATGAAGGCACTGAGACCTTAAGTAACCACCTCCAAAGCTGGGATTTAAACTCATATCTTGGATTCAGAGGCCTGTGTTCACTCCACTACACATGTCGTTCCCTATGATTCAAGGCAGAATGCGACAAATCCTAGGGAAGCTACAGGAAGGTAGAAGAGGAAGAGAAGAGACTGCTCCTTGCCTGAGGGTAAAGGCACATGACAAAGGCAGGTCTTAGAGGTCAGGAAGGCTTATGTTTGACAGAGATGGAGGGTGGAAAAAATTGCACAACCAGGGAAAAATGAGGGAGGCAGGAAAGTTCAGTACATACTTAAGGCTGGAAAGTGGTGCGGGGAAAAATCACAGTCATAATGAAATGCTAGCTCAAGGGGTCTGAACTCCACCATCAGGCAATGGTGAGCCACTGTAGTTTTCTGAAATGGGCCATAGTCAGAGCTATGCTTCGGGAAGATCACCATGGCAATAATGCATCACAAGGATGGAGGGGGTGAGAGTAGTTTAAAGGTAGGAAAAGCAGTTAGAAGGTCACTGGTGATAGCAGTTCAGGCTTAATTAGTCAGAATGGAGAAGAGGATATGGACATGAGAGATATCTTAGAGGTGAGAACAACAGAACTCGGCAATCACTGCATTTCATAATGCATTGAGTAGACTGACCATACACCCTGGTTTGCCTGGGATATGTTTTCCTGATGTAATTACTAATGGCACCCTTTTACTCTCAAAAAGGTTTGGACAATAAACTATATAATCATACTAGTTAGGAGTTGATTCTGTTGTAACAGAATCAGAGGTGACTCCAAGATTTTAAACCTGGATTAGTAAGGAAAGTGGTAACACCTTTGGAAACACAGAAGGGAAATCAGGTTTTGGGGAAAGATGTGGAGTTTTGATCCGGACACGTTAACTTTGCTGCTCAGGCGAGGATTTATTTAACAGCGAGAAGCACCTTGCCCATGGATTTCCCCTGTTTCACATGAAGGAAGGCATCATTGACCTAAAACAAAATGCAAAAGAATGTGGTCAGATTTGCATATATGGATATTTCAACAAACATTTGATGCAGTATCAATTAATAAAATAACTAAAGTATTAAGATGCATCTCCAATGAACCATAAATAACTATGCAACACTAACTAGTTATCACAAATGCAAAGGAAAACAATAACACTGAAGAATAACCTCAGTATTTCTCTCTGTCTAAATGTATAATTATCAGTGTTGTCAGATAAATGCCAGATGGTAAAAAGCCCTAGGCCTGTCCATACGCCACTGTAATAGAGCTTTGTTTTCCAGCTTTTGAAAGAATAGAGCCACTGGCAGAAGAATCCGTATCTTTATGATTAATAATTTTTGTTTTTTATTAAAATTATCCTACTTCCTATGTAACTGAAATTGTAATCTATCTTGAATCTTTTTTAAGGAAGTACAAGGTTACAAAACATATATTTAAAAGCAGCTACAGTAATCAAGGCAGTGTGATATTGGTGAAAGAATAGACAAACAGATCAATGGAATAGAATAGAGAGCCCAAAAATAGACCCATACAAATACAGTTAACTGATCTTTGACAAAAGGGCAAAGCAATTCAGTGGAGACAGAACAGTCTCTCAACCAATGGTGCTGGAAAAACTGGATAGCCACATGCAAAAATATGAATCTAGATACAGACCTTATACTCTTCACAAAAACCACCTTAAAATGGATCATAGACCTTAAATGTAAAATGCAAAACTATAAAACTTCCAGAAGAAAATATAGGGAAAAATCTAGGTCACCTTGGTTTAGCAATGCGTTTTTAGATATAGCACCAAAAAAGCACAATCTATGAAAAAAAAAAATGGGTAAGTAGTCTTCATTAAAGTTAAAAACTTATGCTCTGCAAAAGACACTGTTAAAAGAATAAAAAGACAAGCCATAGTCTGGGAGAAAAATCTCTGCAAATACATATCTGATAAAGGACTTGTATCTAAAATATAAAATATACACAGAATTTTTAAAACTTAACAATAAAAAGCAGGCAAAAGATCTGAACAGACACTTCACCAAAGAAGATATACAGATGGCAAATAAGCATATCAAAAGATGCGCAACATCATATGTCACTAGGGAATTGCAAATTAAAACAACAATGAGATACCACTACATACCGACCAGAATGGCTAAAATCCAAAACACTAACAGCAAATGCTGGTGAGGATGTGGAACAACAGAAACTCCCATTTGCTGCTAGAGGGAATACAAAATGGTATAGCCACTTTGGAAAACAGTTTAGCAGTTTCTTACACAACTAAACATATCCTTACCATACAATCCAGCAATTTCACTCCTAGGTATTTACCCAAATGATCTGAAAACTTATGTCCATATAAAAACCTGTACATAAATGTTTATAGCACCTTTATTCACAATTGCCAAAACTTGGAAGCAACCAAAATGTCCTTCAATAGGTGAATGGAAAAACAACCAGTGGTACATCTATACAATGAAACATCATTCTGTGATAAGAAGAAATTATCTATCAAGCCAAGAAAAGACGTCGAGGAACCTCAAGTGCATATTTCTAAGTGAAAGGAGCCAGTGTGAAAAGGCTACATGCAGTCTAAATCCAACCATATGACATTCGGGAAAAAACAAAACTGCAGAGACAGTAAAAAGATCAGCGGCTGCCAGGGATTCAGGGACTGGGGGTAAAGATGACTATGTGGAGCCCAGAGGATTTTTTTAGAGCTGTGAAGCAATTAAATCTAGACAAAAAGCAATTAAATCTAGACAAAAGTGATAGTAGCATGACAAATGTGGAAGGAGACTTTTGCAAAGTCTCAAACTAACAACTAGCACTTTGCTGCTCAAAGGGTGGTTCAAGAACCCCAGTCTTCTGCATCATCTGGGAGCTTATAAGAAAAGCACAAGCTTGAGTCCCATCCTGTCTTTGTTGAATCATAATCTGAAACTTAACAAGATTCCCAGGTGGTTTGTATACACATCAAAATTTGAGAGTCACAGATTACACAAGGAACGTTTGCAACTTAGTAAGAAAAAGACAGGAAGGCCAGGCATGGTGCTTCATACCTGTAACCCCGGCATTTTAGGAGGCCACGTTGGGAGGATCACTTGAGACCAGGAATTGGAGACCAGCCTGGGCAACACAGGAAGACCCCATCTCTATTAAAAAGGTTTTTTTACTTAGCCAGGCAAGGTGGCACATGCCTATAGTCCCAGCTACTCAGGAGGCTGAGGTGGGAAGTCATTTGAATTTGGGAGGATTGCTTGAGGCCCAGAGGTAGGCTTCAGTGGACCATGATTGTGTCACTGCACTCCAGCCTAGGTGACAGAGCAAGACCTCATCTCAAAAAACAAGAACAAAACCCAAAGACAGGAAGCCAAATAGAAATCTACACAAAGAGCTTAAATTGCAATTCAAAGCACTAGAAACCTGAATGAATACCAAGTATATAAAGAGATACTTAAATGTATTAGAAATCAGAAAAATTCAAATTAAAATAGTAAAATGCCACTTTACACCTTATCAGTTTGGCAAAATTCTGAATGTTGGACATATCAACAGAGTGACAAATAAACAAGAATTCTCATGTACTGCTGATAGAGGCATAAACTGGTCGAGTCATTCTGGGGAGTAACTGGCAGTCAAATTAAGTACACATCCATCCTATGACCCAACAATCTACACCTGGGAAAATAACCCCAAAGTGACCTTTGCACAAGTCCTTAAGGTTGTGCAATTAGGCTGTTTACCGCCATACTGATTATTATGACTTGACTAGGGCACCAAGTCAACCTCAAAGTTTATCAGTACAGAATGAATCTGTAAACTGTGGTGGATGCATACCATGCACCATGATGTAGCAGTGGGAAGCAATGAACTGGATCCAGGAACGGCAACACAGATGGATCTTTAAAAGACAGCACTGAGTGAGTTTCATGTATGAAACAGAACAAGGTCTAGTGCATAATGCCATTTATGTAACTTAAAAAGAAATTAACACACAAATTAACTCTATTTGTTTTACAAGGAAATGTGAATCAAAAGATACATATCCAACTCATCACAGACTGGCTCAGAAGGTAGGAAAAAGTGGGGAGAGGCAGTGGGAAATGAGGGTAAAGGGAATAAGTAAATACAGACATTCATAAATATACAGACATAAAAAACAAAAGATCAGCTTTCCATGGCCCAACAATGAAAATGTACTTTGAAATGAAGATTATGATTAATCAACCCTTTCCATTTGAGATTCTCCAAAAAAAATAAATAAATAAATAAATAAAATAAAATAAAAGAAGTACAGGAACAAATCAATCATGGCAATCTCTCTGCCGCATGAGATTCCTGGTTTCAAAAACATCTGTCTTTCAGAGCCCTGTGCCTTACAGAGACCTTTCCCGTCTAAGCAAATTGAGACTCTCGACGAGGAGGTGGAAGAGGTCTAAGACAGATGTTTGAAACACTCATCCCCCCGTCAGTCATTTCCAGGTGACTCACAGCTGCATCACTCTCCCTGTCAGTTAGAAGTCACTTGTTCCCAGAGATGTGTCATAGCCCAACAATAGAAAATACATGAGAAAATAAATATTATTAAAGCTAGTGATACTTTTCACCTGGCATCCTAAGGGAGTCAAGGATCTTCTGCAAATAAATGTTAACATAAAAAGAAAGCTGTCCCTTCAAATGCTCAAGCTAATTTTAATCATTTTGCATATAAGTCTTTATTAAAATGTATCACATATTTCCGTGACTTCTGTAACAGAGAATACTGGGGGAAAGCATCATCTTCTTGTTCCATGACTTGAGCATTTCAAAATTTTGAACATCCATTATTTTACCTTCTGTTTTTCCGATATTCTGTCACCTCTCCATGTCCAGTTGCCACTTCTGTTGTAACTGTAGCTACTTCTAAAAATAACCCAACTGTGTCCCTTTCTACTTGGTGGTCTCTGCCTGGGCTGGGAAAACAGACTCTCGGTGGTGTTAAGGACTGGAAATTTAATAGAAGTGATAGGGCTCTGAGTGAGAAACTAAAAAGTAAAATGCACGGCTTTAGACCAGAGTCTTTTGATAGCTACTTCAGATGGCCGAGGGACGCTTTCCTCCTGGATTCTACAGGCTGTGTTACAGAGAGGAAGACTGCACAATACTGATGCCTAGGTATAATAGATACACAGGCTGTTCCCAGCACCCTGGTTTTCTGCCTTCAGGTGGATGAAGCCATAATTAAATTTGTCTCTGGAGATAATGCAACCTGGAATTTGCAGCAAGATAAAAACATTGCTTTTGTTTTAGGATATGAAGTTTCTGCTGTTGGAATTTTTAACTAGTTCATCAATCAGGAATAACCAAAGTAACATAGAGTTTTCTGAATATATCATATTGATGTGTGCATTCATTAGAAACGGGCTCTCCCCCTATCACAGCACTGTCCTGAGATCTTCCCAATTAAAAAACAAACTCCTCATGGGCAAGACTAAATCTTACTTTTTATTGACTGACATACAGTAAATGTTTGGTGAATAAAATCATGAATGAATGAATATATCTGAGATGAATGGGACTGGGTTTTTTTCTAATAGTTTTTGGAGTACAGGTGGCTTTTGGTTACATGGATAAGTTACTTAGTTGTGATTTCTGAGATTTTAGTGTACCCATCATCCAGCAGTATACATGGTACCCAATATGTAGCCTTTTATCCATCCCCCAAATCTTCCCCCACACTGAGACCCCAAAGTTCATTAATATCACTCTTATGCCTTTGAGTCCTCATAGCTTAGCTCCCACTGATAAGTGAGAACATACAATATTTGATTTTCCATTCCTGAGTTACTTCATTTAGAATAATGACCTCCAGCTTCATCCAGGATGCTGCAAAAGGCATTTGTTTGTTTGTTTGTTTCTTTTTATGGCTGAGTAGAATTCCATGGTGTACATATACTACATTTTCTTTATCCACTCGTTGGTCATTGGGCACTTAGGTGGGTTCCATATCTTTGCAATTGCAAATTGTGCCACTATAAACGTGTGTACATGTCTTTTTCATATAATGACTTCTTTTCCTTCGTTTTCCTTTGGGTAGATACCCAGTAGTGGGATTGCTGGATTGAATTATAGTTCTACTTTTAGTTCTTTAAGGAATCTCCATACTGTTTTCCATAATGGTTGTGCTAATTTACATTCCCACCAGCAGTGTAAAAGCGTTCCCTTTTCACCACATCCACACCAACATCTATTGTTTTTTAACTTTTTAATTAGGCCATTCTTGCAGGAATAACATGGAATCTCACTGTGATTTTAATTTGCATTTCCCCGATTAGTGATGTTGAGCATTTTTTCATGTTTGTTGGCTGTTTGTATATCTCCTTTTGAGAAATGTCTATTCATGTCCTTCCCCCACTTTTGATGGAATTATTTGTTTTTGTTTTTTTTCCTTGCTGACTTGTTTTGAGTTCCTTGTAGATTCTGGATACTAGTCCTTTGTCAGATGCATAGTTTGCAAATATTTTCTCCCACTCTGTGGGTTGTCTGTTTACTCTGCTGATTATTTCTTTTGCTGTGCAGAAGCTTTCTAGTTTAATTAGGTCCCATCTATTTTTTGTTTTTGTTGCATTTGCTTTTGGGGTCTCAGTCGTGCATTCTTTGCCTAAGTCAATGTCTAGAAGAGTTTTTCTGATGTTGTCTTCTAGAATTTTTATGGTTTCAGGTCTTAGATTTAAGTCTTTGATCCATCTTGAGTTCTTGAGTTGATTTTTGTATAAGGTGAGACATGGGGATCCAGTTTGTTTCTTCTACATGTGCCTGCCAGTTTTCCCAGCACCATTTATTGAATGGGGTGTCCTTTCCCCAATTTATGTTTTTGTGTGATTTGTTGAAGGGCAGTTGGCTGTAAGAATTGGGCTTTATTTCTGGGTTCTCTATTCTGTTCCATTGGTCTATATGCCTATTTTTAAACCAGTAGCACGCTGTTTTGGTAATTATGGCCTTGTGGTATAATTTGAAGTTGGGTAATGTGATTCCTCCAGATCTGTTCCTTTTGCTTAGTATTGCTTTGGCTATGTGGGCTCTTTTTTGGTTCCATATGAATTTTAGGATTGTTTTTTCTAGTTATGTGAAGAATGACGCTGGTATTCGGATGGCAATTGCATTGACTCTGTACATTGCTTTGGGCAGCATGGTCATTTTCACTATATTGATTGTTCCCATCCATGAGCATGGGATGTGTTTCCATTTGTTTGTGTTATCTATGATTTCTTTCAGCAGTGTTTTGCAGAATTGTTTCTGAATACCCGAGAAATAAAGAGCTGCTGATATAATCGAAGCTGCCTCTTTTTGAAGGGGTGTCAACATTTGTTCTTTTTTAGAATTCTGCACAGATTTATTTTAAAGTTATCATTCAGAAGCAGCTACAATTTAGTCCTTGCCTTATATCATTCTTGCTTCATGATGTTATCTAGGCAACAATGGAGAATGAGGAGAAAAGTAAAACCAATTACACATCTGTGTAAATTGTCTTAAGTTAAACATACGTTTAGCATATAACCTAGAAATCTCAGTCCTAAAATATATAAAACCATATGTCTATACCTGTCATGAATGTTTATAGAAGATATATTCATAATCACCAAAAACTGAAAATAATTGAATGTCTGCATACTGGTGAATGAAAAAGACTGTGGTACATCCATACAATGAAATACTACTCAGCAATAAAAAGGAATGGACTACCGACACGTGCAGCAACATGGTGCCCCTCAGAAGCATTACGCAAAGAGAAAGAAACCAAACTCAAAAGGCTATATGCTCTATGATTTCATTTATATGACACTCTGGAAAAGGAAAAATTAAGTGGGAAGAAAACAGGTCAGTGACTACCAGTAGCCATGGAGCAGGAAAAGGAGACTGATTACAAGGCACATAAGGGAACTTTTGGGGGTGACAGAAATGTTCTTACATCTTGACTGTGGTGGGGTAGCTACATGCCGTGTAGGTTTGTCAAAACTCAGAGAACTGTACACCTAAAAGGCGTGAATTTTATTATATGTAAATTATATCTCAACAAACTTAACTTTTTTTTAAAAAAAAGTCAGACAATGCGGTACTAAACATAAAAATAAATAAATTTTTGAAGTTGATCAGCATGAGCCCTTAGAAAATAGAACCTAATCAAAAGTTATGCCCTAATGCGTCAGAGGGTTGCAATCCCAGGGAGGCAAGGGTAACAGAAAAAGTAAAGCAAACGAAGGAAAGAAGGAGAGAAACTACAGGGCATTGTGTTACTGATTTTGAATTGGTTGTAGCTTCAGGGGGACATGTAGTGGCTGTTTTTCACATGGGACAGCTATAGAGAAGCCATTGGATAGTGGCAATGGTTGTAAAAAAAAAAAAAAAAGAAAGGAAGAAAGAAAGGAAAAGAAAAAGAAAAAAAAAGAAAAAAGTCTGGGTGGAGTGGCTCATGCCTATTGTCCCAACACTTTGGGAGGCCGAGGCAGGTGGATCACCTGAGGTCAGGAGTTTGAGACCACCCTGACCAACATGGTGAAACTCCAACTCTACTAAAAATACAAAATTAGCCATGAGTGGTGGCAGGTGCCTATAATCCCAGCTACTCGGGAGGCTGAGGCAGGAGAATCACTTGAACCCGGGAGGCAGAGGTTGCAGTGACCGAGATCGTGCCACTGCACTCCACCCTGAGCAACAAGAATGAAACTCCATCTCAAATAAATAAATAAATAAATAAATAAATAAAGCAGCCATATGAAACAGTCAACAGGGAGGAGAAAAGGCAAACAATTTATCTCCTTTCATTCCTCCCAATGAAAAGCTTGCCTAATGGAATGAAATACCCGTACTTCTGGACTGCATTGCCCAGACCCTGCATAGTTTCTGGGGAAGCCGGAAGCTTCAACAGGTCCATTTGGATCAAACCTCCATACCAGAGCTGCAGACACTCCTGTATGATGAACACAATGGTGGCCTTGCCTCTAGGATCAGCTCCCAACCCAGGAAAGCACAAGGCAATCAACGATGTTAGGAGATGTATCCTAGGGACAGTGGTCTGGGCTGTATGAATTGTAGGATGAGCTATAGGAGTCATCACTGGAAAAGCATGACAAGTGGCCAAGGCCTGGGGCAGGTGGGGCCAGCAGATATGAGGAGTTCCACAAACTGGGTCTAGAACAATGGGCTATAACTAATAGACCTTCTAAACTAAAAGAGTACTTTCATTTTTAAGAATATGCCACAGATACACTGAGAAAATTTCAAGCAATTTCTATCCATTAACAATTTCTGTCCTTCTGTTCATGTGATGATCTCACCTGACCTTTAAATAATAAATAAGTTCAGATCTGTGTGGTTAAATACCATGTCAGACTGACACATTCAGGGACAGCTTCTTACAGAAAACACACTGCACATCAAAATAATGCCCTCCTCTGGACAGATCACAGGACCAATTCGTGATCCACTCACCACAGCATAGACATCATCCTTCAGAAAATAATACATTCTAGGTAGAATTCAAAATCTAAAGACTGTCTTATAATCTTTCCCTCTGAGACATCAAAGCAAAAGTGTTATAGTTGAGGGGAACTGAAAAAAGCTCAACTCCATATTTTATCATGGAAATATATTATGCTTTTTAAAAGTTACTATATCGGTTATGTGCTTTTACATGTATCATGTTACTTAATCCTCATAATCACCCTAGGAGGCAGGGTATATTACTGCCCCTGTTACAGCTGAGAAAACTAAGGCACAAAGATGTGTAATTTGCCCACAGCCAGCGTCCGAATGCTGTTGGTCTGAGCCCAGAGCCCCACACTCACAGTCATTTAACAGGTATGTGAGCGCCTGCCAGAAGCTGGAGATATAGAGGTGCAGACAGCACATGGCCCTGCTTGCACAGAGTTTATGCTCTATGGGAAAGACAGGCATTAAAGAAGTAATCACAGGTAAATAAAGGAGAAGCAGAGTCCTACAGAAGTTCATACCCTGTGCCTACTCAAAAATCTATGGTGCAAAGTTTGTGGTCATATTAGTATCAACTATCAAGGTTAAATCTGCAAGCACACACATTCAGGAGAAAATGCAAGCCAGTCAGAAATACTAGTGCTTTTTAGTTTGTATTTTCTCTATATACAGTACAGTGGTCATTTTCCAAACCCAAACAGGTCCTGACAAACAATTTTTTCCAGTATGTTAACTAATTTACACGTTTACTGATTTACTCATTTAATATTTTTCTTACCCAGGCTTCAGTGAAATTAATTATATATTCATTTAACCATCTTCATTTTCAAAAGAACAAAGAACAAAAGAACAAAATATATAAATTCTGGTACTGCTCAGGAAAATATAAGAGTATAACTATAACATAGTTAAAATAATGTCTTTCACACAGATAATTCTATGATAAATAGATAAAACTAAACCCTATAGAATAAGGCTTCCTGGAAGTGACTTCTTGGCTTATTTGAGGAGGGAGTTTGATACAGTCATAAGGAGCCCAGATTCTGGCATCAGATGGACCAAGACTAGATTTACTTCCTACCTATCACTGGGCAGGGCTCCTAGCCTCTATAAGTCCTGATTCTTTCATCTGTAAAATATAATCAAGTTGGCATACCTCAAAGGGTTGTTGTGAAGGTTAAAGGAGATAATGCATGTAAAGTGTTTAGCATAGTTCTTGACCCACAGTAAGCACCTAATGTATATGAGCTGTCATTCCTATTATGAATCCTCTAAATGGTTTGCATATTGAAAGAAACAGAAAAAGAAGACATGGTAAATGGATGGTATATGAATGAGATGCTCGAAATGTGTTAGGGAGCATGGCCTAGAGATCCACTCGATTACACCAAGGGCAGCAGAGTGAGAACAACTCTATAAATCCCACATGCAGAGCCCTCACTGGAAAGGAGAAGGGCAAATGGAAGCTGACAGGTGGTTAGTAATTACAGAGTCAATTCATGTTTACAGAGGAGAGAGAATTTCAACGGGGATAATTAAAACAATAATCCACCTCTGGCTTTCCTTCCTGCCTAAACGGCACCTAAAAGACCTTGAGAGAGAAGAGACAGTTCAAATGGATACTTGTTTCCACTTCTGTATGCCTACTTGTCCTTATCCCTTATCAACAGGTATAGCCTCAGGTTAGAAGTCACATGATAAAAGCCACAGGATGGAAGGGGACCCAGAACTTGGGATTTTCAAGTTTTTAAGCCACAAGACCTTTTCTTAAAAGTTTGAGAAAAGTAGTTAAAATGTGCAGCTACTCAAACCCCAGCAGCGATGGGGTCCCACAGCCTAGGCAGCTCACATCAACACCTGCTGCCCTAGCCCCACATCCCTGCTGTGGCTCCTGCAGCACAGTCTAAAAACCACTCGTCACATCCTCCTGCTTATTTAGAGAGGCGGAAACTAAAGTCAGAAAAGCAAGGGGACTTCCACAAAACGACATGGCTGGAGGGATGAAGCTGTGACTGGCATCCAACCAGTTTTCTACTGGCCAGTCAGGTTCTCTTCACCATTGAACACCATCTTCCCGACGTACATACTAAACAGAGAAAGAAAATAAGCCATGTTTGAAAAGAATGTGTCTCCTCACAGGAAGAAACAACCATGGAAGCCTGGTTAGCAATGAAGTCTGGCACCAACAGCTTGGGCTCCACTAATCTGCATTTGAACAAAATATCACCTCCATCTATGGCTGACAAGAGTTACCACGACAGTTTTTTGAACATTAAAACAAATTAAGTCAAAAAAATAATAGACTTCACAGTGAATGCCTAACAGATTCACATTTACAACTATATTGCATATGCATGCTCACAATTACACTTTGGAGGAAGTTTAAGCCACATTAATGAGATGGGGGGGAATGAAAAAAGGGAGTGAATAGCCAACAAAATTAACTACAGTGACTAATGGATGAATTATAGTCTTATGATGCCAGGCATGATTTAGTGTTCTCCTCACAGAACTCCAACTTAGATCATCTGGTTGTGCTTTAAAGCATCTATATTTTAAAACCAAAGGTCAAGCCAAGCACTTTCTTCTTAGGCTTGTATGTTGTAGAGTTCAAAGTTCATATCAACACGTGTAAATCATTTTCTAAAGAAGCATAACTTTCCTCTATCTGACCGAGCAGTGATGCAGACAGAGCCCTCAAATTTCGGCTTCACGTGGCCTTCACGGATTCAGATTCACATTGGGCCTGAGTCTACATCCATACAACCCAAAGGCTGGGAAAAATCCTGTGACCCTGACACCTGTGCAATCCCACTATTCTGTGTTGCATTTTCATCTTTTCCTTTTATTAAAAAAAAGGATTTGTAGCATCCAGAGATAAACTACCCAGTAGCTTGCATAAATTATTTCCTGGCCTCACCTGCATCACATCCCTTAAGTGTGTCTCACCTCCTCTACCTTGGAAACCATTCCAACATATGGTTGGATGTGCCCTTGCTGGCAGTACTGAAGCACCGAAGATAGGCTCTTAGAGAAGACGGGAAAGTTCATTTCTTTGTATCAATCACAGTACAGGCCCAACGACAGAGACATTCTTCAGGAGCAGAAGCTTGGCTGGTACAGAAGCAATGTTTCCTCCAGCAAATCCCACCACCACAATCCTGCCTTCCCAGGCCAGGCTGAGGACAAAGAGAAGAAGAAAAAGAAATTATAAAAAAGCAGCCTACATTTCACACCCATTAAGAAGGCTAGTCTCGTAAAATAACAAGTGACAAATGGCGAGGATGTGAAGAAATGTAAGCCCCTGTGCACTGTTGGTGGGATTATAAAATAGTGCAACTACTACAGAAAACAGTATGAAGGTTCCTCAAAAACTTAAAAATAGGTTCAGCAATTCCACTTCTGATATATATCGAAAAGAATTAAAAGCATGGTCTCAAAGAGATGTTTGCACAGCCATATTCACAGCAGCACTATTCACAGCAGCCAAGAGGTAGAAGCAACCCAAGTGTCCATCAACAGACAAATGAGAAACAAAATGTGGTATATACATACAATGAAATACTATTCTGCCCTAGAAAGGAAGGAAATCCTGTCACATGCAATAACATAGATGATCCTTGAGAACATTATGCTAAGTGAAATAAGCCAAACACAAAAAGACAAATTACTGTATGATTCCACTTATATGAGGTATCTAAAGCAGTTAACTCATAGAAACAGAAAGTGAATGGTGGTTACCAAGGGCTAGGGAAAGGGAGGAAAGGAGAGTTGTTGTTTAATGGCTATAGAGTTTCAGGTTTACAAGATGAAAAAGCTCTTGAGATCTGTCACACAACAATGTGAATATAATTAACACTACGGAACTGTACACTTGAAAATGGTTAAGATGGTAAATTTTACGTTATCTGTTTTTTACCACAATAAAAAAAAAGGAGAATGAAAAAAAGAGCAATGTACATTAATTCACAGAGACAGAAAGTAGGACAGAGGTTACCAGAGGTTGGGGAAGGGAAAAGAAGTAGCTAATGTTTAACAAGTATAGAGTTTTGTTGAGGATGATTATGCAACATTATGACTGTATTTAATGCCAGTGAATTGCATACTTACAAATCATTAAAATGATAAATATTAGGTTATAGTATATTTTACCAACATTTAAAAAACCAACATGTATTATATCCACAGCTGGGCACTCCTCTTGACATTGCAAAGTGGCAGGAGTGAACCATCATTTATTACTTTGGGCTTCTCAGTAAAAAAAAAAAAAAAAAAAAAAAAAACCATATATGCCATTTTATATGCCATATGTTATATATGCCATAAGCAAGGTATTAGGGAACCAAAGGAACTAGATAATTTTATAAGGGGGCCCACTTTAGAATCAAGGCTGTTGAGCCAGGTGCCATGGCTTAAACTTATAATCCAAGCACCTTCGGAGGCCAAGGCAAGAGGATCACTTGAGCCCAGGAGGTCAAGACCAGCCTCGGCAACATAGTGAGACCTTGTCTCTACAAAATATAAAAATATTAGCCAGGCATTGTGGCACATGCCTGTAGTCCCAGTGATACGGTTTGGCTGTGTCCCCATCCAAATCTCATCTTGAATTGTAGTTCCCATAATCCCCACATGTCGTGGAAGGGACCCAGTGGGAGGTAATTTACTCATGGAGACAGTTACCCTCATGCTGTTCTCACGATAGTGAGTAGGTTCTCCAAAGATCTGATGGTTTTATAAGGGGCTTTTCCCCAGCACTTCTCCTTGCTGCTGCCACGTGAAGAAGGACATGTTTGCTTCCCCTTCCACCATGATTGTGCGTTTCCTAAGGCCTCCCCAGCCATGCTGAACTGTGAGTCAATTAAACCTTTTTCCTTTATAAATTACCCAGTCTCAGGTATGTCTTTATTAGCAGTGTAAGAACAGACTAATACACCCAGCTACTCAGGAGGCTGAGGCAGGAGGACTGCTTGAGCCCAGGATGTCAAGGCTACAGTGAGCCATGCAGCCATGATTGCACCACTGTGCTCCAGCCTGTGCAACAGAGTGAGACCCTGTCTCAAAAAAAAAAAAAAAAAAAAAGAGAGAGAATCAAGACTATCTATTTAACTACCTCAACCACTTTGTGGAAGAAAATTGGGCATATAAACAAATGTCATTCCATTTGTTTCCAAATGTCTGAGTTGTACTGAGACAACTCAGTTTGAAGATGATGAACTTAGGAAGCAGGAATAAGAAGACATACACTTTAATGAGGGAAGGACCATTTGCTTCATACAAAGACTTACTTTAGGATTCCTGTAACACATGTGCCTCTTTAGAGAATTTTAAATAATCTACAAAAATTCATAAGTATTCTGCAGCCCAGTATGAAAAGTCCCCTACAGTACTATTGCTAAGCAATGAGTTACAGAAACAACTTTTGCAAACACCTTGTATATAAAATACGTGTATATTTGTTTGGCTTTTGTTTTTTGCTTTTCTTCTTTAGAAGGGCAATGAGAAGCTATTGCTAAAACGCAATTATCCAGAAGGCAAGGAGGAAGGTAAGAGATGAGCGAGTTTTACCAGCTGTCTATCCTGGCTTTCCACTTGGACTACACACTCCTTCCTTTGCTTCTTCTCTAAGCACAGCACCAGGCACGGTGCAGAGGTGAGCAAACATATAGACTGCCTGCCGCCCAGCTCAGGGGCTAGAGAACCAACTGGATCTCTTTTGTGGATAGGCTACTGTCTCTGCTTCTGCGACTTCTACCTGAAACTAAGATAAAGAGATAAACTACAAAATTATGCTTGCCAGGATGACATAAGAAATGAAACCAACGCTATCAGAGTACTCCAGAATCCTTGGTTGAAAATGGAATGAGAATTGGTGTGATACAACACTCCTACTAAATCTCCAGTGATATTTTTAAAATAAAACAAGTCAAGGAATTACCTACGCTGCTGGCTGCTTCAGAAAGCAGTAAGATCAGAAGAGCCTGTACCTTGGTCCACAGTGACCTGGGAAAAAGGGAACTGCCACCCCAGTAATTCTAACAGCTGAACAATGCCCTTGTAAGAATTCCCCACAGACATGGATATAAAGTTGTTAGTGGGAACTGGCATAGCTGTATTTAACACATGAATAATTTCTAAAGCATTTGGCATTGCCAACTAGAGAGTCTGCAGTCATTTTTTTGGATATTTTCCAGTTGGGTATTTTGTTTTTGCTATATATAAGCATTTCCTGATTTTCTCTGCTTCTATTCCTTTTCACCCACCCACTCGCTGTTCTCGTTGATGCTGATGCCTACAGGAGAAGTGAACAGCAAAGATGAGAGAGAAGCAAGGCCAGAAGGAAGGCAGAGATCAGGAAAGGTTTCAGCTCTAGTCCACTCTAGACAGACCATCACGTACCTGAGGACAGCCTTCAGGCAGATGTCTCCTCCCACCATGTCGATGGCCACATTCACCCCGCCCTAGTCCACCAGCTTCCTCACTGCCTCCTTCAGCCTGCTCTAACTGTAGTTCACGCTGGACTGCACACCCCTCTGCACCGCCACCTTGCACTTCTCGTTACTTCCAGCAGCAACTATATTACCTGCATCAAGAACACAAGATATCTGATTATCCAGAACATGTCTTAAGAAAGGGGTACCCCACCTACCCCATCTCCAGCCAAAGGGTGCTACTCAAGGAAATCATTGTGACCTTGCTGCCCTGGCATTGGCCTTGAGCCCACACATCAGGCCCAAAACAGACAATCTCACTGGCCCCTCCATGCCCTACTAGCCATGAGGTCCACATTTCTAGTAATCCTGGAACCCTAACAGGGATAGCTAGAAGGTGGTTCAAGAGACACTCAGAAAGTCTTCTCAAATGCAAATGAAAACCACCATTTATTGAGCATCTACTATGAATCAAGCAGTAAGGACACAAGATGGATCCTTTAGAGCCAAGAAAGCAAGATACATCAGAGTGATGGGGGAAATAAAGAGGGGCCCAGAAATGTAAACAAGAGGTACCCAACCTAAATCTAGAGGATCAGGAAAGACTTCCTAGAGGGTAAAACATGATTCAATAGAAAGATCTTGAGGTTAGAGAGACCTTAGTCCAAATCCTGGCTTTGCCACTCACTAGCTGTGTTAACCTAGGCAAAATACTTAGTAAGAATTAATACATTTTGTTACTATTTGCCAGTTAACATTCTAAATGTTTTACATATATGAATAACTCATTTAATTATAATAGCCCAATCAAATATACAGTATTATTATCCTTGTTTTATAGATGAAGAAACTGAGGCAGAAGAAGTTAAGTAACTTGTTGCCCAAGGAAGGTCGCACAGCAAATGGGAGACAGAGCTGGGGCACAAACCCAAGTAATTCATCTCCAGGGTCCATGCATTTAACCTCCATACTACCTGCCAGCTTCTCAAGGTTTCAGTTACCTCATCAGTAAAGTAACACATTTAAAAAATTATCGAAGGCCGGGCACAGTGGCTCATGCCTATAATCCCAGCACTTTGGGAGGCCCAGATGGGCAGATCACAAGGTCGGGAGTTCAAGACCAGCCTAGACAATATGGTGAATCCCCCATCTCTACTAAAAATATAAAAATTAGCTGGGCGTGGTGGCACGCGCCTGTAGTCCCAGCTACTCAGTTACTCGGGAGGCTGAGGCAGGAGAATCGCTTGAACCTGGGAAGTAGAGGCTGCAGTGAGCCGAGATGTGCCACTGCACTCCAGCCTGGGCGACAGAGCGAGACTCTATCTCAAAAAAAAAAAAAAAATCAGGGGTTGGGCGCAGTGGCTCACGCCTGTAATTCCAGTACTTTGAGAGGCCAAGGTGGGCAGATCACAAGGTCAGGAGTTCGAGACCAGCCTGGCCAATATTGTGAAACCCTGTCTCTACTAAAAATACAAAAATTAGCTGGGTGTGGTGGCATGCACCTGTAGTCCCAGCTACTCGGGAGGCTGAGGCAGAAAAATTGCTTGAACCTGGGAGGTGGAGGTTGCAATGAGCCGAGATCGTGCCACTGCACTCCAGCCTGGGTGACAGAGCAAGACTCTGTTTAAAAAAAAAAAAAAAAAAAAAAAAAAAAAAAA
>NW_012102321.1:4500771-4513139 GCF_000951045.1 Mandrillus leucophaeus
AAATGGGACTCAGAAAAAAAAAAAAAAAAAAAAAAACCTCCAGGCTAAAGAGAAATAAAGGAAAAAGAATTAAATGGGACACTGTATATAAAGCACTTGGAAAACAAAATGTTAGATAAACTGAAGCCACTGTAACACCATGCAATCATTTATTCTATTTGAGCCTGAGAAGAACATTATTGAGGAGATATAATTACTCCCAGTTTACAGACAGAGACATAGACTCAGAGGGCTAAAGCAATCAACCAGGGTCGTCCAGGTAGCAGGTGTTAGAACAACTACTCAAGCCCACTGCTGCGTTACTCCAAAGCCCATGCTTTTCCACTCCATCACCCTAGCAGAAAGCCATACCTAAAGCCTGAAACAGACGGCATAGATGGTGGTGAGCAATACTATGGGGAAGTTTGGGGTTTGGAAGTCTCCAGAAAAGCTGCAAACACTCAAGCATTGCCTAGACATGCCTCACCACGGGGCAGCACTCACCAGCCCAAGCCCTTTAGTCTCAAAGTGAATTTGCAATGAAATACTCCAAGAACACTGGTGCCCTTAAAAGATTCCAAACTTACTCATAACTATTTGAAACTGAATGCTTCCCTCAAATATTCCCTGGTGGAACCCTGAAATAGTTGCAGTTCCCTGAGGGCTATTAGCACACAGTGCCACAGTGGGCATACACTGCTCTAGGGTCAGGCACTTGAATTGAATCCCAAGATTCTCCCTAGATCTCCATGAGACCTGCAGTGAACCATTTTCTCTCTTGGTGCCTCGCTTTCTTGATCTGTGAAATAGGGATAATAAACACTTACACTACCCAACTCTCAGGGCCTTTGTGAGGATCAAGGGTAAGATAATTGCTGGGGAGGCACTTTGGAAGCAATACGAAATGCTGTGGATTCAGGGTGTAATCAACATGACCTGTTCCACATAGGTGGCATGGTAACATTTCTATTTTTGCTTGCTTTTGTTTAAAACCATTATTGCTGTTCAAGAAAAAACAGATTAGGTTAATTTTAATATATTAATTAAAGTGAGCTTTTCTCTCTACTATTTATAACAATTTATAACTATTTAAAACAATTTGTACAATTTTATCTTTCTTGAAATGTTAAATAACCAATAGCTCTAGACAATAAAACCAATTACAGTCTCTCCCCCAAACAGGAGCTAAAAGCCAATCCTTTTAACATGAAATGTGTTCGTATCACTTGAGGAGCCTCCTGGTATCTCTGATTACTTTCAGAACTCACATGTCCTTCCCAAATGGAACTTAATATGAGAAAGGAGAGATGTCCCCAAAAGGAATTCCAGACCAATCCAATTATCTCCAGACCTATATACCTAGCTGCCCTCTGGCTATCCGATTGCATGCTCCACAGGAACCTTACATTCAACACAGAGAAAACCCAACTCACTATTCCTGCCTGTGTTCTCAATCTCAGTAAGATGGCAACTCCTCGAGTTAACTTAGTTTGCTCCTTCCCACTCAATGTCTAATAATAACAGGATTCTTTTTAAAGAGATTCTTACTGACATGCCCCGCCCTCTAATAGGCACTGCACGTGTAATCTCAATATTCCCACAACAACTCCATGGAGAAAGCATTCTTTTACAAGTGAGAAAACTGACGACATTAAGCTGGAGGCAGAGCTGGAATCTGAACCTACGTCAGGCTAACTTTAAAGTCCTTGTTCTTTTGATAGAGCAGGATGCTCTCCAGGGACCAAATTCTCTCTTTTTTTCCACTTCAGTATCTCTCAATGCATTGCCTCCACTGCCTTGGTTCAGGTAGCCTATCCTAATCCTGGCTTGGATTGCTCCAAGAGCCTGTCCTGTTGCTTCCAGACTACCCTTGATCCCTATCCCTTATTCCCATGGCTACCAGAGTGAACTTTTCCAAATGCAAAAATATCATGTCACTTCCCTACTTTAAATCCTCAACTGCTCTCAATAGCTTCCAATAAATGTTCAAATTCTTCAGCCCCACACAAGGCCCCTCGTGATCTTATCTCTGCCTTCCTCTCTAGAGTCACCTTCCACCATTTCCCCCCAAGGTCCTTGGCTCCAAAGATGCTATTTGCAATTCTCTGAATGCACCATGCTAGTTCCTAGTTCTCTATCTTCTAATAAGTCTTCCCACCACTAAAATGGCCTTCACTTCCCTTCTTCCTCTATTCAACAGCTACCAATTATTTAAGAGTAAGCTTAAATGTCCACCTTCTCTAAGAAATCCCCCTTTTCCAACACTCACAGCCTCAGAAAGATACTTCTGAAGAGACCTAAGTCTTTTTTCATTATTTTATTCATTCATTCATTCATTTAAGAAATAGTTCTTGAGGGCCTACTATGTTCTAGGTACCATGCTAGGTGCAGGACTACAGGGATGAACCAAAGAGACACTGTCACTGCCTTTAAGGGGATTACAGTCCAGTAAGAGGGAGCCAATAACCCGATAATGACACAAATAACCACACCCTGAGCTATGTATTATGAAAGAGAAGTAGAGGGTGCTATGAAATCACATATACAGAGGAGGGAGAGGGGACTCACCTAGACTGAGGGACAGAGAATACTTCTCTGAAAAAGTGACATTTGAGTTTAAATCTGAACGACAGCTCTGAGCATTACAGGTAGAGAAAATAGCATGTGCAGAAGGCATGAAGTGGGTCAGTCCTTGCCAGGGTCTAGTAGCTGGAAGGATGAGTGATTTGCTTCTAGGCCCCCTCCCTAGTCTGTAAGCGAATAGATGGCAAGACCCTGCTCTGGGTTACTTTATATCCCCAATGCCTTGCACGTGGTTTTTAATCAATGAATGAATATATTGTTTGAATAAATATGTGCTTGAAAACTGGAGTTAGGATTTTTTAAAATGGTGACTTTTAACATACAAATACCTTGGCCTGAAGAACATTTGTTGTCACATCACCACAAGGCCTGTGGCTCCAGCTGCTGCCATCACTAAAACAATTTCAATTTCTCTGTGCCAACGAAAGATGAATGCTACTTCAGAAACCTTCAAAAGTCAACCAGTAATATGATTTCACAAATAGTTTAGAAACAGAACATTTTAAAGCAAGAATGTTAGAGGTTGTTTCATTCAAACCTTCGTATACATCTGTTCTCTACCCTGTAAACTTACGGATGTGACTTCTAGATTAGCATTAATTTGGTTCAGTTTTGAAGACTTGCTAGGAAAAGGATTCCTAAATCTCTCTAGGTAGCCTCTCCCTCATATCAGTGGCAACCTTTCCTTTGAGCTACCACTCCAATTTATTCTTCAGAAATTCTATCTTAAAATCCTTCTCATATTAGATACTGCCCAGTGTTACAAGGTGATGAGCATGTTACAAGATGAGCTGAGCCACAGCTCAACTAAACCCACCTCTCTGAAGCAATTCTGGGTCTCAGCTCTCTAAACAGATCAAGAAGCAGTATGGATGCTCCAGGTAAAGAGTCAAACTTTAGCACCTTTTCTTCTGAAATGTCCCATCTGGCACACTCAACAAGGCCTCACAGAAACAAATACCACGGGCCTCTAATAAACTCAGAGTGAAATGAGCTTAAATAAACCAACTCTCACACTTTAGTATTTTTTATGAGATCTCCAGAGTGGTCACATTTGAGAGAGGTATTTCTCCAATTCACACTGGCCAAGTTCACAGTCTATCATTTCCTATCAGACAGAGGGATGTCCTCACAGTCAAAAAAACCCAATCTCAAGTGGCTACCTCCCTTTGGCCTATCATCAGCCAAAAGGAAGGGAAAGGAAGGGAAAGGAAGGGAAGAAGTGGGGCACGGCCTTGTTGGACACTTCTGAAACCAAGAGATGGGTACCTTCCAGCCTTCTGTCACCTACACAGTCCTTACCCAGGCTGGGAATGGGCCCGATGCTCAAGAGCAAAAATTGCAGTGCCATAAGTTATAGGGAGGACAGCAGCTTCTTGCAGGGAGACCTTTTCTGGAATCTGCCACAGGTCCTATAAAAGAGATAATAGTGACTTACGGATTGAGTGTATGTACCTACTCATAAAGGCTGCTCAGTAAATATTAGGATTTGATTCAGTGACTGATTGGCAAAGGGAAACACCTGCCCATAACCAAGCCCAGTGGAAGTCAAAACTAAGCAAGCTGTAGCAGATTTCAGGACTTGAATGCATCAGACTTCAAAACCCCAAGGCTAGCATCTGGCTCAGGAAGGAGCCAACAGGTAGAGAACCGAACACAGATCACGGTACTGTGACGGGTGAATGGTCTAATATGTCAGTTTTACCTCAGTAAAGCTGAGGGGGACAATTGTGTACTGTCCACCACGAGGGGGCACCATTCACACCCTGCACCACCATACTAGACTACCCTGGCTGGCTCCATTCCCAGGGCTATCTCTTTCACAAGCTTTGTGTCCGGGAGTAGCCCATTACATCCAGCTCAATGCCCAAAACCAGTTTTTCTACTAAAACTACCTAGTCCAAATGAACAGCCAGCTCAAGGACTCAGAAAACAAAATGTTGTTCTTCATTAAAACACTCAACGCAAACAAAGCTCTGTGCAAAGTGGCACATAAATGAAGAGAAGGAGTTTAATATTTGAAAAAATGAAGTGCTTAGCTGAGAAACAAGACATGACTAAATAAACACAAAGAAAAAGAAGGAGAGGGGAAGATAGGAACGAGGGATAGGTGGAAATTAAAGAAAAACAAAGGAGAAAAAACATCTTCAACCATTAATCTTGAGTGGTACAGATACCTTCTGGTCAGTGACGCATTCTTCAACCATACAATTAAAGTTTCTTATCTTTAATTCTATCTCTATCTCCCTAAAGGAAACATACCATTAAAGATATGTGCAAATGCATGACCTTGCATTCCTTTTCCTGAGTTAATCAAAAAAGAAAAAAAATGCACATCTCTGACTCCAAAAGACACAGGTTGGTCTTAATTATCTATTCAGAGTTAATGTTTAGTAAATAAAATAGTAATTCTCTCAATACCACCACCAGATTGTCAAGCCAATTTGAGTGAGCACATTTGAGACGATGAGATAGAGTAAGGCAAAGGTTGGTTTGAATTAGAAGCCCAGTCTTAACTTCACAAGAGGCTCAAGTTCTCTGTCCTCTCAGTTAAAGACTGAGGTGTCGTCTTTTATTCATAATAAAAAGTTTAATGCAGCCAGGAACTTCCAATGACTTCCTTTCCCCATTTCAGAATTTGTTTCTTACCTTTCTATTTAGGTTTCCCTTTGGTGTCTGCAGGCAAAAGCCAGTAGAAGCAAGACCCTTCGGCTACAAATGAAGTTAGCACATTTTTCATAGCTCCATGCATATTGATTCCCTAGACTTCAACTAATTTACCTCTTTAACTGTGCTGACATCTGTGCCTGTCTCCAATACTGTCCCAGAAAACTCCATTCCTGAAAACATATTGTTTAAAGATTAGGTTATCTATAAAACACAACACCATGGAGATGAGAAAACACTGATCGACAGGCTAGTCCAACAGCTTTTGGAGCTGAAGGAGTTTAGGTGCCCTTCCCCCTCTCCATATGCAGGCAGAGAGATAAGGGTGTTATACCCAAAGCAGATGAAAGTAAACATAAGATTTCACAATCACAACCTGGGAAGCTATAGCAGTCCCAATCTTACCATGACACAAATGAAAATTTCAAGAATGTGCAAAAGCGCAGAGAATCACAGGTACACAGGTACTTTTGACCCTAATCACTGGGACCTCCTATAGCACCCCAATGACAATGTTCATCCTATTTATCTGTTTTCAAGTCTCTTCTGCTGGACTATAGGGCCCTCAAGGACATGAACTGTGTTTATTCAGACAGTACTTGGCTCAACTGGATGAACTGATGTTGTCTGCCGTTTCCTCTTTCACCTCTGAAATTTCTGAAGTAATTATAATGTTTCCTACTTGAGCTGCCAGGGGAATAACTCAGTTGAGTATGACATCTTCCCCTCAACCAGTATTTCAGCAAATATAAACAGAAGGAAATGGTTCCAACTGTTGAGATACAATCAAATACTCTGAGACTAAATCACGGTAGCTATTTGCAATCACTCTATCTTTAATAATATATATCTGTATAAAATATACATGTACTATATACATGCTAAGCTATACTTATATCCCTTTAAACACATTTCAACAGCAAAAATCAGTCACTTGTCCACATGTTCAGGGTCTAGAAGTAGATTGGGAACAAAAATCGGACAGAGGGCTGCTAAGAAATCCACACCCTTTTCTTCTCTCTGATCCTTTGGCATTACGTTTTATTGGGAATGTGTCTGTGAGGCTGAAGTTTTAGCTGCACACAGATGTCTGTGATCCTTCGTGAAGAAACAAAATTGGGGCAATATCAAGCAAGGAAAGGGAATGAATGACTAGGACCAATGATAATTCTGGTGAACAGAATTTTGGTGAAAATTCATTTGTTCATTTCTTCATTTGTAGAGTATTTACTGAGCACCTACTAAGAGCCACGTACAATGCTAAGCTGGGGGATATAATATTGAACAAGACAGGCACAGAGTTTGCCCTCATGGGGCTCACAATCTAGTGATCCCAATTCACAGTGAGACGGACACATCCAACTGAACCATCACTGATGGCAGGCAGACACCAACAGAGCACTGCCTGAGACCAAGGGCATGTTTCGGAAAACTCCCTGTATCTTTTTTTCCTGAAGCAGTCACTTGGTCTCCCCATACTCACCAGGTGTGAAGGGAAGATGGGGCCTTTCCTGATATTGACCATGGCAGATCAAAATATCACCAAAGTTAACTCCACAGAGATGGACATCAACTCTGACCTACAAAGGAAATAGAGCTGCAAAGCAGAACAGTACACATCCATGGAGACAATGTTCATTCAATCATACCAAAATAGTTACTGAATGACAACGACATGCCAGGTACTAAAATAAGAGCCGGCATATACTCAGGAGGCAAAATGGGCAAGGTCTCTGCCTTCATGAAGCTAAAGTATAGTAGAGAAAACAGATATTAACCAGTTAATAATGAAGATACATATATTAAGTTATAACTCCAGTACCAAGTGTTAATGATATAAATATATGGTGCTATGAAAGCACATAATGGAAGGATTTGACCACTTGGGGAAGTCAGGAAAAGCGTTCCTAAGTAAGCAACACTTGAACTAACAACTAAGAGTTAACTATTCAAAGTAGGAGGCAAAAGGCTTGGCACAGACAAAAGCAATGGCATCTACAAAGACCTACAAAGACACTACAGTGGGGACACAAGAGACTTTGAAGCCTTACTGAGGACTTTTTTTTTTTTTTTTTTGAGACGGACTCTCACACTGTCGCCCCGGGTGGAGTGCAGTGGCGTGATCTTAGCTCACGGCAACCTCTGCCTCCCAGGTTCAAGCAATTCTCCTGCCTCAGCCTCCCAAGTAGCTGGGATTACAGGCATGTACCACCACGCCCAGCTAATTTTTTTTGTATTTTTAGAAGAGGTGGGGTTTCACCATATTAGCCAGGCTGGTCTCGAACTCCTAACCTCATGGTCCACCTGCCTCAGGCTCCCAAAGTGCTGGGATTACAGACGTCAGCTATGCGTCTGGCCTCCTTTCTGAGGATCTTAATTTTCATGCTACAAACAATGGGAAGTCATTAATGAATTTTAAACAGAAGGGTAAAATGATCAGCTGTTTGGGGAATCTGGAATCCTTTAGTCTAGTCCCAGATCCCCAACCTCTATGTTTTGTGATAGTGCCATAGCTGAGGCAGACCAACAGCAGTGTAGCCAGCAGTTTCGCCAGGCCCTGTAAGCCCGTGGTTCTCAAAATGTGGCCCCAGACCACTAGCATCAGTATCACCTGGCATAGGCCAGGCACAATGGCTCACGCCTATAATCCTAGCACTTCCAGAGGCCAAAGCAGGAGAATCACTTGAGCCCAGGAGTTCAAGACCAGCCTGGGCAACCATCTCTACAAAAATAAAAATTAAAAAATTATCTAGGAATGGTGGCATGTACCTGTGGTCTCAGCTACTTGGGAGACTGGGGTGGGAGAACCGCTTGAGCCTGGAAGGTCAAGGTTGCAGTGAGCCATGATCATGCCACTGCACTCCAGCCTGGGTGACAGAGTGAGACCCTATCTCAAGAACAAAAAAAAAAAAAGAAAGAAATTCACATTATCAAGCTCCATCCCAGGCCTACTGAATCAGAAACTCTGAAGACAAAGCCTGATTCTGATGCATGCTAGACCAACGGTTCCCAACCCCAGGGGCCAAAGACTGGTAGCCTGTCAGGAATCTGGCTGCACAGCAGGAGGTGAGCAGACAAAGCAAGCATACTGCCCAGCTCTGCCTCCTGTCAGATCAGGGGCGGCATCAGATTCTCATAGAAGTGCAAACCCTATCATGAAATGCACAGGCAAGGGATCTAGGTTGCACACTACTTATGAGAATCTAATGCCTGAGGATCTGAGGTGGAACAGTTTCATTCCAAAACCATCCCCTCCAACCCCCATCAATCCATGGAAAAACTGTCTTCCACAGAACTGGTCCCTAGTGCCAAAAAGGTTGCGGAACGCTGTGCTAGACAACCACTGTCATAGACCAACACATCCCAACAGGGGTTGGAATCACTGGAAGAAATGAAAGCTGAGATGCCAAAGGGATGATATTGATTTGTTTGTACAGAGGTGGCCATATTGGTGAGAAGACATTTTTATCTACAAAATTCATTCATTCAACAATTTTTTAAGCTTCTGCCACATGCCAGGAACCATTTTAGACTTCAGGGATTTAGCAGTGAGTAAAACTACATAGTCACAGCTCTCATGGGCTAATTCCTTACAACGCAATGTCTAGACAAATAACAGAACAAAGGAGCCTAGCCCTCAGCCTGGACCCATTCGGTGCAGAACACATCGGTTATTGACAAGTATACACAGGGTACACATGTGTTCTCCAGCCACTCCACCTAGATTGAAGGATGATTTGAGGATGAATGTCATTCAGCATGTGAATCCCAGGAAGTAGTGCTCATCCAAATAATCCGTGTTAGCCATGTTAGTTAACAGGTTCCATGCTGGTAACACTTCAGGGTTACAGCTGCCTTTCTCCCTCTCCCTGGAGATCTCCAACACTGAGACCCACTGCCTGCTTCACACTGTCTAAGGTTCTCATCTCCACACCAGATGACACTGTTACCAGAGTGGTCAACAGGCAGGGCCAAAGTGACTTCCACATTTCAGTGGACCAGCTGCCCACATCCCTAAAAGAATCCAATCCCAAATCTCTGCAATACACCAGAGGCGTATGTTCACATGGAAACACGGGGGTTGCCGGGCTGGTTTCAGGGAGGCAGAGGCCGAATAATTCTATTCCGGCACTGAGGTGGAATGAAGCAAAGGATGAGGTCTATGTACCTGTGTTAAACCAATAATTTGCACATACAAAGTCATGTGCAAATCAGAATTGTCTGCTTCTAAGCCAACAACTCTGAGCATTGAGAAAGAGGCCTATAAGCATGTTTTGGGGGAACAATCTTCCTTTAGCACTTTAGACCTTGGAAAGGGCTTCAACCTCCTAGACCAGGACAAAGTTGCCCTCCAGTCTCTGGGTCGCCCCCTCGCTTGGGAACTGGGAACTTGATTCAAGAAGGAAGCCAGCGGGGAGTCTGTGGTAGCGAGGAGAAGGGGAGAGTAGAAGGGGATAAGCCAGCCCCCTACCTCGTGAGCCCGACGGGGCGGGGGGCCACCTCTTCAATGGTCAGGGTCTTCTTCAACTCTGTGCAAATCGCGGCGCGGTAGTGCCGGCCGCTGCCCTGTCCGGGTCTCCTGCAACACAAAACAAGGGCAGGGTCAGTCGGGCAACCCTGCCAGGAGCACCCCAGGGCTGCCTTGCGGGACTCAGGGAGGAGTCGGGGTTGCACCTGCAGACCCACGCCCGAGGGAGGCACTGCGTGCAGAGCACGGCAGCCAAGGCTGGGCCAAGCGAGGGGCGGAGGGGGAGTGGCCGGAGCGCGGCAGGAAGAGCCAGACAGCGCCGCCCAGCCCCGGGAGAGCGGAAGGGCGGCCCAGGAGGCCTTCTGGCGACGAGTCCCGGCAGCCACGACCCAACCTTGGCGCAGCGGCTCCGGCCCAGTGCGCCCGGCTTCTCCGGCCGCCGAGCCCAAACGAGCGCGCGAGCCCCCTGTTGGGCCTCTCTGTAGGTGGAGCCAACTGGAAGAAAAAAAGAAAAAAGAAAACACCAGGAAACGGAATTAGATTACCCGAGATTAACCTTCGTTGGCATTTTTGTAACAAATTTGGGAGACTTTTTTTTTTATAGTTTCAACTTTTATTTTAGATTCGGGGGCTGTGCAGATGTGATCTGGGTATATTGCATGATGCTGAGGTTCAGGGTACGAATCATCCTGTCACTTCGGTGCTGAACATAGGATCCAATAGTTTTTCAAACCTTGCCCCCCTCAGAATTGGGAGACTTTTTAAACCACGCTTGGCGACATTTAAAAGTGGTTCTTGGCTGGGTGGCTCACGCCTGTGATCCCAGCACTTTGGAAAGCCAAGGCGCGTGGTGGCCGGTGTCTGTGGGCTCAGCTACTCGGGAGGCTGAGGCGGGAGGGTCGCTTGAGCGCAGGAGTTGGAGGCTGCGGTGAGCTATGATCGCACCACCCTGAGCGACAGAGTGAGACCTTCTCTATAGATTAGATAGACAGACAGACAGATGATACATAAAGATCCTTGGGTCCTCTGCAGGGCAAAAAAATCCTAAATGCACAGGTAAAGTCTTTATTTATTTATTTATTTAGAGACAGGGTCCTGCTCTGTCAGCCAGGCTGGAGTGCAGTGGCACTATTTCGGCTCACTGCAACCTCTGCCACTCAGGGTCAAACCATCCCCCTGCCTCAGCCTCCCATGTAGCTGGTACTATAGTTGTGTGCCACCACATCAGGCTAATTTTTGTATTTTTTTAGAGAGGGGGGTTTCACCATGTTGCCCAGGCTGGTCTCAAACTCCTGGCCTCAAGCGCCCTGCCTGCCTCAGCCTTCCAAAGTGCTAGGATTACAAGTGTGAGCCACCACGCCTGCCTAGGTAAAGGCTTTAAAGTCAGCATTTGAACACCTTGTTAGAGTTCAATTCTTGTTACTAATTTTCTCACGTTTACAGGACCATTTACACTAAATCCAAAGAGTTACTAATGATCCAATGTTGAATGAAACTACAGAAATCCAAATAATACTTCCAGTTAAAATCAGGCCAAAACCCACCACGGGGAGAGTGGAAGGGCATTGGTTCTCATGTCCCCAATGCCTATATTATGCTTGGCACATAGTAGATGCTCAATAAATGTTTGTTGATTCGAAGACCAACACAGACCATTCACATTAGGTGAATAAACACACTCTGGAAGAATTGAAAACATACAATATAATCTGTGAAATATTATAAAATTGGGTAGATCTCTACTGCAACAGTAACCAAATATTTATAGGCTAGCTATATAAGAGAAGCACACATGTTGGAGAGAATATTTCATTTGACAGGTAACTTAAAGACAGCTCAATGTCTTTAAAAGATATCTGGCAGAAGGGTAGTCTCAGGTTCAGGCCCAGCTCTACCACTTATTTGTGGGTTTAACATTGACACTTGTTGGCTCTCTGCTTCACTGAACTCCTCTGTAAAGTGAACACGTTGGGCAGAATAATCCTTAAGTTGCTAAATTCCTTCTATTTTTTTTACAAAAACAGAAATCCCAAATAGAGCATGACCTGGAAGGCATGATCAGGAATGGAATAAAGGGAAAATGGAGAGCAAAAATGAAGTAGGAATGAACTTCTGAGATTATAGCCTAAAGGCTCTGGGGGACAGAAATCCAACAGCAAGGTCCTCACCTTGGATATACAATAGAGCTTACTGTTATTTTAAGAGCACTTACAAGGAATTCGAGAAGTCATTTTAGTCCTCTCCCCTTCCCACAAGAGGAAGACTAGAACAATGACTAGAAGCTGAGAAGATGAAAAAACTTTTGTTTCCAATGAGACAAGAAAGCACTTTGTGAACTGGAGAAATACTAATGTTATCATCAAAGTGAACATTCTGGTTGCAAATAACAGTGAGTGGCTGGGGGCACTGGCTCCCGCCTGTAATCTCAGCACTTTGAGGGGCGGAGAGAGGTGGATCGCTTGAGGCCAGGAGCTCAAGACCAACCTGGGCAAGATAATTGTCAGGCCTCTGAGCCCAAGCTAAGCCATCATATCCCCTATGACCTGCACGTATACATTCAGATGGCCTGAAGCAACTGAAGATCTACAAAAGAAGTAAAAATAGCCTTAACTGATGACATCCCACCATTGTGATTTGTTTCTGCCCCACCCTAACTGATCAATGTACTTTG
>NW_012102321.1:4513789-4539678 GCF_000951045.1 Mandrillus leucophaeus
AAAAAAAAAAAACTAATGATAATCCCACCACCCTTTGCTGACACTCTTTTCGGACTCAGCCCGCCTGCACCCAGGTGAAATAAACAGCCTTGTTGCTCACACTAAGCCTGTTTGGTGGTCTCTTCACATGGATGTAACATTTGGTCCTGAAACCCAGGACAGGAGGACTCCTTTGGTAGACTGCTCCCCCGTCCTCAGCCTCACTCCATCAGAAGATCCACCTATGACCTTGGGTCCTCAGACCAACGAGCCCAAGGAACACCTCATGAATTTCTTTTTCTTTCTTTTTTTTTTTTTTTGAGACAGAGTCTGCTCTGTCGCCCAGGCTGGAGTGTGGTGGTGCAATCTCAGCTCACTGCAGGCTCGGCCTCCAGGGTTCACACCATTCTCCTGCCTCAGCCTCCCAAATAGCTGGGACTATAGGCGCCCACCACCATGCCTGGCTAATTTTTTCTGTTTTTAGTAGAGACAGGGTTTCACCATGTTAGCCAGGGTGGTCTCGAGCTCCTGACCTCGTGATCCACCTGCCTCGGCCTCCCAAAGTGCTGGGATTATAGTCGTGAGCCACCACGCCTGGCCACATCTCATGAATTTCAAATCGGATAAGCAGTCTTTTCACTCTCTTCTCCAGCCTCTCTTGCTATCCTTCAATCTCCCTCTCTCGCCACCCTTCAATCTCCTTGTTCTTTCAACTCCAGTTCTTTTTCCTCTCTACTAGAGACAGAGGAGACACATTTTATCAGTGAACCCAAAACTCCAGCACCGGTCACGGACTCAGGAAGACAGTCTTGCCTTGGTGTTTAATCACTGCAGGGACACTTGCTTGATTATTATTCACCCACACTCCATTGGTGTCTAATCACCGTGTGGACGCCTGCCTTGGTCATTCACCCACATTTCCTTGGTGGCAAGTCAGTTGCAGGGATGCCTGCTTTGGCTGCTCACCCACATTGCAGCCCAGGGCTGCTCACCTACCCCCTTCTCCGTGTCTCTACCTTTCTCTTTAAACTTACCTCCTTCACTATGGGCAAACTTCCACCCTCCATTCCTCCTTCTTCTTCTCCCTTAGCCTGTGTTCTCAAAAACTTAAACCTCTTCAACTCTTGCCTGACCTAAAACCTTAGTGTCTTATTTTCTTCTGCAACACTGCTTGGACCCAATACAAACTCAATAGTGATTCTAAATAGCTAGAAAATGACATATTTGATTTCTCCATTTTACAATACCTGCATGATTTTTGTCAAAAGATGGGCAAATGGGTCTGAGGTGCCTGACATCCAGGCACTCTTTTACACATTGGTCCCTCCATAGTCTCTGCTCCCAATATGACTCATCCCAAATCTTTCTCCTTTCTCTCCTGTCTGTTCCTTCAGCCTCCACCCCAAACTCTGAGTTATCTGAATGCTCCTTTTCTCCAGACCCATCTGACCCCTCCCATCCTCCCCAGCCTGCTCCTTACCAGGCCAAGCCAGGTACCAATTCTTCCTCAGCCTCCACTCCCCCACCCTATAATCCTTTTATCACCTCCCCTACTCACACCCGGTTTGGCTTACAGTTTCGTTCTGCGACTAGCCCTCCCCCACCTGCCCAACAATTTCTTCTTAAAGAGGTGGCTAGAGCTGAAGGCATAGCCAAGGTTAATGCTTCTTTTTCTTTGTCTGACCTCTCCCAAATCAGTTAGTGTTTAAGCTCTTTTTCATCAAATATAAAAACTCAACCCAGTTCATGGCCTGTTTGGCAACAACACTTAGACGGTTTACCACTATAGACCCAGAAGGGCCAGAAGGCCATCTTATTCTCAATATGCATTTTATTACCCAGTCTGCTCCCAACATTAGAAAAAGCTCCAAAAATTAGATTCCGGCTCTCAAACCCCACAACAGGACCTAATTAACCTTGCCTTCAAGGTATACAATAATAGAGTAGAGGCAGCCAAGTAGCAACTTATTTCTGAGTTGCAATTCCTTGCCTCCACTGTGAGACAAATCCCAGCCACATCTCCAGCATACAAGAACTCCAAACGCCTGAACCGCCATGACCAGGCATTCCTCCAGGACAGCCTGCCCCAGGATCTTGCTTAAGTTCCAGGAATCTGGCCACTGGGCCAAGAAATGCCCACAGCCCGGGATTCCTCCTAAGCCATGTCCCTCTGTGCAGGACCCCACTGGAAATTGGACTGTCCAACTCACCCGGCAACCACTCCCAGAGCCCCTGGAACTCTGGCCCGAGGCTCTCTGACTGACTCCTTCCCAGATCTTCTGGGCTTAGCAGCTGAAGACTGATGCAGCCCAATCACCTTGAAAGCCTCCTGGACCATCACAGATGCTTTGGGTAACTCTTACAGTGGAGGGTGAGTCCGTCCACTTCTTAATCAATATGGAGGCTACCCACTCCACATTACCTTTCTTTTCAAGGGCCTGTTTCCTTTGCCTCCATAACTGTTGTGGATATTAACAGCCAGGCTTCTAGACCCCTTAATACTCCCCAACTCTGGTGCCAACTTGGACAACACTCTTTTATGCACTCCTTTTTAGTTATCCCCACCTGCCCAGCTCCCTTATTAGGTCGAGACATTTTAACTAAATTATCTCCTTCCCTGACTATTCCTAGGCTATAGTCACACCTCATTGCCACCCTTTTCCCCAGTTCAAAGCCTCCTTCACGTCCTCCCCTTGTATCTCCCCACCTTAATCCACAAGTATAGGACACCTCTACTCCCTCCTTGGCGACCCATTATGCACCCCTTTCCATCCCATTAAAACCTAATCACCCTTACCCCCACTCAATGCCAATATCCCATCCCACAGCACACTTAAAAAGGATTAAAGCCTGTTATCAGTTGCCTGTTACAGCATGGCCTTTTAAAGTCTATAAACTCTCCTTAAAATTCCCCCATTTTACCTGTCAAAAAAACGGACAAGTCTTACAGGTTAGTTCAGCATCCGTGCCTTAGCAACCAAATTGTCTTGCCTATCCACCCTGTGGTGCCAAAGCCATATACTCTCCTATCCTCAATACCTCCCTCCACAACCCCTCCATAAGCCATTGTTCTGTTCTGGATCTCAAACTTGCTTTCTTTACTATTCCTTTGCACCCTTCATCACAGCCTCTCTTCGCTTTCACTTGGACTGACCCTGACACCCATTATGCTCAGCAAATTACCTGGGCTGTACTGCTGCAAGGCTTCACAGACAGCTCTCATCACTTCAGTGAAGCCCAAATTTCTTCCTCATCCATTACCTATCTCAGCATAATTCTTCATGAAAACACACGTGCTCTCCCTGCTGATTGTGCCTGGCTAATCTCCTAAACCCCAACCCCTTCTACAAAACAAATCCTTTCCTTCCTATGCATGGTTAGGTACTTCCGCCTTTGGATACCTAGTTTTACCATCCTGACTAAACCATTGTATAAACTCACAAAAGCAAACCTAGCTGACTGCATAGATCCTAAATCCCTTTGCCACTCCTCTTTCTATTCCTTAAAAACAGCCCTAGAAGCTGCTCCCACACTAGCTCTCCCTAACTCATCCCAACCCTTTTCATTATACACGGCCAAAGTACAGGGCTGTGTGGTCAAAATTCTTACACAAGAGCCAGGACCATGCCCTGTAGCCTTTCTGTCCAAACAAATTGATCTTACTGTTTTAGGCTAGCCCCCACATTATTCCTGATACCACACCTGACCCCCATGACTGTATCTCTCTGATCTACCTGACATTCACTCCATTTCCCCATACTTCCTTCTTTCCTCTTCCTCACCCTGATCACACTTGATTTATTGATGGCAGTTCCACCAGGCCTAATCGCCACTCACCAGCAAAGGCAAGCTATGCTATAGTATCTTTCACATCTATCATTGAGATTACCACTCTGCCCCCCTCCCCTACCTCTCAGTAAGCTGAACTAATTGCCTTAACTTGAGCCGTCACTCTTACAAAGGAATTACACGTCAATATTTATATTGACTCTAAATACGCCTTCCATATCCTGCACCACCATGCTGTTACGTGGGCTAAAAGAGGTTTGCTCACTACACAAGGGTCCTCCACCATTAATGCCTCTTTAATAAAAACTCTTCTGAAGGCCGCTTTACTTCCAAAGGAAGCTGGAGTCATACACTGCAAGGGCCACCAAAAGGCATCAGATCCCATTGCTCAGGGCAATGCTTATGCTGATAAGGTAACTAAAGGAGCAGCTAGCATTCCAACTTCTGTCCCTCATGGCCAGTTTTTCTCCTTCTCATCCATCATTCCCACCTACTCTCCCACTTAAACTTCCACCTATCAATCTCTTCCCACACAAGGCAAATGGTTCTTGGACCAAGGAAAATATCTTCTAGCCTCACAGGCCCATTCTATTCTATCGTCATTTCATAACCTCTTCCATGTAGGTTACTAGCCACTAACCCGCCTCTTAGAACCTCTAATTTCCTTTCCATCATGGAAATTTGTCCTTAAGGAAATCACTTCTCAGTGTTCCATCTGCTATTCTACTACTCCTCAGGGATTATTCAGGCCCCCTCCCTTCCCTAAACATCAAGCTCAGGGATTTGCCCCCACCCAGGACTGGTAAATTGACTTTACTCACATGCCTTGAGTCAGGAAACTAAAATACCTCTTGGTCTGGGTAGACACTTTCACTGGACGGGTAGAGGCCTTTCCCACAGGGTCTGAGAAGGTCACTGTGATCATTTCTTCCCTTTTGTCAGACATAATTCCTCAGTTTGGCCTTCTTGCCTCTATACAGTCCAATAACAGACCAGCCTTTACTAGTCAAACCACCCAAGCAGTTTCTTAGGCTCTTGGTATTCAGTGGAAACTTCATACCCCTTACCATCCTCAATCTTCAGGAAAGGTAAAATGAACTAATGGTCTTTTCCCAAAAACTTGCCAACCAAGCAAGTAATTACACTGAACCCCCTTGGGCACTCTCTAATTGGATGTCCTGGGTCCTCCCAATTCTTAGTCCTTTAATACCTATTTTTCTCCTTCTTTTATTCAGACCTTGTATCTTCCATTTAGTTTCTCAATTCATCCAAAACCATATCCAGGCCATCACCAATCATTCTATATGACAAATGCTCCTTCTAACAACCCCACAATATCACCCCTGACCACAAAACCTTCCTTCAACTTAATTTCTCCCACTTTAGGTTCCCACGCCGCCCCTAATACCACTCAAAGCAGGCCTGAGAAACATCACGCATTATTTCTCCATACCACCCCCAAAAATTTTTTGCCACTCCAACACTTCACCACTATTTTGTTTTGTTTTTCTTATTAATATAAGAACACAGGAATGTCAGGCCTCTGAGCCCAAGCTAAGCCATCATATACCCTGTGACCTGCACGTATACATGCAGATGGCCTGAAGCAACTGAAGATCTACAAAAGAAGTGAAAATTGCCTTAACTGATGATATCCCACCATTGTGATTTGTTTCTGCCCCACCCTAACTGATCAATGTACTTTGTAATCTCCCCCACCCTTAAGAAGGTTCTTCATAATCTCCCCCACCCTTAAGAAGGTTCTTTGTAATTCTCTCCACCCTTGAGAATGTACTTAGTGAGATCCACCCCCTGCTGGCAAAACATTGCTCCTAACTCCACTGCCTATCCCAAAACCTATAAGAACTAATGATAATCCCACCACCCTTTGCTGACTCTCTTTTCAGACTCAGCCCGCCTGCACCCAGGTGAAATAAACAGCCTTGTTGCTCACACAAAGCCCGTTTGGTGGTCTCTTCACATGAACATGCGTGACAATAATGAGACCCCATCTCTACCAAAAATACAAAAACTTAGCCAGCCGTGGTAGCACATGCCTGTAGTCCCAGCTACTTGGGAGGCTGAGGCATGAGAATCGCTTGAACCCGGGAGGTGGAGACTGCAGTGAGCCAGAATTTCCCCACTGCACTCCAGCCTGGGTATCAGAGTGAGACCTCGTCTAAAAAAAAAAAAAGAAAAAACAGTGAGCAACAAGAAACTGCAAGTTTATTAAGTATGAAACCAGGATTTATTGTTCTGAGGATGAAATGAGTTATTACACATGGAAAGGGTTTTGTAAAATATTAACTATTTATACAAGGTATAAAGCAAGTGACTCTTAATTGAGCTCCTTGAAAGTAGCAATCATTTCTTCATCTCCTTTTTGTTTGCAGTACTTTGCATAATACCTGACACAGCCATTTAATACAGGTTTATCTAATGAATTGTTCAATAAACATTGAGTTATCTCTTATAAATTTTCTAGATAACAAAAAGTATCTTTAAGAATCAAACTTTTTAATTAAGTGTTTTTGTGGAAAATTTTTCAATTATGATTTTCATAAAATCCTTGTCATTCTCAGATAATATGAAAATATTTGGGATGAGAATATTTAGAGAAATCAAATAGTTTGGAGAAATTGGTCAAGACTGCATTCTGCATTTATAACAATATCTGAAGAAAATAGTAAAAGCCCCATTAAGAAGAATCTTGGAGGGAAATGAAAGTATTTTTGGTAATTGAGGTGATTTTAAGCACATATGCAAAATAACTTTCATATTTCCAAAGAGAATCAAAGGTATGTGACAAGGCATTTAATAGTAGTTGCTATAGTAGCAAAAGAAATATTTGGTCTATCCATCAAAGTGCCACCACCACACCCTACTATCTAGTTTTGGTGTTTGTTTCTGATTATTTTATTTTATTTGAGGGGAAGATGGAAAGGGGACAAGAAGAATAAAATTTGAGTCATGGGAGAGAATAAGACCAAGCAGCTACATCTGAACCCATCTGTCCTCTGGAAAAAAAGAAAGAAAGGATAGATATCTGCCCTGCAAACCAGCTTGAAGGCTCATTAAGGAAGTAAAAGAGTAACAGATGACTCTTCCTTCTGGTATAGCTCACATGAAGAGATAATATTTAACATCCAGAAGCTGGTGGAGGGCTGAGGGTGGGGAAGCAAGCCAAAGCTGAATACACAAACAGCTATGTTTTCGCAGAATAATAGACAAACAATATATAAACAATGTAAGCATCATGAAGGACTATGCAGAAAATGCAAAAGTATCCTCCACAGTTAAAATGCTTTACCCAATAAATTGTCAGTCCCTTGAGAATAGAGACTGTCTCAGTAGCCTCAGAGCCTACCACCACTCCGGGAACATGGCTGTACTCAGTAAATGGTAGGAAGGTGTGAGGAGCTGCCAGCCACAACATAACTATCCAAAGCCTGAATCCAGACAATTTTAAGGGTTACTGCACCCACTTCCTTAGCTAAGTATACAGATGCTGAACATAATCTCATCTTCTTTATGACTAGTTCAGTTTTAGGTATAAATTCTCTTCTGCCACAATGATGTCCTCCAAAATTCCTAAGGTGGGTAGGAGTAGTTTGCTTTTTCACTGCATTCCCCTAGGAATGCTCTTTCTGATTGTTGCAATTGGGGTTAACTTTTATCAACTTCAGAAATGTACTTTGGCCATTAATATATAATGCACATTGACCTACTCTATTCCAGGAAATGTGTAAGATTTCTACGTAAGTTATTAGCTCCAAAAGTCATGGAATCATAGAATTTTGGAGCTAGAATGGGTCTTCAAGATAATCTAATCAAACCACTTCATTTATAAGTAAAAAAACTGAGGTGAGGGGAGAGGTTGGCCCAAGGTCACACTGCTGATTAGTGATGGGAGTAGCACTGGGATCTGGCTTTCCTGACTTCCTATTCACTGCTCTTAATACCGTGCTCTTTGGATCTCACTCCTCAACAGTATCCATAATAGTGATAATATTTCACATTTTTATAGTGCTTCATAGGTTTCAAATCACTGTCACCCAAATTTGTTCATCCTGCTAACCATGAGAGTAATAATAATCATCACAAGTAGCACTGGCTAGGCATGGTGACTCATACCTATAATTCCAGCACTTTGGGAGGTCATGGCAGGAGGATCACTTGAGGCCAGGAGTTTGAGACCACCCTGGGCAACATAGTGAGATCCCCACCTCTATAAAACAAACAAACAAACAAACAAACAAACAAAAACAACTAGAAAAATTAGTGCCAGGCATGGTGACATGTGCCTGAAGTCCCAGCTACTAGAAAGGCTGAGGAAAGAGAATCACTTGAGTCTAGGAGTTCAAGGTTGCAGTGAGCCATGATTGTGTCCCTGCACTCCAGCCTGAGCAACAGAGAGAGACCCTGTCTCTAAGAAAAATAAATAAGTAAATATGTAAATCAACAGTAGCACTTACTGGTTATTTCTGACAAACCAGTCACTAAGTGCTTTTGCATGATTTCATTAATCCACCCAATAGTTCTATGACTAGGATACTATTAATTTTGCTCTTTTATACATCAGGAATGTAAGCTTAAGGAGGTTAAGTAAATTGCCCAAGGCCACATAGCTCGAAAATGGAGCAGTTTAGAATCATCCTAATTGCCTGGTACCAGAGCCCCTACAACAGTATCCGGCTGCCTACTGTGCTTTCCCTGACAAACGCCCCCGAGAGCAGACAAAGAAGGTATTATACAATATATTTTAAAGCAATCCTTTGCTTTGCCGTTTTAAGCCTCATTTTATAGGAATTTTACAGTCATTCAAGCCTAGAAAATAGATTAATTCCCTGGAGGAGAGAATAGAGAAAGCAGCCTCCAGGGACGCCTGTAGTTAAGGGACAAGAGCAGGAAGAGAAGCTAACGTGTAATTAGGGGTTGCTACACTATTCCATATAGCCATAAGCTTGAAAATACACTTATTTCATTTAAATGTAAAGTATATTGTGCAAGATTAAAACTGTGATTATGTAAAGTTGTTTTCATATTCACACACTCACAAACATAATTTCAATGAAACAATGTGCTGACAGGGTTGCCTGGTTACCCGTCATCACTTAAGCAGGTACCAGCAGGCATTTGGGCTGCATTCCTGGCACCAGATGGGCCAATTTGGAAGCAGTAGTGACCTGGGCAATGGCTGTTGTGGCCCTTAAAACCAGCCACCAGGATTAAATGCAGGGAACTGTCTTCCACCTTGAACCATCATTATTAATTCAGTCGACAAATTCCCAAGCATTCTGGCAACCTTATGAAGCTCTTCCAGCTCCCACCTCCCACAAAGGGAACAAATTATTCCCTTCCATATGTCACTCCAAAGAACTTTGTACCAACCTGTAGTAGCTTGCTAATCTCAACGTTCAGGTGGTATTTATCTATTTACCCCCACAGCTAAGCTGTGAGCATTGTAGATAATTCCAACGGCAGCATAATGAAGTGAAAAGAATTTGGGCTTTGGAATAAGATGTACCTATGTTTAATTCCTGAGTTAGCTGCTTACTCACTGTGACCTTGTAAAAGTTATCTAGCTTCTCTGAGCCTCCATTTCCTCATCTTTAAAAGAATAATAATAAGCCTGGCACAGTGGCTCATGCCTGTAATCCCAGCACTTTGGGAGGCCGAGGCGGGTGGATCACAAGGTCAGGAGTTCAAGACCAGCCTGACCAACATGGTAAAACCCAGTCTCTACTAAAAATACAAAAATTAGCTGGGCGTGGTGGTGCGTGCCTGTAATCCCACCACTTAGGAGGCTGAGGCAGGAGAATCTCTCGAACCTGGGAGGCGGAGGTTACAGTGAGCTGATATTGTGCCATTGCAATCCAGCCTGGGCGACAGTGAGACTCCATCTCACAAAAAAAAAAAAAAAAAAGAAGAAGCAGCATAATAATTCCCACCTCAGGTGGTGGTTGTGAGAATTAAACAAAGTAAGCACATTTGTGGCAACACCCAATCTACAGCAGCTTTTGTTATGAAGACACTGTTCCTGCCCTTGAGCCTCTCACTGTCTAGTGGAGCGAAGTTTGCATAAAGAGGCATCTCAAATGCCTGTGATGTGTTCTGTGATGAAGGGCTGCAAGAGGGGATATGAGAGCAGAGAGGAAGGTCAGCCTACCCCAGCCACAGAACATCATTTCAGGAAATCCTCGGAAAAGAAGAATGAAGAATTACCCAGCCAGAGGCCACAGCTAAATGTGTCCCAGGCAAAGGAGTACACATGACAGAACGTGGCATGGTCAAGGAATTGCAAGCGGTCATTTACAATTGAAGTTATGGTTCGAGCTGGAGAATGATGAGGGATGAGGCTGATGTAGAAAGAGCATAGGTTTTGGAGTTCCAGCAGTCAGGAATTCTAGCTTCTTCACTCTCCAACCACATATCCTCAACCAAGTGACTTCTTTCTCAGTCTCGGTTTCCCCATTTGTAAAATGATGGTGATTATATAAACTAATGTATGTAAAGTACTTGGCACAGAATATACATTGTTTAAATGATAACAAGCACTCTTTAACTGTGTTTATCTAGGATACATTTGGTGGTTGGTCCATAGTATACACTCATTTTTTATTGAATCAGTTGAAGGGGGAATGGGTGAATCATTCACTTACTGCATATTTTTTAGACACTCTCCATATGCCAGTCACTGTTCTAGGCAATGGGGACACAGCAGCTAACAAAACAGACAAAAGTCTCTGCCGCGGTGGGACTTACAGTTTATGAATTGAGATGGGAAAGGGGACACAGGTGTCCGTGAGGGGACAGTGTACTTCATGGTCCCTGTGTCTTTATGATTCTGTGATGAAAAGCTAATAAACTGACAAGGCAAACTTCCCAAGAGGTCTGGATGTTAATTCCACTTCATAATAACAATGAGGAGGCTCTCATCCTCTCCCTTAATCGCTTCTCACTTATCAACCCCCAGCTTCCTGTTGTGATCCGGGGGAACTGGTGAGTTGTGTTGTTTGTCAGGAAGAAATGTCAAGGAGAGCTCAAGTCATTATTGGGCTCTAGTGTCTAAAGCGATGGCAAGAGGAAATAGGAAAGCAGCGCACACAAAAAGGCTATGGAGAGGGAGATTTGCCTATCTCAACAGCCAAGTGATAAGTGAGCTCAAATGCCTGGTGATGATGCATGGAGGTTTCATTTCAACAGCAGGATAATCATCTTCACATGTGTGTATCTCCTTAGAGAAAGGGTTCACCAAGGGGATCTCATTTAATCCTCAGAAAGACTCTGTGAAGTAGGAATTAACCCCATTTAATCCCGTCTCTCTCCTGTAGGTTAACTCCTCCCTCTCCATTGTGGCATATAACGATGCCCGCATTTCAGTCATAAACAAAAACAACAAAAGGCTTCCTTCATTCCTTATCCCTGTCTAGCCATCATCTCTTCCTCACAGCCAAGTCCACCAAACATTAACAATATGCTTGTTAGCTCCATTGCTCCCCTTCCATTTACTCATCCTACTGTGATCAACCCCCAAAGGCCACTGAAATTGTTGTGACTTCCCATATGCCCAGTCCAAGGGATGCCCGTCGGTCACGATGATAGTTGGCTTCTTTAGCATTCAAAGCCATTCTCTGCTCTTTCTCCTCCTGCTTCCGAGCCTGCTCCTTCTCGGTCTTGTCCTCAGCTTCTTCTCCTCTGCCACACCTTAATGCTGTCCATCGGGGTTCTTTCTACCACCCTTCCGTGTGTGTGTGTGTGTGTGTGTGTGTGTGTGTGTGTCTCCCTCTCTCCCAGTGAACAGGTTTTCTTTAAAATCCTGCTCAGGCTTCTGATTTGTGAAACCCTGCCTAGCGGCAGTCCGACCACCTTTCACCTTCTCGCTCTGCTGCCCCACCTTGAAAACACGTGCATTCCCCTTTCTCTTGCTTTCAGTGGCTCCTTCCTAGCTTCAGTAAAGCTCACATCACACTGTGCTGTGACTGTTTGTGTATATGCCTTCCCCAGGAGATTATGAAAAACTTCAGGGTCAAGACTGTGACTTCGCTATTTCTGTATTCTCAGTGCCTGGCTAGGTACCTGGCACATGGTAGACACAGATTTAGAGGTGTTTGGTGAATTCTTAAGTGTCAACCCAAGAGCAATTGATAAAATGTCAGGGCCTAAACCCCAGTCTCTCTACCTCAACCCCAGTGAATTCTATAAATTGAGGGGCAAGATGGAGGGAAGGATTTCCTTTTCCCTACAGATACTGCCCCAGCTACCAGGTGTGGAAGGATTGTTTGGCATTTGTAGCCTTCCTTTTGCATACCCCAGGATAAGAGAAGAAAAGAAAAAAAAAAAAAGACCCACCTCCCCTCTCTTCCTCCCAGTGGACAGCCGTCACCATCACTTCCTGTTAAGCCAGGAGGCAGGAAACATATCCTAGCTCCTGAAACTCCCGATTTCCCTCACGTTTCCTCACAGACCCAGGGGTGGAGAGTGTTTTAATAAGACGCCTTGTAGCCAGGCTTGCCCTGAATATGATCTCTACCATCCTGAAGTAATACTCCTGAAGAAACCTTCATAAAGTGGTCAAAGATACACCTGCAAGGAAGGAAATTTTGCCTTTACCAGGAATAAACAAGCCTTCCAGGGAGAGGCTCTGAAATCAGATAATGTGTGCATTCAGCAATTACAAGTTGAAGTTCCACCCAAATACACACAATCAAAGGCTTTAACCAAGGCCATCATTACTTGTGCGGGGCCCTCCTGCTGTTTGGGCAACATTTTAGTGCTGCAGTGAAGCAAGAGAAATGTCGTCAAAGCGAAGAGGTACTGATAGACCCATTCGGCAGTGCCTTTTCTTGACCTGATGATTCACTTCACCTTGTCGTTTATAATGCTGCAGCCTGGGAGGGAAAGAAGGAAATGAAGAGGAAAAGAGTGGGCCGTGTTGTGCATGTAATTTGTTTCACCATTTCAGACGGCTTTTTAATGAGCTTTCTCATCAAGGGCTCTGTGAGTCTACGCTTAAAGTTTTCTGGACAAGCAAATAAGCAAGACTGAAATCAGATGGCATCAGCCCAGCACCTCATAGTTTGTTTCAAAGCTACAGTCACGGTGAATGGGGGAGCTTAAAACAACATTATTTGTGAGAACAGAGATTTGATAACTCTTTTGTCTTAAAACATTTGAAAATTAATGATGTGGTCTTAACTAATCCCCATGAAAATTCCAACCTTCATCAAGTATTAGAATTTTAGAGTGTGTCTGTGATAGCATTTCTCTATTCAGCTGGTTCCCATGGAGAGAGGTAATTGTCCTGTGCTATCCTAGCCCTGGGTTCATATTTCTGTTAGAGTACCCATCACATTGCATCAGAAAATGTCCCTTCTAGACGCTGACCCCTGTATAGGCAGTCAGCCTTACCCAGTCCTCCTTTATACTTCTTGAGCCCAACACAGTGTCCAGACATATAGTAGACACTCAATAAATGTAGCTTTGTCATTTAAATTAATTCGTTAGGTACAATTCATGCATGAACAAGTACATAAAAGACTTAGACTTGAGTAGTAGACTTCACGTCAGAGTAATTTATCACCTCGAAAGCTTCAACAAACATTTTAGTTTCCGAACATCCCCTTAGTAAAGGGGCAGCCTTCATTTAAAATTATCAAGAGGGAGGCCGGGCATGATGGCTTACCCCTGTAATCCCGGCACTTTGGGAGGCCGAGGCGGGCAGATCATCTGAGGCCAGAAGTTAGAGACCAGCATGAACAACATGATGAAACCCCATCTCTACTAAAAATACAAAAATTAACTGGATGTGGTGGTACATGCCTATAATCTCAGCTACTCGGGAGGCTGATGCACAAAAATCGCTTGAACCCAGGAGGTGGAGGCTTCAGTGAGCTGAGATTGTGCCACTGCCTCCAGCCTGGGCGACAGAGTGAGACTCTGTCTCAAAAAAGATAAAAAATAATGATTTTTTTAAAAAGTTATCAAGAGGAAGGAAGAAAAGTACTGGTGGGGATTTGAAGTGTTTTGTTTTGTTTTTTGTTTTTTGTTTTTTTGTCATTGATGAACACTGTATATTGGGTTTCTGACCATGAATTGACCCTTTTTATGACTGAGAAAGTGATGCAGTTGTTACTGTATTTATCTTTCCAGTGAGTTTGTTAACAGAACATAAATACAGACACATGAAAGTGAATTCTTTCTGTTGTCTATGCTTGAACCAGTTGTTCGGCAAGCCTTCCCTCTGTATGGTACAAAGAATGCCTCACTCTCTATGATTCCAGGGACTTCTAGAGATAATGTACTTTAAAAGTCTGACATAGTGGTGGCCGTGGACTGTTTGCTTGATAAAAGCCAGGCACCTCCCGACCCTTGTTCCAGGAAGAGTACAAAATGAGGAAAGCAGCGCTCTTCATTAGTGCTTTATTGGATTGGAGATAGATGTCAAAAGAGGGTGACACAATCCTCCCTAAAATATTCGCTCAGTGTTTCCATCCAGTTTTTGCTACTCAACATTCTTGTGTGTACTGGACTCATACCAGAGATGTAGCCACTGTTTCTTCCCTCTGTCTCTCTCCCCTCTCTCTGTCTTTCTCACCCAAATGCATCCTTGAGTAGTAAGCAAGGAGTAAGTGATCCATCTCTAGGAGCAGAAGAATGGGCGTGGGTGTTCTCAGATTACATACCTGGAGAGTTTTTTTCTGATGAGCATCACCTAGTCAGTATTTCACAAAATGTGACCTGAGGACTGTGTGCATCGGATCCCTGAAGATGCTGATTGAAGGGCTTGATCTCCCCGCTGGCTTGGCATTCTGGGAAGGAGCACTGAAGTCTATAGTTTTGTCACGCTCCCCGGATGATCCTGCTTCCTGCTGAAATTCAAGAGCCTCTGGCCCTGACTTCTGACCTGGTGGTGCCTTGGCTCACTAGAGGGCACCATGGAACAATGTTTTTTCTGACTGTGGGCTTCCTGTTCCTGCCAACCCACCAGGGCTGCGGCGCCCACATAGTTCTGGGCTACAGCTTCCAAGCCCATCCTGGAACCACAGTTTCCTTTAAGAAACTTAGTCCAGTTGCCACATCACCAAACAGATCTAGTATTCATTTCCACAATGGCACTATAATAAATTCAATTTCTAAAGAAAAATTAGGGTTTAAGTTATCTCGTGTTTATTCATTAAACACAAATCGTGTACTACAAAAGCATTAGGTATCAACAGGATTAATAAAAGAAAACATCCTTCCTACTATCAAGAAAAACCTGGAAAAGATAAGACAAAATTGTAAAATCATTTAAAAGTAATTATAATTAATAGTAATTTTCAAATGAACAGTAAAAAAATTTTTTTTTAATTACAAAATCTGACACAGACATTTGCCAGTAGATGTACACATAGGGAGTATCCCCTAAACTGACTGGGATAACTGCAAACCAGGATCCCTGAGAAGGCATCGTGGAAAAGGTGAGATGAGAGAGGGCCTTGGAATAAAGTGAAAGGGATAAGAGGAGGTCAGGGCAGCCTAATTACAACACATGTCTAATTCAGGGCCCTTCCTGTGTCTCAGCAGTGACTTAACTAAAATAAACATGTGGAATGCAAATCTGGGAAGTACCACTGGGCTTTCAATTGTCATATTGGCACAGTACCATTTATTCAACAAATACTTGCACAGCACTACCATACAACGCTGGACAAGGCAAATGCTTAGTGCTGCCCTCATGTGTGTACAGTTCAGCTGGAGAGACAGGCCGGTAAGCATAATGATTCCAGAGCAGTGTGTTGTGTGGTAGGTAAAGCAGGAGGTTTGTGGGAGTTCGCAGGAGAGAAGCCTAATCCAGAGCCAGGGTGGTAATGGAAGGCTTCCCTGGGGTAGAAATGTCCAATGGAAGGAAGGAAGAGTTAGGAGCAGAGGGAGAAAGAGCATGTTTGAAGGCTGGGGAAGATAGGAAACAGCATATTTGAGGAACCGAAAGAAAGGCAGTAGGGCTGGTCCAGTGGTATTGGGGATGTGCTGAACAGCATGGAGAGCACACAGTAGACTGGGGCCAACTCATGAGGAGTCTTGTAAATCATAACTGGACTACCTAGACATCATCCTCCGGGCACTGGGGAACCACTGAAGGATTAAGAGCATGGTGGTTCCCTAATGAGATCTGCATTTTAGGAGGACCTGTCTATGCCAGGATCAGTGCTACCTTGGAGTAGTAGTAAACAAGCAAAGTCATAGGAATCAGTCTCTCTTTAATTGGACCTTTCCGGTTTCCTTCCTCCATCCCCATTCACCAGCTTCCCTTGAAACCTTTTCAAACTGAGGTCTGTTTTTAAGGTCTGCTTCCCATGCTGGATAGCAGAGGAAGCAGGAATAGCTTAAAAATGTGACTGTCACAAGCTGGACTGCCCTTCTCTGTGTCCCTTAAGGTCCTTGAAAAAGGCCATTTCTAGTAAAGTGCAGAAGGAGGCAGAGTCACACTGGATTGTGAGGGAGAGTGGTCCAAACCCCAGTCCCCAGGTTGGACACCCTTGGCACTTGTCACCGTTTAAAGGCAGTGCCTATTGAATGTTCCCAACACAAAGAAGTGATGAATATTTGAGATGATGGAGATGCTGATTATCCTGATCTGATCACTGTACATTATATGTATTGCAATATTCCTATGTATCCTATAAATAAACACAATTATTATGTGTCTGTTTAAAAAAAATAATTAAATAAAGGCAATGCAGAGGGGAAAACTACAGACAAATGTACGGATCAGTGCACAAAATTAATGTGGAATGTACAAAGAGGGGCTTTATCTTCCTAGGTAACTGCTGTTTTATTACTGCTATGACTGACTTACGGCTTTCGCTTTGCTCACACATCAAAATGTAAAACTCTTAGTCAGGCCTCACGTCCTTATCTACGTGGTAGCTGAGAAGCAGGTGATGGCAGTAAACTTTAATGACCAGAGGAAGTGTAATACTAATGCGGCCATTTAAACCTCCCAATTTAATTAAAGTCTAGTTCCACGCTTGCTGCTTGCCTGGCGAATAGTCAAAGGAGAACTTTTTTTTTTTTTTTTAAACCACTGACTCCACCCTCAGGCCAATCCCAAAGCAGCCTGCACTATATCCTCATTTCCTAAAATGGAAGCCGTGTGTATGGAGAACAGGCCTTGGAGGGACACAGGTTCCTCAATTCCGGCCTCTGTGACAGAGGGCTCTCCCGCCCAGTTTCCTTTCCTTCAGAGTGAGGAAGAGTCTGTGTGCAGGGGCTGGAGCCTCTGGACACAAAAATAGAATATTTGAGCGTTTGGATTTTCCTTTCCTGACAGTGAACTTACTCAGGAAGAGGCACTGAAACAAGATTTTTTTTCCTCTGTTTTTCAAAAAACACGTTTAATGGGAGGAACAAAACTGTTGAGAGGAGACTTTTCAGCCCCGTCTTCTTTGGCCCCAAACAGACTAAGGTGAAGCAGTCTTTTTCTTCCTTAATCGCCCTTTTTACTTGTAAACACATTGCCCGCCCCCCGGCCCAGGACTCCCCCCAGCATGCTTCTAGACGCCTTTGCAAGCCCCCCACCAAGTCTTCAAAGCACCACCATGTCTTTGATTATTGGGCTCATAACTGAGACTTCCCACACAGTGGTATGAAGAGACGTATGATTCAAGCATCCTCATTCCAGAAATATTATTAGTCTCAGGAAAAAAAAAAAAACAGGGGCCTGCTCTATGTCTGTCACCTGAAATAAACTCCCTGTTCCTCTCCTACTGCTTCTCAGATACTCAATTCTAAAGATTATTCCAGCTTATTTTGCCACCCCCCAAGGTTTCTAACCCCAGCCCCCCAGCTAGTGACTGAAGGAGAGAGAGGAAGAAAGGGACCCTCTGAAGTTGGCCACCTCAGGGTATGTGAAGCACGTGCTTGTCACGTGGAGAAAAAATGTGCTGGGCTAACCTCTGAGACTCCCTAGAGAATCCAGAGTTTGTGTCTCTTTGCAGAGCTCAGAACAGCCTGTATGTTCTCCTCTCCCTGTTGTGTGCCTGGCGCTTCCCCAGTGAGATATCTCCTGCAAAAGCTTTTCCTGTAAGGGGTGGGGAGCTTTTGTTCTCTGGGAAATATGGTGAAGCTAATTAGGAGCATTGTCCTGTGAGGGGGGAAGGCGGAGGGCTTTCTGACACCATGGTTTCCACCAGGGTAAGTGAGGGCTGCTGAGATCTCTCTGTCCTGCTGGGTTAACAGTTTTAGGGAGAGATTGTGATGAAGCCCGATAACATAAAAATAGATATGTGAAGTATAATCTCTCTCTCCCTTCCTCCCTCTCTCTTTCTCTCTCTCTTTTTTGGCATTTGAGTTTCCGGTACTAACTCACTTCAGAAAAGGACGCTCCGACAATTTGGCTTTTAACTCCCAATGACCTGGTAGAGACTGGAGGTCACAGGACTAATGCCTTATTCTATTTCACTCTGAACATGCGGGTGTGCTGCTAAAGTGAAATTTCCAGCAACGATATAGATTTGGTTGTGAGCTGTTCTTGTAGAAGTAGTTCAACAACTCTTAGTTCTTGACTTCCAAAACAGGAGTAGCATATTTTATGGCATTTGTAAGATATAGCACCACAAAAGTCTTAAAATATATAAGCTATGATTGTCCCCATAGCAGCAAACCCAATTAGGAGCAAACGTGTTGAGGCAGCATTCTGTAAGGTGTATCACTTACCTGGTTTGCTCTCTATTCGTGGATGAAACAAACACAGATTCCTGCCCTTGTGGGGCTTGTAGTCTAGCTGAGGAAGATAAAGAACAATAAGTAGGTTATATAATATATTGAAAGCTGATAAGGGCTTTGGGGGGAAAATATAGATAAAAATAAGGGCAACTGGGAAGAGTTGTGGTGAAGGAGGCAGGTTGCAATTCAATTAGGGTGGTTAGGGTAACCATGAGGTGGTCATTGAGGTGACAGTTGAAAAAGACTTGATGGAAGTGATGGAAAGCTGGGTGCAGTGGCTTGCACCCGTAATCCCAGCAACTCAGGAGACAGAGGTGAGATGGTGACTTGAGGCTAGAAGTTCAAGACCAGTCTGGGTAACAAGACCCTGTTTCTAATGAATGAATGAATGAATGAATGAAGTGATGGAGTTCGCCATGTAGACATCTATGGAGAAGAACTTTTCCAAAAGAGAGAAGAGCCAATGTAGGTGACTTGAGAAGAAAATGTGCCTAGAACAACAAAGAGGCTGCTATGATTGGAGTAGGAGAGCATAGGAGGAGAGTGGAGAGAGGTGACAGACTCCAGCTCAGCAGAGCCCCGTGTGCCATGGTAAGGACTTTGCCTTTGACTCTTAGCAAAAGAGGGAACCATGGGAGATTTTTGAGCAAAGGAATGAAGGGATCTCATTTAAAGTTTCACAGAACCATACCGGCTGCCTTGTAGAAAATAGACTAGGACAGTGTATCAGCAAAAGTGATTAATCCTAGGTATGTAAACATATATATTTTTTTCTGGATATATTTTGAAAGTAGAGCCAACAAGATTTGCTGATAGATTAGATGTGGAATGCAAGAATAAGAGTTACATCAAGGACAACTGCAAAGCATTTGGCCTGAGCAACCGAGAGGAAGGAAAAAGCATCAGTGGAGAAAGGGAAGGGTGCACCAGGGTCACTTGGGGTGCATTTGATCCAAGTAACTTATCCATGGTTCTTATCCAAGTGTGTGGATCAGAATCACATGGGACGCCTTCACAATTATACTTGCCCAAGATCCTAAGAGATTCTTCTTTAGTAAGTCTGGAGTAGGCATCCAAAAATATATATTCAATGGAGAGCCGCTAAATTGTAAAATAATAGTTGGTAGAGTTCTGTGTTTAAAATTCTGGATTTTATAATGAAACAAGTGGAAGGAATTATAGATAACCCTCCCACTGTCTGGGATGAACTATATTTTAGGTCCTCCTTTCAAAATATCTTCCAAATAAACTATGCATAACTTACTAAACAGTTAAAGCTGAAGCATACAAAAATGATGAATAATAGAAGAAAACTGCCAGGTTAATTTCCAGTCTTTTCCATTATGAAATTGGTAACATTCATAGCCATTTATGGGACAATTCTGTCCTGAGTATATTTAGGTTCCTTTGAAGCTAAGTTAGTGTGGGATATCTAAACATCGAGCCATTCACCATCCCTCCAGCAGTGAGCAGAGAGGGAAAGGCAAACCTTCAGTGTAAAATACACAGGAAGAGAAAAAGAGTGTCTCCAGGAACATTTGGGGGAATAGTTAAAAAGGGGAATGATGGTGTCTCCAACCCAAGCATTACTTAGAAACATTCATCTGTTGGTGAAGATTACTGATCCCAGTTTCCAGACTTAAAAACCGAGACTCAAGGCTAACCGAGTCCTCCTTCTTATACCAAGTAACAATTCAATGGTAGGACCAAGCTTCAAAGTGACTAATCACTTTGGAGACCAGCTTTGCTGGTTCCCAGGCTGTCAGCCCTTGCTTGTCAAATTGGTTCCGCCAAAAGTTGGAATCCCTCGGTGAAAGGAAGGATTGCGTAATGAAGCAGCATTCCATGGGGACTTTCTATTCTGTCTGACTCCCAACCAGATCTTTCTTTCATGCTGGATCATTTTCTCAAACTATTTATTTCTGTGCGGTGGTGGTGGAAACATTGACGACAAAATGGCACCTTCTTACTCAATTTTGCTGCTCCCTGTGTGTCTGACTCACACCTGCTGACAGGAATGAGCCTCTCAGCTTCTTCCTTCCCCGGGGAGCTGGAGGTGGATTTTAACTTGCCCTTGCCCTCCCTACCATCCTCATGAAGACTGTCAGCTTAGCTCTGATTTTAAAACAACAAAAAAGAGAAAGAAACAAAGCAACTCCACAAACCTTTATTACTCAGCAGGTCGCTAGAGGCGGAGAAAGAGCAGCTCAATTTTCCAGTCTCACATGGAGGCACCAATGCTGCCTGTGAAAGGCCAGCTTTGACTTGTAAAACAGCAGCTAAATTGTCCACAGAGGCTCTTATGCAAGCAGCAACAAGGGGCTCCCCTTTCCGTGTTCAACCTTCACACAGAAAATATTTTTTGCACTGGCAGGAATGTCTGTTTGAGGACATTTATTTGGGCAACATTTAGAATACTGGTCTTTTTGAAATCAAGTATTCACTTGACTTAAAAAATAATGCTCAGGTCCAATGAGAGTGTGGGACAAAGTAATGTAATGTGCCACTCTTATTGCCAATAGGCTGTGATTGTGAGTTGGTACTTTCTTTTCCCATTACTGACAATAGGCTGGTACTCATTTTTCATTTTCCCTTTCTGCCCCAGACTCTCTGGAGCACAGCTCTTTGCAAGACAGCTGTCCTAGGAGTAAAGGTTGTGTCACTATTTACAAAGAGTAAAGGTGTCTAGTTATATGTGGATTAAATCCCTGACTTATCTTCCTTAACACCTTGTTCTATGATACCAAGACAGAAACCATTTGGCGGAGAAGCACTGCCTGTGAAATCTGTTAGGAGTTAGCCGATCTTTAAAAATCACTTTCTTTGGAGGCAGGAGTTGGGTCATTTTTGGACCGTGTTAGAATATTTTACCTTTATATGCACACTTGTTAGATGGCCAGTGATTGTGCTTTTTTTTTTTTTTTTTTTTGCCTCTCTTCTGGGGTTGTTTTGGAATATTGGGAACGGGGCACAGTGAAGAGCACATTGCTCTGATTGATATTGTGTTTGTAGTTGTCTATCAAGGTCATTTCCCTAGACGCCAGCCTTTCTTTGTGGAGACAGAAATACTGTGTCGGTGTCTGTCTAACCCCTCAAAAGGTAGGAGGCCAATAAGGAAGAGAAGCAGTAAAAAGAGTAGGATGCACATTTATTTATTTACATATATACATGGCAGGTTGGTGCTATAAATATGCCTGTTCCAGCTTTTCCTCCTACTCTGAAACTTCTCTTAAGTCACCTCAGTTCCCTCTTACATTGTGTCCTTGGAAACAAATCCAACGCTGTTATACAACACTATTCTGTTTCTTTCTCTCCCCCGACCAAACAAACTAAGCATCTAGAGGCACTACTTCTGTTATTAAAACTTGACTTTTAAATCCCAAGCTTGTGAAGCTTGAACTTAAGGCCTGGCTTCTGTAACTCTGGAAAAGGAAAGCACCTGCAGAACTCAGCCCTCTCCTAAGGCAGGATGCGTGAGATTGCAGGTGTCTGTGACACTGGAAGAACCGAGGGCCCAGTCCTCTTAAGTTACTGGAAAACAAGTTAAAACAGTTATCTTGATGTTTACTTGCTTTAAACAGTCACGTTTATGTAAAGAAGACATTACCTCAGTCTCAGTCATGACGCCTTCAGGAACCTTGAGGTGTCCTGTTTGATTCAGACCTCCTTCCTCAAGGGAATATAATTCCCTGAGTGCTTGGGTAGAAATAGAATGACCTCATTTTCAAAAAGCTCCGAGTGACCAGCAACCAAGGTGGTATAATTTTTATGCAAAGTGCTTAGTGTAATAGATTTAATGTTCACTTACTGGTTAATGTTAAGAATTTTGGTTTAAGACACAAATATTCATTTTATAAATAATGAGTAAATAACCGTATGGGGATAAATGATACAGTATCTGACTTTAGAAGTAATAACAGCAGGCTGGGCATGGTGGCTCAAGCCTGTAATCTCAGCACTTTGGGAGACTGAGTGGTAGGATAAATTGAGCTCAGGAATTTGAGACCAGCCTGGGCAACATAGGGGGACCCTGTCTTTACAAAAAACATGCCAGTTCACCTAGCATGCACATTTTTGGGATATGGCAGGAAACTGGAGTACCTAGAGAAACTCAGGAAGACATGGGAGAGTATGCACACTCCACACAGACAGTCACCTGGTCTGAGAATCAATTATTTTTCTCATCAACATTGTAATGAATGATGTTGAATGAAACAATGTTGTTTGAGGACCGGCTATATTTGATTACCATGGCCTCACATGCCTTGAGGCTTAAAGAGAGAAGAAAAATATGAACTATGAGAGAAGGAGGTGTAGAAAAGCAGGAAACATTTAAAAGATATATTGACCCAAGCTACCCACCATCATGACATACATTTTTAGACAAGTTGCCTGTTTTGTGTGTGACTTAAGAGCCTGTCTGAGAAAGTACTTTAACTTCATCCACAGTAGGCAGAAACATAGACAACATGGAGATTGATAGAGAAGAGGAGGTACCCCAGAGGAAGCGTTAGTAAGAATTTATCTTATTGAGACTAAGGACAGCTTTCTAGCAGAAAATCCAGAATCAGTTCATCAAGGCTGGATAGAAGGCTGGAGTGGGAAGGGAACAAAGGAGAGCTTGCTAAAAGATGGCTGGGTCATGAGAGGCCACACATGCCACACCAGGAAATCAGAGCTCCATACTGAAGGATTTACACTTTATAAAGATCATTCTGGGCCAGATGAAGTGGCTCATGCTTGTAATCCCAGCATTTTGGGAGGCCAAGGCATGAGGACCACTTGAGCCCAAGAGTTCAAGACCAGTCTGGGCAACATAACAAGACTCTGTCTCTACAAAAAAAAATTAAAAATTGGCCAAGTGTGATGTTGTGCACCTGTAGTTCCAGCTACTTGGGGGCTGACGTGGGAGGATTGTTTGAATCCGGGATGTCAAGGTTGCAGTAGGCCATGATCACACCACTGCACTTCAGCCTGGATGACAGAGCAAGACCCTATCTCAAGAAAAGATCACTCTGGCTGCAGGATGTAGAATGAATTAGGGAAGGGAAAACTGGAGGCAAGATCAGTTGGGAGATGCCTGTAGTAATTCTGGGTAGAGGAGATGGGGACTTGGTCTGGACAGTGGTAGTAAACATGGAAATAGTGGATGGATTCCAGGTATATTTAAGAGATATTGTCAAACTTGATTAGAAATGGGGTGGTGGCTCACACCTCTAATTCCAGCACTTTGGGAGGCCAAGGTGGAAGGATCACCTGAGGCCAGGAGTTTCAGACCAGCTGGGGCAACATAGCAAGAGACCTCATCTCCTAAAAAAAAAAAAAAAAAAGAAAATTAGCTGGGGGTAGTGGCATACACCCATAGTCCCAGCTACTCTGGAGGCTGAGGTGGGAGGATCATGTGAGCCCAGGAGGTCACGGCTGCAGTGAGCGATGATTGTGCCACTGCACTCCACCCTAAGTGACAGAGAGAGACCTCATCTCCTAAAAAAAAAAAAAAAAAAAAAGGAATGGGGCACATATGAGGGAGAATAATTTAGGAAGGACACCCACATTTTAGGCTTAGGCAACTGGTTGTGTGGAAACCCAAGAGAAAGAGCAGGTTAGGAGGCAAAAGCAGGTGAATTTGGAGCAATTGAGTTTGAAGTGCCTATATGACAGCCCCAGCTTTTTTGGCACCAGGGACCGGTTTCGTTGGTGGGGTGGAGGGATGGTTTCAGGATGAAACTGTTCTACCTCACATCATCACGCATTAGTTAGATTCTCATAAAGAGCGTACAACCCTCGCATGTGCAGTTCACAATAGGGTGGGTGCTCCTGTGAGAATCTAATTTCCACACTACTCTGACAGAAGATGGAGCTCAGGCAGTAACGGGAGCTCATGGTACTGCTCACCTTCTGCTGTGCGGCCCGGTTCCTAGCAGGCCACAAACCGCAACCAGTCCAAGGCCCAGGGGTTGGGGGCCCCTGCTGTAGGATATCTAAGTGGAAATGTCCAGGAGGCAGGTTGATATGTACATATTTTAGGTATGTACATATTTGAGGTATATAAGCTCACAAGGGAGATCTAGGCCAGAATTATAAATATGGGAGTCATAGGCAAATAGATGGTAATCTAGGCCAAAGGAATAGATAATCCCACCCTGGGAAAGTGTGTAGATTGAGAAATGAAGATGCCCCAGTACAGAACACCAAGGGGAAAAGATGGCCAGGGGAAGAGGAGCACACAAGAAAAGCATAGCCAGAGAGGTAGAAAGAAAATCCAGCCAAGCAAAGAGAGCAGCTCAAAAGAAACAGTAGTGTCAAACATTGAGAGGCGAAGAAATAAACGGAGTAAACAGTGTCCCTGGGATTTTGCAACAGGGAGTTTATCGGTGCCCTTGGTGATAGCAGATTGAGAGAAGTGTTGATGGCATAAGCTGAAATGTGGTGGGGTGAGGAGTGAGTGGGAGGTAGGAAAGTAGTGACGCCAAGTGTAGACAATTTCTGAAAACTGGTTGAAAAGGGGAAGAAAGAAAGAGCAGAGGCCATAGGAGGGCTTTTGTTTGTTTTGCATTTACTAAGCAGAGATTTGAACATTTTAAATATTGAAATAATGTCGTAGGAGAGGGAAAGGTGGAGAAGGAAGAGAGGGAGAAATCAATAGGGCAAGATTCCTGAGAAAGTAAGAGTTTGAGATCCAAAGAACAGGCAGGGGCCTTAGCTGCAGAAAAGAGGAATGTTTCCATAGTCTGGTGGGAGGCCAGGCTTTAGCATGTGGTGGGAAGTTGAAGTGGTTATCATCGGGTGGCTTTTATTTTCCCTATTAGTGGGTGTTGAGTCATGAGAGTGATGGGGACATGATTGATGTTTGTGGGTGGGAGGGATGGTTGAAGATTTCTGAAGAGTGGAGAAGATGGGAGAATGTTGCTTTGGAGAAAGAAAGGGAACATGTTACAAGGGGCCCAGCTGGGTCTGGAGTAAAGTAGGAGGACTTCCTTCACTGTGACATAGACTTTTAGACAAATTCCTTGCTTTGTATGAGACCCAGAAGCTTGCCTGGGAAAGCACTTTATCCTGTTCCACGGCTAAGTTTGAAACATACGTAGACATATCAGCTCTTTGTTGGGACATAGCCTTAAAAACATTTCTTGAAATTAATATTAATTAATGATTCATTATAAGTGATATATTTACAGTAAATATGCAGACTCCACAAATATCATTTTTTCCTTTTTTTTTTTTTTTTTTGAGACGGAGTCTCGCGCTGTTTCACCCAGGCTGGAGTGCAGTGGCGCGATCTCGGCTCACTGCAAGCTCCGCCTCCCAGGTTCACGCCCTTCTCCTGCCTCAGCCTCCGAGTAGCTGGGACTACAGGCGCCCGCCACCACGCCCGGCTAGTTTTTTGTATTTTTTTTTTAGTAGAGACGGGG
>NW_012102321.1:4539728-4554263 GCF_000951045.1 Mandrillus leucophaeus
AGATGGCTTGAACCAGTCAGGAGGGAGTAACACCACACAGGGTTGCTGTGAGGACTGAGCACCAAATAAGCTAAAAGAGCCAAAGCCGACAGGATGCAGCGTGTGTGTGAGCTGAGCCTTCTTAAATGGACAGGAGACCCTAGGCCCTTCTCCGCCAGGGAAGGCAGCAGTCCCAGGGGCCCAGGGGCCCAGACTTTTCAGGGCAGAGGCCTGCAGGGAGCACCTCTCCACCCTGAATACACTCCTTCCTGGGACCTTCCAGCCAGGGGACGCTACCCAGGCCTTCGCCTCCTGGATCTTTCCACTGATGGCTCCATCGTCACAGGGGATGAGGGCACCAGCGAGCAGGCCACTGGTAGCTTCCATGTGAGTCTTTTTTTTTTTTTTTTTTTTTTTTGATGCAGAATCTTGCTCTGTTACCCAGGCTGGAGTGCAGTGATACGACCTCAGCTCACTGCACCCTCCGCCTCCCAGGTTCAAGTGATTCTCCTGTCTCAGCCTCCTGAGTAGCTGGGACTACAGGTTCATGCCACCACGCCTGGCTAATATTTTGTATTTTTAGTAGAGACGGGGTTTCACCGTGTTAGCCAGAATGGTCTCGATCTCCTGACCTCATGATCTGCTCGCCTCAGCCTCCCAAAGTGCTGGGATTACAGGCGTGAGCCACCGTGCCTGGCCTATCATTTTTTCTTTAGAATCTATAGTCACTATATCAGTATAACTAGTATAAGGAGGTAGAATTACTTGATAGTTAAAAGCACAGACTCTGGACGTGGTCACCCTGGGGGTTCAATCCTGGTTGGGCCACCTGCCATCCATGTGATCAAAAGCAAGGTAACTTTTTACCTGTAAAATGGTCATGATAAGAACACTTATCTCATAGGGTTGTTAAAGGAGGTAACATATTTGGTGTAATAATGTTTTTTGATATATTAACTTTTAAGTTATTAACTAATTCTCTTTCTGGAACTGTTCTTTGTGGTATATTCTTTGAAGGAAAATGGGGCAGAGCAGGGAGTGGAACTGGTGGGGGAAAAAAAAACAAAAAGTGTCTTCCTAATTTGACACCCCCTAGATCCATTAAGAGAAGGATACCAGGGGATGTATTTTAAGCCAATAGCAAGGGAGGAATTGTCTCTGAGACAACTGATGGGCCCTGAAGAATAGAAAAGACTCTCTCCTTTCCGGAGAGAAAAGAAAGAAGCTGAGAGAAGTGTGTGTCTGTGTGTGTCTGAGTCACTGGAGAGAAGTCCAGACTTAATCAGAACCAAGCCCCTAAGAATAAGGGACAGCTCAGCAAAGGGGATATTCTATTAGTTATCTATTGCTCTGTAACAATTTACCCCAAAACTTAGTAGTCAAAGAAAACAAACTTTTATTATATCACAGTTTCAGGGGTAGGAGTCAAAAAGGGGCTTAACTGGGTATTTGTGGCTCTGAGCCTCTCGTGAGATTGCAGTCAAGCCACTGGCTGGGTTGCAGTCATCTACAGGCTTGATTGGAGCTGTAGGACCTGCTTCAAGCTCATTTACATGGCTATTAGCAGGAGGCTTCAGTTTCTCACCACATGAGCCTCTCCGTAGGGACGTTCAAGACATAGTAACTGGCTTTCCTTATAGTGAGTGATCTAAGAGAGAGGAGAGGAAAGACAAGGAGAGAAAAGAGAAAGAGACCAAGATGAAAGCAACAGTATCTTTTATTACTTAATCTTAGATGTCATACCATCATTTCTGCCACATTCTTCTGTCTTATTATATAACCATCTCTGGTACAATATGGAAGGGGTTTGCATGAGAATGAGAATACTAGGAGATGGTGATCATTGGGAATTATTTCAGAGGCTGGCTATCACAGATACCATGATGGGTATTGTTGGAGCAGCCAGGCACAAGTGGGAGCAGTCTGCCTCACTTCCCTGAGCTTTGTTCGGCACCTGTGGCTCTCAACTTGCCTTTGGCATTAGTGGAGGGTGTCTCTTCTACAACAGACATCCTCTCATCACACAAGGACCTTCCAGCAGGAGTGATAGCAACCATGCTCTGAGACTTTGCTTGGTCCTGCTTACCCTATGTGCAGAGAGCCCCAAAGAAGAAAGCCTGGACTTATTGATGGGCCAGTGTACTAAGAAAACTCCCTTTCCAACTGGTGCAGTAGTTAAACATATCCCACCTGCGTAATCGCTAACTTTTACCAGGTATTTATTTATCACATCCTCACTTTTTAGATGAAGGAATTGAGGCCCAGAGAGGTTGAGTAACTTGTAGTGGGTAATAACTAACATGCGGTGAAAACAAGATTTGAACCTGCTGAATCTTGTTGTAAATCTTAATCTCTATTCTACATGTATGTAGGGCACATGTATTTAGCATGAAGCCCAGCATTGGTAAGTGTTCAATAGATGTTATTATTATTATTAATTTTTCTCATTGGAACAAAAGGTAACCTTCCATTATAGATTCAAGAAGCTAAAGGATGGGTACAGTCATTTTGAAAGGTAAACATTATGTTTTTATTACTCTCTTTTGTTACTTTCATCAACAACTTGGACACTTTATTCATGTGTACAAATTGTCATTTTGATCCCTGTGATCACGTGCCCACCAATTGCCCAGTGGTGGATCTAGATTGATTATGACTACTATTTGTTTTACTCCTTTTCATAAAGTTTTATTAACCCAAAGTCTTTCTTTCAGACATTACAGTCTGGTCTAAATCAGAAGCTGCCAGTTGTCCTCTTAACTCAACTGTAACCCATACCACTACCTTCCTTGAGGTGACTGAAAAGAGTATGGCTTCTGCTAGGTTTGAATTTGGTCTTCATACCAAACACGCTGTGTGACTTAGGAAAGTTACCTAATGTTACTGAGCTGTTCTTTCATCCTTTGTAAAACTGGGTTGTTGGGAGGACTAAATGAGATAATTTACATAAAATATTTAGCACAGTGCTTATGACAGAGTAGGCTCATAGAGTTAAATGTCATTTTCCTTTTCTTCCTTCAGACAGGGTTTAATTGCTCCAGTCATTGTGGTCCCAATAACTTTGATTGTGCTAGCTTGCCACACCTGAAATGTATCAGATGATATTTAAATGCATAAGAAAAGTGCCCAATGATATCTTTATTTATTTTGTATTTTGCGAAAAGTCAAACCTGTCTCCCTCAATATATTCCCTGAAGGCAGGGAATATTTCTGATTCATATTTATATATTTTTTTTCTCTATAGTACCTAGCAAAGTGACTGGTAATAGTAGTATTTAATATGTATTTGCTGACCTAAATTAAAATCAGAGTATTTAGAACAGACTGAAATGAAAAGAAAACAGAAAATCCTTGCAGTGGAAGATGAAGTAAATGGCATTGGAGATAGGAGAAATTAATATTTCCACGAAACAAATCACATGCACCGTATAGATTTTCCTATTACATATCATTCAATACTCTCCATGAACATTTTAAAATTCAATTAAATGACATTTCAAATATTTAAAGAGATAATGATGACAGAAATAGACAGATTCATCTTTTTGAAAATATTTAATATTTTATTTCATGAACTTAAGTGATATGAATACCTGGTACTGGATAAATTATACCATTAATCATATTAATGATTTAATTGGCTTCCCAGAGTAAATGTTTCAGTTCTATTGTTGCTTAAAGAGAGAATTATTAGAGAGGAAAAGGATTTACTTTAGAGGAAGGCAATTTATATTCTCTTTTCAACTACTAGAGGCAACAAGATAGGACACTTTAGATCCCTAATGGTGTGAGTGGGACAACAAGCCTGAGGCATTTTGCTTCCCTCGTTCTAGTGTCTAGTTACACCCAAATGACAAAATGTCAACCCTAGATCAACCCCAAACTCAATCATCTGATTTCTCCATGTGCCCCCCGCCAACTCTGTCACTTGGCAGTCTGCGGTTGCTGCCTACTGTTTGGGTGTGCAGTGCTGTGGCTTTTTAAATCTTTCTGCTCAGTGGTGCTGTTCTTCATTCAATGGTACATGTCTTGTCAGAGAAATGCCTAGTCCTGCACGGCTCCTGTGAGCTCTTGAATGGGAGTGAGGTTTGTCTTACAGCAGAGCCCCTTGATCCCCTTTCGGTGTTGTATGAATGTGTTGGATGACTTCTTCAAGGAGCTGCGTCAGGATGGGTTTGAAAACGGTTAGGCTTTACCAGAACCATCTTTCTTTCCCTTCAGGTTGTGTTGCTGGGTCAGGTCCCCTGTTCCAGTCTCTTCTCTCCCCTACAGTGATGATTTTTTTTCCTTTCAAGGGTCCTACTGTTTACCTCTGCAGTCTGGCTTCTATTCGTGGGGGCTGAAGGGTGAGAGGGGCTCAGGGAGTGGATAAAGATATTTCTCAGGCGCATTACTTAAACATACTTTTTTTCTAAGCGAAAGTTTATTCATTTGTTTTTAGGCAGAGTCAAAATGTTCCCGTATCAAAACAACCACATCAAGGCAGCCACATCAAGATGTTCTTGGCATCAAAATGGCTGTGCCAAAGCTGTGTGTCAGCAAACTTGACTATGATAAAACAGCCTTTATCAAAATGGCTGTATCCTACATTGGCACAGGACTTGAAATGACAGGAATGGTTTCTAGAATGTCATTACTGTTTATAGTAACGTAAAAATGAAAAGTTGTGTTTCTTTCCACCACCAATGCTTCTGCTTTCAATTGGGAGCTAGATTTACCCACAGGGACCCCACAAAGATGATAAAGAGGTACCCACTCCTTACTCCTAATGATCAGTGTCTTCTGCAAAAAAGAATTGGATACAATTTAACAAAGACAATCCTGCTTTCACCATGAAAATTGTGAAACTTCCATACTAATTTTATAATCATGTCTTTACACTTTGTTCTCATCACAGAGATCTTTTGGAATTATCTACTAACAATCAGCCAACACATTTATGTCAGCATTGAGGCAGCTCAGAGTCACATGTTCACTGACTACCACTGCATGTTCAATCACAAGCCTGGAAAAACCCATAATACACGATCATGCCCTGACCTGATGCCTCTTCAGGCACCCAATTAGGATGCAAAATCTTTCCTGAAAGGGTTGATGTGATAAACCCTTTCTAACCTGTATTTTCAGGCTAAGAAAGCTTATAGACTAGGGAGATTCTTGCTCTGGGTATACAATACGTAGTGGACATGCCTCTCTGTTCTAACTTAATTGCTGACCAACTTTTCCTTGACTTTCAAGGCACCACACTCTCTTGGCTTTATCCTGCCTCACTGTCTACTCCTTCTCAGTCCTTTTCTGTCTCCTATTTTTCTACCTGACCTCTATATGTTGGAGTGCCTCTGTGTTCAGTCTTGGGCCTTCTTCTCTAGGTATATTTCTCTCTTTAAGACAGCACATTCAATTCTGACACTTTAAATAGCATCTGTGTGCTGACTACTCCAAATATGTATTTCCAGCCTGCATTAGTCCATTTGCACGCTGCTGATAAAGACATACCCGAGACTGGGCAATTTACAAAAGAAAGAGGTTTATTGGACTTACAGTTCCACATGGCTAGGGAGGCCTCACCATCATGGCAGAATGCAAGGAGGAACAAGTTGCATCTTACGTGGATGGTAGCAGGCAAAGAGAGAGAGCTTGTAAAGAGAAACTCCCATTTTAAAAACCATCAGATCTCATGAGATCCATTCACTATCACAAGAACAGTATGGGAAAGACCCAGCTCCGTGATTCAGTCATCTCCCACTGGGTCCCTCCCACAAAACGTGAGAATTATGAGAGCTACAAGATGAGATTTGGGTGGGGACACAGAGCCAAACCATATCACACACACTAACCATTCCCCATAAAACCAATATTTCTATTTGAAAGTCCAAGAGACATTTCAGACCTATAGGTTCATAATGGAACACTGACTCAAACCTGTTCTTCTTCTAGTCTTCTTCATCTTAGTGTCAAAATGAACTATGTAGTCTCCCAAGCCACATACATAGAAGTTATCCCTGATTTTGTTTTTCACATCCCACATATATAATCCACCAGCAAATATTACTATGGATCTACCTCCCAAATATATCTTGACTATATCTTTTTTCTTCTCTTTCAAATGCCACAACCCTAGTCCAAGCCACCATCTTTTTCCAGGACTATTGCCTCTTTTCTTTTTTCAGTCAATTCAATGAATGCGTATGCAATCTTAACTGATTTCCCCCTCTCTTTTTGTTTTTTAGTTCTCAGCAGATCAAGCAAAGCTCAAGGAAGACATCTGAAACTACCCTATCAAGAGTACCTCCCTCCACCCACTACTTGGTTTTTTTTTTTTTTTTTTTTGAGACAGAGTCTCACTCTGTCGCCCAGGCTGGAGGTGCCCTGGCACAATCTCAGCTCACTTAATCTCTGCCTCCCAGGTTCAAGTGATTCTCCTGCCTCGGTCTCCCAGGCAGCTGGGACTACAGGCGCATGCCACTACGCCCGGCTAACTTTATTGTATTTTTACAATAAAGTTATATTGTAAGCTGAGGCGGGCCTGCCTCAGCCTCCCAAAGTGTTTGGATTACAGGCATGAGCTACCGCCCCCGACCTGTTCTTTATTAACTCACTGTGTTGACTTTCTTCATAGAACTTACCACTATATGTAACTTCCTATTTCCTTCCTATTGACCATGTTTCCCTCTAGAATATAAGCTCCACAAGAGCAGAGAGTTCAACTCTTTTCTTCTCCATTAGTCCTCAGGGTTTACCATAGTGCCTGAACCACAGTAGGCTCTTAACAAATATTTGCCGGAAGGAATGAATTCAGGTATTTGCAAAAGAGGGTATTTCTGGGATTCTAAAAGTTTAGGCACCATCAATATTTGCTGTTGTTCAGAAGTATTCCATTCAGATTGGCCACATATACACGTATAAAATACATGTATTATTTAAAGGGAATGAGCTGAGAATATTTTGAGGCCCAGTTCAGACATAATTCTTAAAAACTACTATTTTGTTTGATTGTCCCAACCTGAACACTGGGGTGACAATCTATGTTGCTTAGTATCACCTCATTTGGGCACCAATCATTAGCTATAACTGAAAGTGTTTTGTTTTGGTTTGTTTTGTTTAGAGATGGAGTCTCGCTCTGTCACCCAGGCTGCAGTGCAGCAGTGCCATCATAGCTTACTGCAGCCTCAACCTCCTGGGCTCAAGTGATCCTCCTGCCTCAGCCTCCCAAGTAGCTAGGACTACAGGTATGTGCCACCATGCTCAGCTGATTTTTATTTTTGTAGAGACAGGAGTCTCAACATGTTGCACAGGCTAGTTTCAAACTCCTGGGTTTAAGCAATTCTCCCACCTTGGCTTCCCAAAGTGCTAAGATTACAAGTATATGCCACTGTGCCTGAACTTAAAGTGTTAAGATCTTATGACAAAACAAAATATTTAGATGAGAAGAAATAATCACATGGATTAAAATGATCAATGTTGATTTTATTAAATAGTTAGCTGAAACATAAATATATACACACTCTAAATAGAAAGGTAGTGGGAAATAGAAATTATTATTTTGCAAACTGGTACATGAGTTCTTTTTAGGTAAGTAATTGTCTTTATTTAGAATAATATATTGAGAGATGCCTAAGGGGTGGTAGGTGAGGCTCTGTATAGGTTGGGGAAAAAAACAATAGAAAGATCACAAAAATTATATTCTGCAGAGCCAAGAGCAGAAAAAAAATCACAAAATCATTCTGCATAAGCAATTATTGGGAAGTATGGGAAGAAGAGAGAAGTGGTAAGGCAGGAGGCAGAGTGGGAGAGGAGGCTGAGCAAAATGTCAGGAAGCTTACATTTGGGTTGGTGGAAATAGAACAAGGAAATCAAGTTTTCAGTTTTAAATTGGCTGCTAAAGAGTATTGCATATTTGCCATGTAGCCTCCCTATATGGCAAACATTATCTTTGAATTGCCAGGAACAGTCTACCACACACAGCTGCCTCTCATGAATTTGGGATGGGAAATCAAAGAGGAGGAGCTGTAACCCATTCTTGGGTCAGTGCCAAAAGAAGATAAAGGAACAGCTGCAAGATACTGCAGAGTGAAGAATGGTAATTCAGCAGAAGCCAGAAATCAAACCCAGAGGTACCAAGAGAATGGGAAGCCCAGAAAAATCTCAGGGAGTTTGGGAGAGCATCGACTTCCTGTAAGACCTGGGATGAGGTTTCCAGGTGAGTTTATTAAACTGCAAGGTGGTATTTGACTTCACAAATAATCTAAGAGCCACTGACAATAGGATTCTGCTGACAAATATTAATCACTCTTCACCATAGTATCAGTGAAAACTCTCGTTAGAGATGATAGGTGCAACAGACAATGTCTATGTCCTCTCCCTGACAAATTCGTATGTCATCCCCCAATGCGATGGTATTAGATGGTAGTGTCTTTGGGAGTTAATTAGGTCATGAGGCTGGTGCCCTAATGAGTGGAATTAGTGCCCCTATAAAAAGAACCCCAGAAGCTTCCTTGCCCTCTTTCTGTCATGTGAGGATTCAATGAGAAGACAGTAGTCTGCAGTCCAGAAGAGGACCCTCACCAGAATGCAACCTTGCCAGCATGCTGATCTAGGATTTCCAGCCTTCCAAACTGTGAGAAATAAATTTCTCATTTGTGTATAAGCCATCGAGTCTGTGGTGCTTTGTCATACCAGCCCCAAATGACTGAAACAATAGGTGGTGTGTGTTTTGATTTTGATCCTCTCCTTTGATCATTCTATCCTGCTTTATTTGTTTCTGTTTTCCCCTGTGGTTCCATACTCCACCGTAGACCATACTGGCCACAGTGATAGATCACTGGTTTTTATTATTTTTAGAGTTGGTTAGCCAGAACAATAAAAATTAAATTTATCAAATCTATGTAGTATGAGCAGGCTAGTGAAAACCAAAATTTAAATAATAGAAAAACCAAAAGTTTTCTGCAAAGAGCATATCCAATTCAGCTAAATCACTTATTCATTGAATTCAACAAATACTCTGCCAAATACTCTGCTAGGTTCTGGAACTTTGACTATGAAAAAACCCAGTTGTTCCTCTCCATGAGTTCACAGTTCAGTGGAGATACAAAAGCAAATACTTATGATACAATGTAGGAATACAATGTAGGAGGTGCAAAATATAAAAAGAATCATGGCTTTTATGAGATCACTGAAGAGAGAGGCACTTAGTGAAGTCTTTGGAAGAGATCAGAGTTAGGAGTGACTTTTTTTGTTTTTGTTTTTGTTTTTTCTTGAGACAGGGTCTTGCTCTATTGCCCAGGCTGAAGTCCAGGCTAAAATAAAGTGGCGCAATCATAGCTCACTGTAACCCTGAACTCTCGGGCTCAAGCAATCCTCCTGTCTCATTCCTCGCAAAGCACTGGGATTACAGATGTGAGCCACTGTGCCCATCCAGGAATGGCCTTTTTAATAAGCTGACAGCTGAGTTGCATCTTTAAGGATATGAAGAATTAGTCAAGACAGATTCTTGATGGGAAGGAAACTGGATTGAGGTTAGGTGTAGGAGAGGGAAATAGAAGCAGATGTGGCTTCCAGAAGGAACAGCATAGGCAAAGACATAGAAGGGGAAAAGTGCAAAGACTACATAGGAAACTACAAGTTTTGATTTGCTGGAAACAGTTACAAATGTGCTACAGAAAGGGGTAAAAGGTAGATGGTGGTGACTCTGAGTATTATCTCTAAAAAGTGTAGACCATCTTGTCTGTGATGTGGAAAGGCTAACAGGTTTTGAGGCAGAAAAGTGGCAGGGCAAGAGTAGGTTTTAACTAAATTGCTTCAGTATTTAGAGAGAGAACAGTTAGAAAGGGGTTGTAGTTGCACCTGTTGTTATATCTGTATTTAAGGTAGACAAAACAAAGGAAATTTGTTAGCAAATTGTTGTTCTAGACCAGGTGAAAGATGAAGAGAGGCCTTTCTGAGGTGTGGATGGTGAAGATGGAGAAGTGGGAACAGGTCAAGCAATGCTTAGGAAGTTAAACTCTCAGGGCATGGTAACCGATTAGATTTCAGAGATGAAGGAGAGACACTACCAAACAACTCTCTTTCAGATGACAAGTATGGATAATGGGGTCATGAGCTAAGATTGTGTCAACAGGAGGTAAAACTTTTTTAATGGAGAAGATGATAAATTTCATTCTAAACGTGAAGTTCTGGGTGCCTTTGGGACAGCCAGAATGAGCCAGAAAATACTAGAACTGAGGGGAGAGGTCTGAAAGTACAGCACCGGAATTCATCTCTGTACAGGTGGTAGTTGAAACACTGAAGATGCCTCGGATCACTTAAGGAACATCTGTAGAGTGATAGACAAGGGAGAGTCCAGGGAGAAGATGAGCCCACAAGGAAGGTAGAGAAGGAATAATCAGAGATGTATAAGAAAAGGAGAGTGGTGTATTAAAATAAAGAATGCAATTTAAGAAGGAAGTGATCAATTGTGTCAAATGATTACAACAGGTGTAACATAGGGCTTAGAGGAAAATAAATATATTCACTTAGATGTCAATTTATTCACTTAGATGTCATTTTGAGAGCTGTTGTCACAGAGTTGTAAGGAGCTGAAGAATGAGTAGGGAGGCAACTCCCTTGAATATCAAAAGAGGATATTCAAACCAAACAAGGGCAGGACCAGAACAGAAAGTTACTGACTTGTCTCACATATAAATATAGATATACAAAAACTAAACACAATATTTGCAGTTCATTGAAAATACAGTATAATCAAGGGGTGTTAATCCCAGAAGTGAATGATACTTTATTTTTTGAAATCTATTAGTATAATTCACTATCATATCCAATTAATGGAGGAACTTAAATGATCACCTCAATAACTATAGGAAAACATTCTTTTTTTTTTTTTTTTTTTTTGAGATGGAATCTCACTCTGTCGCCAGGCTGGAGTGCAGTAGCACGATCTTGGCTCACTTCAACCTCTGCCTCCCAGCTTCAAGCGATTCTCCAGCCTCATCCTCCCGGGTAGCTGGGATTACAGGTGCGCACCACCACACCTGGCTAATTTTTGTATTTTTAGTAGAGACAGGGTTTCACCATGTTGGCCAGGCTAGTCTTGATCCCCTGACCTTGTGATCCACCCGCCTTGGCCTCACAAAGTGCTGGGATTACAGGTGTGAGCCACCATGCCTGGCCCTCATTTATTTTAAAATATTCTTCTTAGAAAACTAGAAATAGATCAGATCATCCTAAATCTCAAAAACCTACAGCAAATGTTGTACTTAATGGTGAAAAAGATGGAAACACTTTCTTCAAAGTCAAGAACAAGACATGATATTATATCCATTCCACATTGTTCTGGGGGTCCTAAACAATGCAGTAAGATAAGAAATAAAAGCATAGGAATTGAAAAGAAATAAATAAAATAATAATTATATGCAAATAACATAATTGTCTACAGAGGATATTCAAGACAATCTTTTGACATTTTATCAACACTTTTTTTTTTTTTTTTTTTTTTTTGGGACAAAGTCTCACTTTGACACCGGGCTGGAGTACAGTGGTGCAATCTCGGCTCACTGCAACCTCCACCTCCCAGGTTCAAGCAATTCTCTTGCCTCAGCCTTCTGAGTAGCTGGGATTACAGGCACACACCACTACACCCAGCTAATTTTTGTATTTTTAGTAGAGACGGGGTTTCACCATGTTGGCCAGGATGGTCTCTATTTCTTGATCTTGTGATCCGCCCACTTTGGCCTCCCAAAGTACTGGGGTTACAGGTGTGCTCCACTGTGCTCAGCCTATCAATACTTATAAGAGAGTTCTTCAGGACTGATGGACACAAAGTCAATGTTCAAGAATCAATAGTGTTTTCTGGCCTGGCACGGTGGCTCGTGCCTGTAATCCCAGTGCTTTGGAAGGCCAAGGCGGGCAGATCACATGAGGTCAGGAGTTTGAGACCAGCCTGGCCAATATGGTGAAACCCCGTCTCTACTAAAAGCACAAAAATCAGCTGGGCGTGGTGGTGCACGCATGTAGTCCCAGCTACTCGGGAGCCTGGAGCAGGAGAATCACTTGAACCTGGGAGGCAGAGATTGCAGTGAGCTGAGATCACACCATTGCACTCCAGCTTGGGCATTGCAGAAAGACTCCATCTCAAAATAAAATAAAACAAAATAAAATAAAATATAGTGCTTTTCTGTGTCAGCAATAACCAATTAGAAAATATAATAAGAATATCTAAATTGTAGTCCCAACAAAAGCCATAATGTACCCAGAAATAGATTTAACAAAATATGTCTAAGACTTATATGGAAAAAAATTATGAGACTTTATCAATGAATACAAAATAGAAGAAATAAATCATGTTCTTGAAGGGAAACTCAATATTATAATCAGGTGATGCTCCCTAATTAATGTATAAAGTTAACATTTTATAATCAGAATCTCAATGAGTGCTTTGTGGAATTTGACATTTGATTATAAAATGCCCATCGAAGAGTTCAGGGCCAAAAATAGGCAAAACAAATTTGAAAAAAGAAAATAAGAATGAGGAGGAATTAAGACGGTATGGTATTAGAGCATAAATAAATCTAAAGTTCAATGGAACAGAGAGCAACACATAGGAGAGCTTGGTATGTGATAGAACACACAAAGCAGCAGGAAATAGCTGGACTATTCAATAGGTGGTGCTAGGTCAATTAGTTACCATATAGAGAAAAATTAGATCTTTATTTCTCACTATATACATAAATACATATCAGGTGGATTAAACTTATCAATGTGAAAGGCAGAATAATAAAGATTTTGGAATATAGTAGAGGAGAATACATTTATAACTTTGGAGGAGGGAAGGCGATTTTAAGGCATGAAAAACTTACATCATAAATGAACATAAAGATGATAAATTAAAATTTCCTTCCCTCCCTCCCTTTCTTCCCTTCCTCCCTTCCTTCCTTCCTTCTTGTGAGACAGGGTCTCACTCTTCACTCTGTTGCCCAGGCTGAAGTGCAGTGGTGCAATCTCAGCTCACTGTAACCTCCACTTTCCAGGCTGAAGCCATCCTCCCACCTCAGCTTCCCTACTAGCTGGGACTACAAGCACATGCCACCACACCAGGCTAACTTTTTTGCATTTTTAATAGAAACAGGGTTTTGCCATGTTACCCAGGCTGGTCTTGAACTCCTGGGCTCAAGCGATCCGCCCACCTGCCTTGGCCTTTCACAGTGCTGGGATTACAGGCATGAACCACTGCACCCAGCCTAAAATAAATTCCTATGTGAGAAAAAAATACCATAAACTATGTTAAAAGACCAAGAGAAAATGTTTACAATTCAAAAAACTTTCAAAAGATTAGAGTAAGGCATATATATGGGGAAAACCATTAAGGAAAAGACAAAAATGCAATGAAAAAAAAATTATCAAAGAATGTGAATTGGCCAGGCACAGTGGCTCATGCCTGTAATTCCAGCACTTTGAGAGGCCAAGGCAGGAGGATTACTTGAGGCCAGAAGTCTGAGACCAGCCAAGTCAACATAGTGAGACTCCATCTGTACAAAACATTAAAAATAGCCAGGCGTAGTGCTGCACACCTGTAGTCCCAGCTACCTGGGAGGTTGAGGTGGGAGGATCACTTGAGCCCAGGAGTTTAAGGTTGCATGATTGAGCCACTGTACTCCAGCATAGGCAACAGAGTGAGACTCAGTCTCAAAAAAATTAAAAATAAATAAAAAGAATGTGAATAGGCAATTCAGAGAAGTAAAACTCAAATTGTCGATAGCACATCAAAAGATGATTAACCTCTCTTCTAAGGAGGAAAATTCAGAATTAATATTGGATTGCTTTTCATATACATAAGAATGGCAAAATCTAAAAATCTGATAATGCTAAATCTGGGCAAGAACGTGAAGAAAGAAACTTTTATATCTTCTGATGGGAAAGTAAACTGGTACAACCACTATGAAAAGCAATTTTCCAATTATTTGTAGAGTTGAATATGTGTATTCCCTACACATAGCAATTCAATTTCTGAACATATGTCTAGAGAAATGCACACATACATAAGGAGAAGTGCCTTAAGGATGATCACTGCTTTATTGTTTGCAATAAAAAAGTTGGAAGCAACCATTTCTGTGGAATATGTAAACTAATGGGTGGACTATATGATATACAATTATACAGCAGTTAAAATGAATGGAATAGAATCACAAGTATCAATGCAGATAAATCATGAAACAATACTGAGTGCAAAAGGTAAAGTCTAGAAGATATATATATATATGTGTATATACATATAAATTTTATAAAGACACAAAACAATTTTATCTCTTTTTTAAAAGATCTGAAGAAAACTAGCGACTGGGAGGTAAGGAAGTAGTGAAGATAGTATTATCTACCCTTTAGAAAAGTTCAGGTAGAGAAAGGAAGAAAGATTGGATGGTGGCTTGAGGAAGATGCTGGATTGGAAGCCACACCTCCACAAAAATGTTGTGTATCCCAATACTCTTATTATGATAATTTTTTAAAAGAGGATTTTGCAACCAGGCGCAGTGGCTCAAGCCTGTAATCCCAGCACTTTGGGAGGCCGAG
>NW_012102321.1:4557098-4557994 GCF_000951045.1 Mandrillus leucophaeus
TTAGTATAATTCACTATCATATCCAATTAATGGAGGAACTTAAATGATCACCTCAATAACTATAGGAAAACATTCTTTTTTTTTTTTTTTTTTTTTTGAGATGGAATCTCACTCTGTCGCCAGGCTGGAGTGCAGTAGCACGATCTTGGCTCACTTCAACCTCTGCCTCCCAGCTTCAAGCGATTCTCCAGCCTCATCCTCCCGGGTAGCTGGGATTACAGGTGCGCACCACCACACCTGGCTAATTTTTGTATTTTTAGTAGAGACAGGGTTTCACCATGTTGGCCAGGCTAGTCTTGATCCCCTGACCTTGTGATCCACCCGCCTTGGCCTCACAAAGTGCTGGGATTACAGGTGTGAGCCACCATGCCTGGCCCTCATTTATTTTAAAATATTCTTCTTAGAAAACTAGAAATAGATCAGATCATCCTAAATCTCAAAAACCTACAGCAAATGTTGTACTTAATGGTGAAAAAGATGGAAACACTTTCTTCAAAGTCAAGAACAAGACATGATATTATATCCATTCCACATTGTTCTGGGGGTCCTAAACAATGCAGTAAGATAAGAAATAAAAGCATAGGAATTGAAAAGAAATAAATAAAATAATAATTATATGCAAATAACATAATTGTCTACAGAGGATATTCAAGACAATCTTTTGACATTTTATCAACACTTTTTTTTTTTTTTTTTTTTTTTTGGGACAAAGTCTCACTTTGACACCGGGCTGGAGTACAGTGGTGCAATCTCGGCTCACTGCAACCTCCACCTCCCAGGTTCAAGCAATTCTCTTGCCTCAGCCTTCTGAGTAGCTGGGATTACAGGCACACACCACTACACCCAGCTAATTTTTGTATTTTTAGTAGAGACGGGGTTTCACCATGTTGGCCAGG
>NW_012102321.1:4564547-4575788 GCF_000951045.1 Mandrillus leucophaeus
AAAAAAAAAAAAAAAAAAAAAGAGGATTTTGCTCTATTGCCAACACTGGAGTGCAGTGGCACAGTCATAGCTCACTGCAGCCTCCAACTTCTGGGCTCAAGCTATCCTACTGGCCCAGCCTTCCAAGTAGATGGGATTACAGGCGTGAGCCAGCATGCCCAGCTATGACAATTTTTAAATACACAGAAAAGTTGAAAGAAAGGTACAGTGAACACTCATTTACCCACCTCCTAGATTCCAAAAAGAGCACTTTGCTTTATTTGGTTTATTCTACATCTATCCATCCATCCATCAATCCAGCCTATTTTTTTAGATGCATTTCAAAGAAAGAGTTGTAGACATCAGTGCACTTCATCAGTCAGTAGCGTTTTATTTTGTTTTTCTTGAGAGTCTCGCTCTGTCACCCAGGCTGGAGTGCAGTGGCATGATCTTGGCTTACTGCGACCACCATCTCCTAGGTTCAAGTGATTCTCCTGCCTCAGCCTTCCTGAGTAGCTGGGATTACAGGTGCCCATCATCATGCCCAGCCATTTTTGTATTTTTGGTAGAGATGGGGTTTCACTATGTTGGCCAGGCTGGTCTCGAACTCCTGACCTCAAGTGATCCACCCACCTCGGCCTCCCAAAGTGCTGGGATTACAGGCATAAGTCACCATGCCCGGCCAACTTTTTGATTAGATGGGAGAGATGAACACATGAATCGAAAGGAGTCAGTGTTGAGGGTGTGGCTGAAGGAAAAAAGAGAAAATAATTGCTTAAGCCCTAAAAGAGGTGGGAGTGTCTGGCCTTTGAAAAAGAGGAGGGACCTCTCATCCCCTGGGCCTGAAAGAAAAGACTGGAGGGATGGAGATGTTGAAGGAGATCTTACTTAGTGCCCCAATTTTTCTCCTTGAAATAGGAGGTGGAAACATTTGTTGAGAATGAGAGTTGGAAGTTGACAAGGTCTTGAGGAGGGAAGACAAAGGTTAGGTCTATTCACTGAGCAGAATGGGAGAGGGAACTGATCAAAGACAAATTAAGGGGTTGGTGGAATCTTTGAGGGCCCAGTTGAGCTTGAATCTGTAGCAGCAGAAGACTCCAGGTTATGGGATTTTCTCCAGGCCTCCACTGTTTGAGAAGGATGATATGGTTTGGCTCTATGTCCCCACCCAAATCTAAACTCAAATTGTAATCCCCACTTGTTGAGGGAGGGACATGGTAGGAGGTGACTGAATTACTGTAGCGGTTTCCCCTGTGCTGTTCTTGTGATAGTGAGGGAGTTCCCACAGGATCTGATGGTTTAAAAGTGGTAGTTTCCTCTGCACTCTCTCTCTCTCCCTCTTCTATCATCATGTAAGATGTGCCTTGCTTCCCCTTCACCTTTCGCCATGATTGTACACTTCATGAGGCCTCCCTAGCCATGTGGAACTGTAAGTCAATTAAACCTCTTCTCTTTATAAATTACCCAGTCTCAGGTAGTATCTTTATAGCAGTGTGAGAACAGACTAAAACAAAGGAGGAGCAGGAAAAACAGACTGTGAGACTGATACAGAGTTGATGCAGTGGGCAGTGCAAGGGAACAGAGGTACCAGTGTATTTTATTTTTTAAAAATTTTATTCAATTTTATTTTGAGGAAAGGTCTTGCTCTGTCACCCAGGCCAGAATGTCTTGGTACAATCTTAGCTCACTGCAACCTCCACCTCCCAGGCTCAAGCGGTTCTCATGCCTCAGTCTCCCAAATAGCTGGGATTACAGGCATGTGCCACCGCGCCTGGCTAATTTTTGTATTTTTAGTAGAGATGGGGTTTCGCCATGTTGGCCAGGCTGGTCTTGAACTCCTGAACTCAAGTGATCCAACGGCCTCAGTCTCCCAAAGTCCTGGGATTACAGGCGTGAGCCACCACTCCTGGCCCAGGACTGGTGTATTTTAGATGATCAATCATTAGTCTCAGGCAGAGCATGGAACTAAGAGGGTCTAGGAAAGGCTGATCGACTGGAATAAAATGAAGGTATCTACAGAGTAGAATTCTCATGAAATGGAAAAAACAACTCCTCTGTTGAGCCACAAACCTTGAGAGAGCCCTGTCTTCACTAGGCTCATTGCTTCAGCTCCAGACACAGAGAGATAGCCTGGATTAGAACAAGGTCCTTGTGGCCTTTCCAAAAACTTTGTGACAGGCTTCACCATGAGCCAAACTATAATATTTGAAGCCCATCTTTCCTTCATTCCCCTAATCCCCAGTCATTGATTGAATGGGCAATGTTTCTAGTCACCTGTGCTCTCTGTTGCCTTCATCCCCTTAATGAATGGTTCAGTACTTTCTCACATCTGCCTATCACTATGAAACCCCTCTTTCTCACCTCTTGTGGCTATCACTACAAACCCCTTAATTATCCTTGCACTGAGCCATCTGGAACGATTATCCCATTATAAATAAGATATTCTACATTCTGAATATTTTTTCTTGGAAATGTACTCTTCAGTTGTCTTGAATTGAGGGACCCACTTCAAGGCTAGGATTTACCTCGCAACATCCTCTAGTTGAGGCTGTTCATTCTCCCACACGCTTTGTTCTGTTGTGCTGTAGAGGGAGTTGGGATGCAGGGGTTAGCATTTGGCTGACGGTCCATTGCTACTTCCAGACCATCACTCTTTAAATCTCATGTAAATGCTCATTCTTTTCTTAAGGGTTCCCTCTACCCTTTCTTCTTTTTTGTCACTAACCACCCTCCTGGTTGGTTCCCTTCATTCTCCAAAAATTTGGCGACTTAACTCCCTAATAGTTTTTATCTTTATCTTACCTCCTAGTACCATCCTAGGAGTTGGTGTTAACAACTGTTCCACTAACTTAGCTTTCTAGTTTTCGTATCTTCTTAACCCTTCTGACCTTCTCCTCCAATCTACTCTAGTCATCCACCTCTCAGGACCACATTTTGTATCTTGTCATCACTCAGACATTACACCTTAGCAATCTCAGATTCTGATATCCCACTTTCTGACTACTTGCTTCTAACCTTCCAGCTCCTCCCTGGTTATCCTGCTAATAATTTCCTGTTATAAACTAATGGAAAAATGACCAAAAAAACAAAATCTTCCAGGTTTCTTATTTCTCAATACTAATGATTAATCATGATCAACACTGGGAAGAGATTCTTCATCCATATTTAGATGACAGCTTACAAAAGATATATTTTGGATATTTTTGTCTTTATTCACAAGTCTTAAATAGGCTCTAGCTATTATAACCAATGTCTTGACATCTTTAAGATATGAGAGAAAAATGAAAATGGTTGTGTAGCCTCCACATATTGACCAATTAAGATAATATTTCTCTCAGAGTAATAGGAGGACGGTGGAATAATTTTTTTAAATCTCTTCTTTAGAATCACTTGGTTCTGATTTTTAATCACATTTTTGAGGACTCATTAGAATAACAAAGCTAAGGAAGTGATCATTTTCTTTGGCTAAGGTTACCTAACTTGCTGTCTCTATAGTTAATAGAAAAACACAGACATTAATTTGCTAAAGATTACACTCTTCATAGACAGTGTTTATTAATAGATGGTTGGCTTGGGATATTCCAAGAAGAGCTGGATTACTCAACAGATATGGTGTTTAGGGCACTGGAAAAGTAGGAATACACTAAGATACATACAAAACTTTTAAGAGTTTGGTATCTGCCATTTCTGAAGTAAATTCTGTAGTGGTTATCACTGAAAAAATAAAACAGAACTTTGTTGCTCTTCCTAACACTTTGCAAAAGAAATTTTTAGGTGGGTTGAGGCACCTTATTATTTTCAGTGCTTAGGACCTCTAAGGTTTTAATTAGGCCCTGATGTCAGGGGCCATTGTGATTCCATCTGAGTATTTTTACTTTTTTTGCATGCCTGTAATTGAATGCTGAAGTGAGGTCATGATTTTGGAGGAGTTTTTCCCAGAAGTGACTGGTAGATGTCTGTTTGTCTCTGGACTGTTCCACTGCTTTTCCAAACAATATTGTCATTGGTTAGTACAAACAGTGGCCTTCTCTTAGAGGACATGGGCAAGATATAAAAGGGTACTCACAAAACCCAAGAAGATTCCTAAGCCTTCCTTCGGTCCTGATGACTCCCTAAGATCATGGAGTTTCTAATTGCTATGAGGAGAATCAGTGCTCCTTAAATTCTCCTCATTAACCTCAGTTTCCCCATTTAGAATACTCACTTCCTTTCTACCTGACCTGCTTCCAAATTTGACTTATGCCACAGCTTTGGTTTCTATCCAATTTCTTTCTACCCAGAATGCTGTGGAATGAATGGCAGCCACCCAACCACTTGAGGCTTGTTGTCCTATACGCCTCAATAAAGAGACTGAGAAAGTAGAAAAATATTTCCTTTTCAAGACAGACCCCTTCTAGGGAGTAGGAAATATAGTCTCTATGATTGCATTAGATTCTGCTTAAGACTCAGGATGCAGGATGCTATCGTGATGAGGGACAGACAAGGTTGAAAAGGGGAACATACTGAGCAATGAGGAACAGCTGAGAGCTACAAAGATAGGGCTGTGCTCGTGTATAAATAGCAATGTTGCTGCTACCCTGATGAATCAGACCAGATGTTTCTCTGATGTCTCTGTTTGGTCCTTTGGTTTAAAAAAAAATAAGTATAATTTTGCTAAAGTTATATGTGGGGCCAGGAATATGGCACAAATGCTTTAAGCTTAAATAATATATAAAAGAATAAAATTACTTTACTGAGAAAACCTTTATTAACAAGAAAAATATCCATTTAAAGGACAGAAAAGGATGGAAAGGAATGAATCCTTTCCATGGGGCTAATGAATTGAGATTCAGGAGATCTGCATTCTAATCCTTCCTCTGTCATTAGTTTTGTGAGCACAATCATGTCATTTTCCTGGGTCTAGGAATGTTTCTTTTTAAAATGGAGAGGGGCAGGAGAGAAAATGAGAGTTGCGTGATTAGACTTATTAAACGGGTATTTTAGTATCTTTTGCAGCCCCAAACATCTATGAAAAAACCCTTAGTATAATTTCTTGTTTCTTGGCTTCTGGTTTCATTGAGGGGTTCATTTATGAAAGACAGAAACCTTGTTTCTGCCCTCAAGGTGCCTATAACCTAATAGCAGATAGTAAGAGTTATACAGGCCGGGCGCAGTGGCTCACTCCTGTAATCCCAGCACTTTGGGAGGCCGAGGAGGGTGGATCACGAGGTCAGGAGATCGAGATCATCCTGGCTAACACAGTGAAACCCTGTCTCTACTAAAAATACAAAAAAATAAAAAAATAAAAAAAATTAGTTGGGCGTGGTGGCGGGCACCTGTAGTCGCAGCTACTCAGGAGGCTGAGGCAGGAGAATGGCGTGAACCCGGGAGGCAGAGCTTGTAGTGAGCCGAGATCGTGCCACTGCACTTCAGCCTGGGCAAGACAGCGAGACTTCATCTCAAAAAAAAAAAAAAAAAAAGAAGAGTGATACAAAGGACTATTCCATAATATATACTGTGATTGGTTCCAGAAGACAGAAACAAATGCTACAGGAACTCAGAGGAGGCTAATTGCCAGCTTGGAGAATAGGGAATGACTTGATGGAGGAGGACAGTGGTATTTGATGGGGACCCTAGAAACTCCCATTCCAGGTGGAAGAAACAATCAAGCAGAGGCAAGGGGCAAGGAAAGTGTTGGATGTATTTGTAGAACAGAGAGCCTATTGGGTTCGCTGAGCACATGCAATGAGCGAGGCAGCAACAGTGGTTTGGGACTACATTTGGAAGGCCCTTTTAAGCTCTGTAAAGCATATATTTTACTTAGTAGGCAATAAGGAGCTGTTTTTTTTTGAGCTTGGATGTGATTTGGTCTGAACTGTGCTGTAGAATAATTCACCTACAACAGAAAGTAGAAAGTATTGGAGATGGAAAGGTGGCAGGGGAAGGAGGACAGCTAACAAGCTAATGCGATAATCCTGGTGAAAGCTAACTAGGTCAATACGAATGCAAAGCACAGGTTGGATTTATGCAAGCTAGGATGGAGGAGAGGACTCAAAGGTAACTCCATGTATAAGCAAGTTTGAGGCAGAACCCACTAGTTTTACTAGCATAAAAAACCAATTCAAGAAGGCAAGGGTGTTTGGGCAAGGGATAAGGAGATCATGAAGATGTCACTTTCCACGTATCGAGTTGGAAGTCCAGGAAGTATATCTTGGTTGAGGTGTTCAACATTTACAAACTCCTGATAGGACCCTAGTACTGTGGATAAAGCTGGAGATGAGTTTCTCAAAGTCAACACTATCCAAGTGACAGCTGAAATCACAGAAGTGGGTAGATCTCCAGGGAATTAGGGAGTGAGGTGAGAGGAAGACAGATGGCAGAATCTTGGGAAATATCTGAATTCTTCCTTATGATAGACTGGGCGTAGTCAGTGTTATAGAATATAATCAGGAGAGTGCTGCATCACTGTGTCTAAAGGGAGAGGGGATATTGAAAGGGAGGAGCTGGCTAACCACAGTTTAAAAATTGCATTACTGTTTTGGGGATTAGCTGCTTAGAGGTGGTGCCTACATAGTCTAGAAGGGAATGGCTCTAAGAAAACAGCTGGCCGGGCTCGGTGGCTCACTCCTGTAATCCCAGCATTTTGGGAAGTCAAGGCAGGTGGATCACTTGAGCCCAGGAGTTCGAGACCAGCCTGGGCAACATGGGGCAACCCCATCTCTACAAAAAATGCAAAATTAGCCAGGCATGGTGGCACACACCTGTAGTCCCAGCTACTTGGGAGGTTGAGGTCGGAGAATTACTTGAGCCTGGGAGGTGGAAGTTGCAGTGAGCCAAGATCACGCTACTGCACTCCAGCCTGGGCGACAGAGCAAGACCCTGCCTTAAAAGGAAAGAAAATACTTAACAGCATTAGTGAAGAGGGAACCTTGTGTGTGTGTGTGTGTGTGTGTGTATGTGTGTGTGTGTGTGTGTGTTTGCACGCGCGCACTAACAAGTGAATGAAGAAGAAAACCGGACCCACACCCGGTCCTGTTTTATGACAGCCAAGATTCCAAACCCTCATCTCCCCTTATATTGACTATTGGTAGTGTATATTTCTCTTTATTACTGGCAATGTGTATTCAGAACCAAAGGCCTCGTTCTGTCTTTTAGAAACCTCAGATTTGTGCCAGCATTTGTTTTTTAGACAGAGGAAACCTATTACTACTTCTCCTCAATAGTTTTAGACAGAGGAAACCTATTACTACTTCTCCTCAATAGTTACCCAATTTTGAGTTCCCACTTATCCGGGGACTTAGGTTTGATTCTTGATGTTATGAATTCCAATGATAGTAAATATGTAGATCACCTCTGGGAGCTTAGTGTTCAAAGCTATAGAACGTGGAGGAAAAAGGAGGGGAGAAGGCAGGCAGGGAGTGAGACTTTAGCTTTCTTGTTCACACATAAAGGGTTGTTTGTAAACTACAGTGTTAACTAAGACTTCATCAGCCAAGGATTTATATTCACATTAAAATCTGAGTTGGCTCCGGGGAGATATCACTGGTGTAAGTTCAAGCAGGATTAACTGCCTCCCAGCAATGCAAATTGGTTTACAACTTTTTTGTTTTTTCTTTCTTATTTTTTGGGATATTTTCTTCAATATTTTTCTTAAATGATAATTTGCAAAAACCATGAAATATTATTTGTGGTTCCACAAATGTCAGAACACCAAAGAAAACTTCTCTTCAGGAATCCAGATCCATTAATGAAATTAAAAATTAGGAGAGTTGAGTTTTAATCTCAATCTCCTAAATAGCCATGTTTAGGTAGGTTGCTTAATAAAATTCTATGCTTAATTTTTTTTTTTTAATTTTCTAAATGGTGATTTTAAAATACTGGTTCTACTTATCTCACATAATTATTGTTCAGGTTGTGAAAGGATTTTCTTTCTTTCTTTTCTTTTTCTTTTTTTTTGAGACAGGGTCTCATGCTGTTGCCCCAGCTGGAGTGTAGTGGTGCCATTATGGTTCACTGGAGTCTCAAACTCCTGGCCTCAAGTGATTCTCCTGCCTCAGCCTCCTGAGTAGCTGGGACTACAGGTGTTTTCCACCAGGCCCAGCTAATTTTTTTTCTATTTTTTTGTAGAGATGAGGGTCTCACTATGTTGTCCAGGCTGGTCACAAACTCTTGGGGCTCAAGTGGTCCTCCTGCCTCAGCCTCCAAAAGCACTAGGATTATAGGTGTCAGCCACTGTGCCTGGCCTGTGAAAGTATTCTATTTTTAAGTTATGAACATTAGATAAATTTCAGACATACTACTACTTAGGCAATTAGATAATAACCTGCTGCTAGTCTAGGGTCAGGATAGAGAGGTGAAGCAGGGACCAGTATCTGGAGGGTTTGGATTTAAAAAGTAAGATTATTCATGATGGATTAAAGACTTAAATGTAAAACCCCAAACCATAAAAACCCTAGAAGAAAATCTAGGCAATACCATTCAGGACATAGGCATAGGCAAAGACTTCATGACTAAAACACCAAAATCAATTGCAACAAAAGCCAAAATTGACAAATGGGATCTAATTAAACCAAAGAGCTTCTGCATAGCAAAAGAAACTATCATCAGAGTGAACAGGCAACCTACAGAACGGGAGAAAGTTTTTGCAATCTACCCATCTGACAAAGGGCCAATATCCAGAATCTACAAGGAACTTACATTTACAAGAAAAAAAAAAAAAAATCAAAAAGTGGGCAAAGGATATGAACAGACACTTCTCAAAAGAAGACATTTATGCAGCCAATAAACATGAAAAAAAGCTCATCATCATTGGTCATTAGAGAAATGCAAATCAAAACCACAATGAGATACCATCTCACGCCAGTGAGAATGGTGATTATTAAAAAGTCAGGAAACAACAGATTCTGCCAAGGCTATGGAGAAATAGGAACGCTTTTACACTGTTGGTGGGAGTGTAAATTAGTTCAACCATTGTGGAAGACAGTGTGGCAATTCCTCAAGGATCTAGAACCAGAGATACCATTTGACTCAGCAATCCCATTACTGGGTATATACCCAAAGGATTATAAATCATTCTACTATAAAGACACATGCAAACATCTGTTTGTTGCAGCGCTATTTACAATAGCAAAGACTTGGAACCAACCCAAATGCCCACTGATGATAGACTGGATAAAGAAAATGTGGCACATATACACCATGGAATACTATGCAGCCATAAAAAGGAATAAGTTCATGTCCTTTGCAGGGACGTGGATGAAGCTGGAAGCCATCATTCTCAGCAAAGTAACACGACAGAAAACCAAACTCTGCCTGTTCTCACTCATAAGTGGGAGTTGAACAATGAGAACACATGGACACAGGAAGAGTAATATCACATACTGGGTCCTGTCGGGGGATGGGGGAAAGTGGAGGAAGAGCATCAGGACAAATACCTAACGAATGCAGGGCTTAAAACCTAGATGATAGGTTGATGGGTGCAGCAAACCACCATGGCACATGTATACCTATGTAACAAATCTGCATGTTCTGCACATGTATCCCAGAACTTACAGTTAAAAAAGCAGGATTACTGCGGGTTGGCAGAGGCCTTTTCTTGAGCTCAGGAATGGATGATGCCACGGAAAGAGCAAATGTGGAAATAAATTCTGGAAATGTTTCGCATACCACTTGTAATGCTGTTTTTAAGATAATTGCTTGGGTAAATAAATTCCTTATACATTGACTAGTAAAGAGATACTCAACTTTGTACATTCGATGCCATTTTCACTTGCTCTCTAACTTATGTTACCATGGCATTAATTTAGTATAAATACAAATGCTCTAGGTCTGCTCAGTGCTGAGCTCGGCAATCTCCTGACTTCAACATCTCTTATCCACTAAAGCACACACTATTGTTTACACATGGAAGACTGACTATGCAGCCAGTCTAGTAAGCAAGGAAGCAGGGTCCTAGATATTAAAAATGACCATTCCAGTAAACCATCAAGCCACAGATCAACAAGCTTAATCACAAAAGGTTCTTGAGGGAACAAAGTTGAAGTAATATCCATCAAGTCATTGTGGAACTATCTGTATTTGTGGTTGATTTGCCAGGTAAGCTGGTTTTTCCTCAGTTTCCTCACCTGTTAAACAAGAGGCAGAATGAGGTTATCTCTAAAACATTTCTTGCTTTGAAATACTATTACTCTAAATAAGAGTTCGAAGAAACTCACAAAATACATCCTTGTTAACTCTCAGTAAGCCCAAACAATATGCCAGGACATCACAAAACCAGAAAATTAACAGGACCCCTTGTAGATCAGTCTCTTTGTGCAAAGTAGGGAGGAGGGGGGGGACTAAAGAACCTCCCAAAAAGTATTAAAAATAGCATTACGAAAAATCTCGTTCCACATTAGGTAGCCACATACAAGAAACACTGTTGGAGATCTACTATGTGCAAGGCACGGTTTAAGTTATTATTGTTCAAGTTTGAAATTATTGTTAACTTGTCAGTAATTTCTTAAACCTAAACTGGTGAATCTCGCCTTGGGTGGACATAAAAGTAAAGCCACGGACAAGGACAGGGACAGTCTACAAATAAACCAAAAATAAAATACAAGTGACATCATTAAAGGAAAAAAGCCAACACACTGCACAAAGATCAAAGACAAAACGGAGAAACATGTTTGGTTAATACTGGGCTTTTGAGCATTTCATGTGCCTGCGAGGCCCGTCCATCCATCCACACCACACTTCTTCACCATGCTGTTGTAAACCAATGACAAGTCCAGCTTCAGCGCGGACAGGGCGCAGGGTGCAGACCCTGTGCATATCCCAGAATCCCGGACCCACTGCCACTCCACTCTGGGAAGGGAGGCGGCGGTCCCCCTTGGGTGACTGTAAGATAAAGCAGCTTCTTCCATCTCTTCGTCCAATAAGAAAGAAACGTTGGCCCATAAAGAAAGAAAGAAACAAATAAATAGGAAAGGTGTGAGAAGGAAGGGAACCTCCTTTCTTTTCTGTTTAAATTTCCCGCACCCCTTTACCTCCCCGCCTTCTCAAACAGTCTTTACTTTGCAGAAACCCGGACCGCTCCATACCCTGCTCTCCCCGGGAGGGTATTTGGAAAGTAGGCGGGACAGGCCGGATGAATAATTCGGTGTCCGACTTTTCCTGCCTTTGGCGCAGTCCCTCCCCCGCTTCGTTACTCCAGTGCACACGCGGCCGGGCTCTCGGCGCTCGATTGCTTCAGCCTATCACCCTGGGATGCCGCCTGCCGCCGCCACTGCCACCGCCACCGCC
>NW_012102321.1:4576351-4663965 GCF_000951045.1 Mandrillus leucophaeus
CGATAGGGCGGCCCGTTCCCTCCTCTTGGCGCAGGACGCCCCCCGCCCCGGGGCACCATGGAGCTCTCTCCGTCGTCCGGAGGAGCCGCGGAGGCGCTGTCCTGGCCGGAGATGTTCCCGGCGTTGGAGTCCGACTCGCCGCTGCCCCCGGAGGAACTGGACGCGGTTGTCCCAGTCAGTGGAGCCGTGGCCGGTGGCATGTTGGATCGGATCCTTCTGGAGTCCGTGTGCCAGCAACAGAGCTGGGTCCGGGTGTACGGTAAGGATCACAGGCCGTCTTACAGGCTGGTGTTTCCTATTTTTGCTTGGGCTGAAATTCATTCCCTAAGTCTCAGGCTCATTCCCAGTCATCATCCGTGCTAGGTCAGTTTCCCATATCCCTTTTGTTCTGGGGGTGCATTTCTGACAAGTTTCTTCAGACTGTCACTTGGGCAGGGATGTGACTCAGTATGGTCTTTGGACTTCTTCACACACCTGCAGTAAGTTTAATGCGGGAGTTGGGCTATCCAAGACGTAATGCTTAGGCGATTACTCCAGCGGAACTGCCAGGCAATCAGTCTTCAAGAAGGTATGATGGAAAACTCCTTGAAACCAAGTGAATGGGTTTTCGTCTCTTTTTCTTGTTGAATGAGGCAAGACTGGAAGCCAAGATATTATGAAAAAGCAGAGAATAAGCTAATGAATGAAAAAAAAATCCAAACTATGTATTTGATGGGAGCAGACTAATCTATAACCTCTGCCTGAACCTCACTCTCTAAAAGCAACCACTTATTCCAACGGGTGTGGATTGTTTCAGATTACACTATTGTTTCTGAATCTCGTTGTAAAGTGACTGGGTTGCCACTCAGCAGGTTAAAAGTGATGAACACACTAAAACTTTCCCTTTCTGCATTCCTGGTAACCACCTCTTTAATTAAAACTGAATGATGAGATTCTATTAGTGTGAGCCTTGTGGCAGCACTAAAACCATGCTGGTTTTGAAAACTCATAGCTTAAGGATTTATAGCCTGGCATTCAGGACTGAGCTGTGGCTTTCCAAAATATTGAAACGGCAAGATGTTTATCGCCTAGCTCACGTGACTACAAAAGACATTAGTAATGTGGCTGAGTATAAGATGGCAAATTTGAAGCACCTGGGATCAAACACAATGTTAAGATGTTATCGTGCAGTCGTGTGCATCTAAGCCTTTAGTGATCAAGTACCTTATGTTTTTTTCTTTCATCTTTCTGAACAGAGTATATGCTTACTGTTCAAGAGTGACCAAGACTTAGAAGGTTTCTTTCTGTATAGTTCAGTTGATTTCAAGACTTCATGTCCATCACTGTTAGAAAGATCATAGAACTAGGAGTCCAGAGATCTAAGTTCTTGCCTCAGTTCTACCACTAAATGGCTGTGTGATTTGCGGCAGATCGAGTCACATTTTTGGCTTGTGATTCCTCATCTGTAAAGTGAGCGGATTGGATTAAATCATCACTAGTGGCCCTTTTAATCATAAAATTCGAGCAATTCTTCTTATAACTAGGTCTTAAGGATTAATTTCTGTACCACTCTGTATTTTGCTGGTTGTTTCTTGATGTTACTCTACTTACCGGAAGACTTAAAGCAAAGGAGTGGAAGACGATGCAAGGTCGCCCAGTTTGTTCTCAGCAAATTATATTACAAACTTTGGTGCCCGATTTTCGGTCTGCCTGCTAATCCCACTTAGCTGGTCATTTATAACAAAGGTTGATGAGAATCTGAAAGTGCATATGAATTAGAGTATATTGTAATTACAACGTTTTCTCATTCTATCATCTTCCTCTCCTTACGCACTTGTTTGGCATACTGTTTTTTTGTGTGATGTTAGAAATAGGGCCATGCTACTCTAAGAATACGTTTATATGATAATTCAGTATTTCAGTATCCAAAACTATCTGGGTTCTCTGGACCTGGTGTTAACTATCGTTCTTCGTTTGTAAGGACATAAACGTCTATAAACGTATGTTGTTTTGTAGTTCATTCCTAGGGGTTGATTTGTGAAATATATATTGTATATTGTGTGTGTGTGTGAGAGAGAGAGAGACAGAGAGCAAGTTTACATTGTTTTTTTCTTTCGTCCTTGTAAACAGGATATATGTTTGTTATTCAAGAGTGACCACGACTTAGAAGTTTTCTTTCTGCATAGTTCAGTTGATTTCAAGACATCATATCAGACATCACACACACACATACATACCATGCCTTGCATTTCTGTGACCTAATGCAGACTTTCCACTGCATTGTAACTTTTTTTGTTTTCTCAATTAAACAGAAGTTGTTTTTATTTATTGTTTAGTGTTGCTACTTTCCTTCCTTTGAGGCAGCGCATCCTGGATACTATTTTGTTGTCTTTAGTTTGATGTAAATATTTCAGAACTATTGGATGACTCTTGGCTATGTCCTTAGCTAGTTTTAAGTTGCTTATTGTATGAACAGCGTGTATGTTTGAAAACTTTGAAGTAAAAACTTTGAAATAAAAATAATAGAATGTAGAAAAACAATTTGGAGAATACACTAGTTTTGTTTTTCTTGTTTCTGGTCTGTGTGTTCAAAACCTTCATTGTCTTGGATCATCTAGGTTCTCACAATTTAAAGAGACTTTGATGAGTGTAGTCTAACATGTTTTAGGGAAATCTACAAATTGGGAACCTAGTCTAGAGGATACAACTAGAAACTTAGAGTATATAATTGGGCATGGAGAACCTGGTTTCATTCTGGCTTTGCCACAGATTGGTTGTCTAACTCTGGGCAAGTAGTTTTAACTCATAATCTCTAGGTTTCAGCTTAAAAGTGGAATCTGGGGTAATTGGTGTCTGTGGTTCCTTTTAGTTTTAAAGTTGTCTGATTCTGTGGCTTGGCCCTTTATTTTACCTACAGGTTGGCCTATAATCTTTATCTTGGTTCTTGGGGCCAGGCATTAACCAAGCCCTTAACTTATGTATTTAAATCATGATTGTCAGGAGATTCTGGGGAGCAGTTTTATCAAAAGGTCAGTGAACTGAGTTTTCAAAGAAGATATATTGAAGGCAGATGTTTATTTATTTGGAATGTTTTCACAAGATAGGAAGTAAGTATGGGGATGTTGCTTAGGTCTAGCTCATACAGTTTTGAGACCTAACCTACATAGCCATGTGGGTTCTAAAGATAGGGTAATAATTAGGAGCTTTATTAAGTGCAGTTTACATCTCCTGCAGTATACTTCTGTTTCAAATCATGATGGGAACAAACAACAACAGAAGTAACCCCCCAAAGAACATCTTAACAGGAACCTTTAGAAACAATATTTTATTAGTTTGCCTCACAAAATTTGAAGACTAGGGACTATTTTGAGTTTGTTGTTGATAGGGTTGGCTCCTTGGTTGATAATACATATATATTGTGTACATATGTATATATTGTCATAATACATATACTCAGGGTTTTGTGTATTGCCATGATTTGGAAAACTTTTCTGGAATATGTTCAGAGCTTTATAATAGGTGGATCTATATTTAGAACACAAACTAATGCACATTTTTGAGACGTGGCTGAGAGAAAAATATTTATGCTGTCTGTCCTAATCTTCATTTTCTTTTAGTTGTAAAATGTTTCATTTGTTGTATTCCAGTATTATAAATTGTGCCCATGCCTTGTCAAGACTATACAATTTTTGACATCAGGGAGCCTTGTTTATCTTTGTATTCCTATCTTGCCACCCCCTTCATTGTCAACTTGTCTGCCAGATTGGTACCTTGCTCATAGTAAGTCAATGTCTGTTGAATGTTGATCCATTTGTCCTTTGACCATCCAGATCTCAACCTGACAGATTGTATGGGTGGTAGAGTAGCTTAAACAAAGGCATGCCACAAACAGCTAAATATGGATACAGAATCCAAGAGCATCAAATGCAGAACATTTTTCAGATATTTATAGCCTCAAAGCAAAGTCAATTGGCTGAAAAAGCTCAGCAGCATAGTGAAAGGAAACGGGAGTGGCGAAGCCAGCCTCACTGTCTGTGCTTTCTGGTAAACAATGAGAACATTAAAATTAAATACTTTACCATGAATGGGTGGGGAGTATAGGACACTCTGGGAGAAATTTAAGATCCCAATCTCTAGGACTCCCTGCGGTGGAGCTCTGCACTCATCAGTGTGACAGATCTGCAAGTATGTGTTCAGATATGCTCTTGGAGAGTTAGAAGGGAAATATAATCAGCACAAGAAAGGGATCAACAAGAAATCTTGTACTTTTACATTTTAATATTATCAGAAGGAATTAGGTAAAATATTCTGTTAAGAAAATGAATAGCATCAACATTGTTAGCATTAAGCGTGTATGCAGCTCATTGTTTATTGATAACAACGTAGGGACCTGCTGGAAAATTTCAAAGGGCTAGTACTATTTAAGCAAACAGAAGAAAAAGGGAATTAGTCATACATCATTAAGTACCTTTTAATTCCAGAAATGTGGAAGCGGGAATTTGGTTAAGAATTAATAAAAGTTCATATTCATGAAGTGAATATGAGCTGATGAGACAGAAGTCTTATCTGGTTGTATTATGTGATACTGCTTATGCCTCACCAATTACGACACAGGATGAGATTTTTAAAAGTTACATTTCTGGAGGGTATGTCTCTAAATTTATTTAAAATGTTGCAACTAGTATTGCTAGAAGAAAACCAGTGAATGTGTATAAAATACATCCCCAAACATGTTCATGTTACTTAAATGTTTTAATTTCTTCAGGTACTATTAATTGAATCTTTATACCTGAGTAGTCATATTTTAGAAATGTTTGGAATCTTAAGCTTGAATTCAATACTTAGGATGTGGCATGGGCTTGTTGATGTTATTAGTTTCCAGTGATTTCCAAATACCTTAAAACACATTAAGAGTAGACAGTTTTTCATTGAAATCAGAAAGAACTTCTAAGAATGCCTAGGCATGTACTGTTTAAGTGACTTTAAATGGCTCCCTTTTTTCTTCTTTTGAGAGAAAATTTGTATGTCTTATATAAATTGTGTGCTCTATTAATGTAGATGATAGTTTCATTTATAACATCTTAGTATTGTTCTACCCTCTATCATGTTGGTTTATTGCTATTTGATTTTCAAACAGTGAAAATATTTTTGAGGAATAGAATTATACATCCACAATCTCTTTTCCACAACCATTTGGACTAGACAGTTAGTTAACATTTCTGCAGGTAAACAAATGAATAGGCCGGGCGTGGTGGCTCATGCCTGTAATCCCAGCACTTTGGGAGGCCGAGGCAAGTGGATCGCTTGAGATTAGGAGTTCAAGACCAGCCTGGCCAACATGGTGAAACCCCATTTCCACTAAGGTACAAAGAAATTCGCCAGGCGTGGTGGCATGCACCTGTAATCCCAGCTACTTAGGAGGCTGAGGCAGGAGAACAGCTTGAACCCAGGAGGTGGAGATTGCAGTGAGCTGTGATTGCGCCATTGTACTCCAGCCTGGTGACAAAGTGAGACTGTCTCAAAAAAAAAAAAAAAAAAAATTCATACCAAGCGGTATAAAGACTATAAATAGCCTTATGTCAGTGCAGGTCAGACTTTACTGCAAGAAAAGTTTCATAAAATCTTTTGCTTTTCAGAACTTTTTTGATTTAGGAATTGCAGATATGGAATTGAGGATCTGTACACGTCTTCGGACATAAATAATATAAAGTTCTAGAACACCCCTCTTTGAGAATAGTTTGTGTGGATATCCTTTATCTTTTTCAGGTAATAACATTTACTGAACACATTTTTAAAAATGGGCTGGGCACAGTGGCTCATGCCCATAATTCCAACACTTTAGGAGGCCAAGGTGGGCGGATCACCTGAGGTCAGGAGTTTGAGACCAGCCTGGCCAACATGGTGAAACTTTGTCTCTACTAAAAATACAAAAAACAAAAAAAAACAAAAATTAGCAGGGCATGGTGGCACGTGCCTGTAATCCCAGCTACTCAGGAGGCTGAGGCAGGAGAATGGCATGAACCTGGGAGGTGGAGCTGGCAGTGAGCCGAGATTGTGTCCTGCACTCCAGCCTGGGCAACAGAGTGAGACTCAGTCTCAAAAAAAAAAAAAAAAAAAAGGTATGTACAGTTGTGTCCTACTATATTGAATGAAATTTCTGTGGTTTGCTAAGAAAAAGATGAGATTCACATGACATAGTAGGCTTTACTAAGATTACTAAGGAAATGGTGGCAAGGTAGTGGTTTCTAATCCTTTGTTTCATTAGAAGGAAGGATGAGGTAAGTTGAAATAGAGGGTTTATGTAATTGTTCTTTGCAGTTGCTTTCTTCAGTAGCACAAAGAGATTTGATCACCTTTTAAGTAGGTGAACCACAAAAAAGCATTCAACTAATGACAGTTAATTCAGAAAAACTTCACCTGTTTGCTCCGTTGTCCCTCCCTATTGGAAAAACTTTTAACCAACTAGAGAGTTGTTTGGTCTTGTTAACCAGGAGGAGGAGTTTGAAGTGTGCTAAGGGCACTACTAAAATTGCTTCACCCTGTCTTGGCAGAGGGATGATTGCTGTCTGATGTTTGTAAAAATTCCTTTCTTCCCAAAGGCTGTCAAGTACTTCTAAGGCTAGTATGTAGAAAACCCTGCAAATTTTCTGTAGTTGATTTTGCAAATTTTGCAAATTTTGTGTAGTTGATTTTATAGTGAGAGGGCAGCCCATCAAGAAGTAATGTGGTACACAAATAGAAGGAAAAAGAGAAGTCTTGAGGCCCAGTGCAGTGGTGTTAGTGAGTATACAGTAAACAAAAGAAATAAAAATTGAACCCTTGAAGGCATAACAACATTTCATTTGCTACTAGACTATGATACGGAAGTTATCGTTTTCCTAATCTCTACAGCTGAGTTCAGATATGAGACGTCTGAATTTTACCTTCCCTTACTGGGTGTTAGTAACATCAATTAATTGTCTTTGTTGGCTTTGCTCATAAGGGTTCAATTTAGATCCTGATTTTATTTTTACTCCTCCATAAATTATCTTCAACATTGCTCAAGTTCCGTTCACATTGTGTCACTTGTAGCAGACTTTCTAAAAGTACTCCTTACTTCCATCCCTGAGTCTAAGGGATTGGTAATACTTACAGATACTGATTGAGAGAGTGAAAAATTTAGTGAGAGGAAAATATTCAACATAGAAAAGAAAACAAAATTCAGACAAATAGTCTGAAAAGTTAAAATGAAACCTTGAAGTCAATAGGTTTTGATATTTTTCAAAGCAAACCTTTAGGTTTTCTCATTAAAGAAACTGGCTCAGGAAGTTTAGCTTATTCCCAAAATTGGAGACAGACTCTACAGTTTGTCAGGATTGGAACTCTTAACTTCAGATTCCTGAGCCTCCTGATTTAGCTTCTAGATCTTACTGCTTTCCCTTAGGGAGATGGCCTCTGAAAGCTGAAGGTCAGGAAAACTCGACAGTGAGAAATACCAGATTGTTCGTTTCACAGCCTTTTAAGGGAAATGCTGGAAATACCATTACCTAGGTAACAGAAAACAAAAATGGACAAAACATCCATAAAGTAGGAGGATGAGAATAATTTCATAATAATCCTTAAGAGATAGACCAGAGGACAGATGAGATTTTTTTTTCATATTTTTCCTAAGCTCATTATCCATACTTTTTTTGGTGCTGTGATTGGAAGTGATGTCTGAAGGAAATTTGAATTTCATATATGATGCTTAGAACCCTGAATAATGCCTAATAACTTTGTACCTTCCACTTGAATTTCTAACCTCTGATTCCTGTCATTAAAAATTAATACCCTTTTTCTGATTATGAATATAATTTGTGCTTAATATAAAGAATTAGAATTTTAGGAAAAGCCAAACTTAAAATCATTTATAATTCCACCTCTTAGAGATAACTATTTTTTTTTTTTAATATTGTGTTTTAGAGACAGGGTCTCATTCTGTTGCCCAGAGTAATGCAGTGGGCCAGTCACAGCTCATGCCTGGGTTAGAGTGCAGTGGCGCAGTCCTAGCTTACGTAATCTCCATTGCCTGGACTCAGGGGATCCTTCCACCTCAGCCTCCCGAATAGCTGGGACTACATGACTGTGCTACCATACCTGGCTGAGATAATTATTCTTTTAATATTTTATTGTGTTTTATTCCAGTCTTTTTTGTGTACAGATTTTTTTGTATTAATACATATTTGGTATCATACTGTATATATTTTACGTTCTACTTTTTTCTCTTAAGTGTATTTTCTCATGTTATTGAAAACATTAACACATTTTTCCAAATATATTTTTATTAATTTATTTTAAAAAATAGGTAATACATTCCTTTGTTCCAAAATTCAGAGTATAAAAAGATGTTCCATGCGATCTCTCTTACCTTTCCTCCTTGCCTCTACAACTTGCCATCTGGCAGGCATTATCCCTCTTCCCAATCAACAAATACTTGGAATTGTTATGTATCTTTCCATACCTATTCCATGTGCATAGAAACAAATATAGAGATAGATAGTTATGTAAAAATCCTGCCATAACAAAAAATTCAGGATTGTATTTCTGTAAGGTTAGTGAAATGACCAGAACAAACCTGCAAATGAAGTTGGCCATGAGTTCTGGGGGTCTGGAGCCAGTAAATTGCTTTATATCTGAAGTGATATCATAGGTTTTTACTGTATATATGCATTTTTCTCTATTTTTACACATATGATAACTCATTAGAATTAATTTTTATCTGCACTTTGAGATTCCTTCTTCCTTCCTTCTCTGCCCGTCTCTTATTAATGTATCTCAGACATATTTTCCTTTCATTTTGTAAAGAAGTCACTCATTCTTTTTATGGCTGCATAATGCCTGAATTAACCATAACTCATTTAGTTATTCCCCAAGTTTTGCTAGTACACATGATTCTGCAGTGAATAATCTTGAGTATAAGCCATTTTGCTTGTGTATGAGTATATCGGTAAGAAAAATTCATAGAATTGCTAGGTCAAAGGTACGTGCGTGTATTTGTAATTTTGAAAGATATTGCCAAATTGCCCTACCTATCTGTTCTTCACCCGTAACATATGAGAGTGCCTGTCTCCCCACACACAGTGAATTATCACGAAATTTTGAATCAGGCAATCTGACAGGTAAAAATGGTGTCTTAATTTAATTTTTTAATATCTCTTACATTAAGCGTGATTGAACATCTTTTCATTTTTAAGAGCCATTTAAATATAACCTTTTCTGTGAACTGTACATACCTTTTGCCCATTTTTATTGGGTTCTTGGATCTTTTTCGTAGTGATTTGTAGGAACTATTAGTATATTAAGCAAAGCATGCTAAGGTACTCTTAGTATTTAAGTAAAGAACCTTTTATCTGCAACAGTTGTCAGTATTTTCATTTTTCTTATGGTATTCCCCCACCCTTATGAAGAAATGATTCTTATACAATTGAATGTATCAGGTTTTTCTTTTATGGCTTTTTGGTTTTATGTCATAGTTAGAATGGCCTTTCCTGGGAGTTCTCTGGACCTTTATTTTATAACCTCAGAATAGGAAAGCCCATTCTTTTTTTTTCCCCCTCTATATACCCTAAGTACCTAAATACTCTTGGGGGACAAAAAAAAGAATGGGTTTTCCTATTCTAAGGTTATAAAATAATTATCTCTTGGTTTATCTAGTATTTCTTTGGTTTTATTTTTTACGTTCAAATATTTGATCCAGTCTGGTATTAAATATGAGATATGGATCCAATTTCATTTTTTAAAAGATGGCTTTCCAGTTGTCCTACCGTCATTTGTTGAAGAATCCAACTTTTTCCTACTGATTTAAGAAGACTTCTTTATTCAATACAAGATTGGCATTTATATTTTGGTTTATTTCAAGATTTTCTATTCTCTTCTATTGGTCTGTTTATATTCATGTGCCAGTATCACACAGCTTTATTATTGAGACTTTATAATATGAAAATATAATTTTTAATGACTAATTTAACATTTAACCATTATTCTATTTTAGATGTTAACATTTTTCAAAAATTTTAACACTTTACTGATTTGTCCTTGTGCACAAATCTTTGAACCAAACTTCTGAATGTTTTCTTACGCTGAATTCCTAGAAGAATATGAAATGTTTTTAAAGGCCTGAGACTTAGTGCCAAATTGGTAAAGACTTCCTGGAAAGTAATTCCTGCCTCTAGTATGTGAAATATAGCTTAAAATTTTAAGTTCTACTGCTGTGTTGCTACCTTCAATGTATTAAAGGTATTAAAATCTTTTTACATAAATTTTATATAATACCTTAAACGTTACTTAGTGCATATTAAATGCCTTGAGTCCTTATGCCTTTAAGACTGTCCTTCAAAAACTTAGTTGTTGTTCAAATGGTACTCCTTTTGATTAATGGCATATTTCCAAGTGAATGAGGGAAGGGCAGGAGTATAGACTCAAAGCAATTGGTCTGCAAAAGGTCAAATCCATGACCATGGACTTATTTGTAGTATGTCAGACCCTCCAACTGAAATAACTTGATGCAGACATATGTTTTAGGTATTCCAAGAAGCACACAGTTGGTCACTTAGCTAGAAGGAGTTGACATTCATGAAAGTTCTTTTGAACATGGTTTGAATATGGTTTCATTTAGTTTTACCTGGATGAGTGATTGAGTTGTATGTCTTATATAATACTGTGTAAATGAGCCAGTTTTATAGCATGGGATTAATTTAGGTATGTTCTGAGGAAAGTTTATCATAATGTTAAACAAAGCTGAATCCAAGTAATGGCAACAAGAACTAATATTAATGACTAAAGTAATTTAAAATCTTTTCTTCAGAAAAAACAATGACGGGAATAGGAATTAGACTATGGAAAAAAATCATATTTTATATAGACCATTAACAAAGTTAACCAAATTTTCTTTTACCAGTTAGTTGTTTAGCATGTAATACATAAGCATAAGCTTGTCTTGCTAGGCCACAAAGGAGCATACTTAGAAAGAGAACGAACTGTTTAACTTTTAACAATGACTTAGAGTGGTTTGAAAGTGAAATGAAAAAATGATTCCTTATCCAGTTAATACTCTGGAGGTTTGTAGAAAAATTTGTTTAATTCAGGCAGGATAGAATATGCAAATATCTTGCTCCATAAATAAGTACTAAATAATGAAGACATATGAAGGATATGATATAATGGGAAAGTATGGCAGTATTTTTGTCAGTTTTTGAAGTGTATGAAATTACTAGACACATTCTCTTTTTGTTTTTTGGGTTTTTTTTTTTTTTTTTTTGAGACAGAGTCTTGTTCAGTCACTCACGCTGGAGTGCTGTGGCACTATCTTGGCTCACTGTAGCCTGGACCTCCCAGGCTCAAGGGATCCTCCTACCTTCTACTAAGTAGCTGGTACTTCAGGTATGCACCACCGCACCCAGCTAGTTTTTTGTTTACTTTTTTTAGAGACGAGGTCTCACTGTGTTGCTCAGGCTGATTCCAAACTCCTGAGCTCAAGCAATCCTCCTGCCCCAGCCTTCCAAAGTGCTATGATTATAGGCATGAGCTGCTATACTTGGCCACATTTTCTTTTTGAACTCAGTAAAAATCAATTGTAGTTTTAAAGCATTTTACTAATTTAGTTCATGGAAACATGAAATCGCTGTAGATGACATTATTGTTAGGAGTTAATCTATAACTCTGTTGATCTGAGGGATACACTGACAAGATGAAGATTATTCTTGTTTTGTTTTTCAGTTCTTGTAATGAAAATTTTTTACTGTCATATTTTATGTAATAATTTTCCAGAAAGGATAGCCTTTATACTATATCCAGGGTAGTGACTGTCAGCATTAAAAATCTCTTTGCCTGGCTATAATCGATATTTGCATGTTCCAGTTTGTGCTCAAGTATAGCATATCCACAATTACAGATTTCCCACCATGGTTCCCTTAGGCTTGACTGTGTACAACTTTATGTGTATTTGTAAATTTCAAGAATGCCCTTGAGTGAGGAAACCCAAGGCCTTTCTATTGCATGTTCCTATTTTGAAATGGCTGCTTTTTGTCCAAGTGGTTGGTGATTACTCTGTATCAATGTATGGACCTTGAATAAGATGGTCAGTACAGTAGCTACCAACTAACAAAAGATATGTTGTAATGTCTAAAACAACAACTTTACTTTTAATGTTGTCTAGTTTCACAAAGACTTCATAGTAGTTTTCCTTTTTATAGAAAATAAAATTTATATTCCTGTTTTTGAATCTAGCTTGATAACATGGTTAAGAAAGAACAATATCATATGGTGATTCCTGTTGAAATAGAAAGATACCCCAGATATAGTCAGATTTCTTCCTGTTTTGTTCAGGTCAGAAAGTCTTCAGTCATTCTTTTGCAAGTTCAGCCAAAATAAGCTTAAGAGAATATTTTCAGTTATTTGCATTTTAGGTTGTAGTTGTGGTCTATACTGAGATTGTCATGCCAGAGTGTCACCTTGAGAGAGATTTGACTTTGAAATATCTATTAGCTGATCATCTTTCTTTTCCTGTAGGTTAACCAGCGTAATAAATTTCCCCATATATATCCAGTAATATTATTCTGTTTACCTGTGAGCATATTGTATGAAATTATATGTTTTTAGAGTTGCTTTTTCCCTACAATCTTGAAAAACCTTGCATTTTTTTCTCCCAACAAACTTATTAAACATGATAAGTCATTTCTCCATTTTATCAGGGAAATAATTGTGAAAAAGTTAGTGACTCCTAACGATTCTTGGGGAAGTGAGATGATTACTATTTGGCTCCCAATCCAGTAGTTTTCTCTATTATTGAAGTTCACATTTACTGTTTTAAATTTAACATATTTGTGTTAAAATGTATTACAGGTATTTTTGTGCTTTTCTAAGTTGTCTTAGAATTTAACAGTATGTCTTATCATATCTTCTCTGCCTCTTTGAGATCCATGTAGATAACAACAGATGTTGAGTTCTTTGGTGAACTGCAGGAATAAAAGTGAGGATGCTAGATAGAGTAACCAATAAATTATTTTGTGGTTTATTTTTATTTTTATTTTTTTTTTTGAGACGGAGTCTCGCTGTGTCGCCCAGGCTGGAGTGCAGTGGCGCGATCTCGGCTCACTGCAAGCTCCACCTCCCGGGTTCACGCCATTCTCCCGCCTCAGCCTCCGAGTAGCTGGGACTACAGGCGCCCGCCACCTCGCCCGGCTAGTTTTTTGTATTTTTAGTAAAGACGGGGTTTCTCCATGTTAGCCAGGTTGGTCTCGATCTCATGACCTCGTGATCCACCCGCCTCGGCCTCCCAAAGTGCTGGGATTACAGGCTTGAGCCAGTGTTTTTTTTTTATTATGGTAAATATAGCAAACTTTCATTTTAACCCCTCATAAGTGTACAATTTAATGACATTAAATACATTCACAGTGTTGTGTAACCATCACCACTACCTATACCCCAAATGTTTTCATCGTCTTCAAACTTCCCATTAAACAATGACTCTCCCTTTCCCCTCCTCTTAGCAGCTGGTAACCTCTATTCTTTCTGTCTCCATGAATTTGCCTATTCTTGGTACCTCATATAGGTGAAATCATACATTTGTCCTCCTATGTCTGACTTATTCACTAAGCTTTATGGCCTCAAGGTCCATTCTTGTAATATGTATAAAAATTTCATTTTTTATGGCTAAATAAATATTCCTTTGTATGCATAAACTACATTTTTTTTCATCTGTTGATGGACATTTGGGTTGTTTCCACATTTTGTCTGTTTTGAATAATGCTGCTATGAGCTTTGGTATACAAATATCTGTTTGAGTCTCTGCTTTCCATTCTTATATACCTAGGGGTGGAAATGCTGGGCATATGGTTGTTCTATGTTTAGCCTTTTGAGAAACTGCCAAACTGTTTTGGTACAGCAGCTGTATGTACCCTTTTACATCCTTACCAGCAATGCACAAGGGTTCCAATTACTCCACTTCCTTGCCAACATTTATTATTCATTTTTGGTTTAACCATCCTAGTAGGTGTGAAGTGATATTCCATTGTGGTTTTTATTTGTATTTACATAATGATTAATGATATTGAGCATCTTTTTAATTGCTTATTGGCCATTTGTGTATCTTCTTTGGAGACATGTCTATTCAAGCCCTTATTTTTTTGCATGAATTCTCAGTAGATATATTGGTATTTTTTAGATTGTCACTGATGGTGTTAATTCTACATATTAATCTTAACTCTCATAACTGTGACAGTCATGAGCATGATAATAATGATGATAATGAGAAAACTTGAACGTGTTTACTGTGAACCTGGCACAGTTCTAAGTGCTTTATGCCTGTTAACTTATTTAATCTTTATAACTACACTATCAGGTAAATGCTGTTGTTTTTATCATTTTATAGATGAGAAATTGGAGGCATAAAGATGTAGAGGAACTTGTCCAGCATCATACAGAAAGCAAGTGGCTGATGTGGGATTCAAATCTAGACAGTTCCTCTCAAATCTGTGCTCTTAATCACTATATAATTTGACTTCTCACAAATAAAGAATGCTAGTAGTTATTATAAAAAGTATTCAGTATGATGTTTGTTAATTTGTATCCCAATCCTGTAGTTTACTTATGAGTTTTATATTAGCACCATGACTGTAAAATAATGACATTTGTGATGCTTGATATGCTTTGGATGTCATGATTTTACAGAATGTCTTCATCGAGTTGTGTAAGTTTTATTAACTGTAGATAATATGAGGAAGCTCTATGTGGGTGAGCCATTTGAATAGTTCTTTATTTTAAAAAGGTTAAACAAAGTCTGTTAGCTCTCTAAAATTCATATATTTTTAGCAGTAATATAAAATATGAACTTTTTTTTCTATAAAACCATACCTTTCTAGGCCTATTACTTATGTTTGATCAAGCCAGTGAAACTACTGATAGTTAAGAAACCACACAATCTTAAGAACCACAAGTTGTATTCATCTGGGACATACCTTTATTTACTCCAGGATTTATTCAAGTGGCTCCCTACTTTAATATTAGTAATTCTAGGAAAGAGAATTCACTTTCACAGAAGCAGGTCAGCCAAAATGTTGTTCAGAGCTTGGCCCTATGGGAGATATTTTAGGACATTGATAGAATTCACAGGTTTTTTGTTTTGTTTTGTTTTTTCCTAGATGAGGATCTTGCTGTGTTGCCCAGGCTGGTCTTAAACTCCTGAAGTCAAGCAATTCTCTTGCCTTAGTCTCCCAGAGAGCTGGGATTATAGGTGCATGCTTGTCTACTCACCTTCACATGTTCTTTTCTGAAAGCTCAGGAACACTGTGGGCTCTTAGTGAGCCTAGTTCTCTTTCTCTAAGTTCCTCTTGAGCCTGACTATACTTACGGTACATATGCTTTATAATTCATAATTTATATCCCAGGGTTTGGATTTCAAGGACTCAGAAACTTAAAGCATGATTCATACACACAAAACTGTGAATCAGTTTTGAAATTTAACTCAATTTCTTACAAATAGGTTGCAGTTCTTAAAAATCTGCGATTCTGTTTTGGCCAATGTAGCAACAGGAAGTGAGTTACAGTATTTCATTCTGACCAATTCATATATCTTTTTAGAAACCAGATTTTGGTGAGGCCTGGTTGGCTCACGTCTATAATCCTAGTATTGTGGGAGGCTAAGGCTGAAGAATCTCTTAGGCCAGGAGTTGGAGACCAGCCTGGGCAACATAGTGAAAACCTGTCTCTACAAAAAATAAATTAGCCAGGTGTCGTGGCCTGCACTTGTAGTCCTAGCTACTTGGGAGGCTGAAGCAGGAGGATTGCTTGAGCCCAGGAGTTCAAGTCTACAGTGAACTGTGATCATGCTACTGCACTTCAGCCTGAGCTACAGAGTGAGACACCATCTCTAAAACAAACAAACAAAAAAACGGATTCAGTAAGATAATTGAAGCAACAAACTACACATCTTTAAAGTGTAATTTGATGTATTTGAAATAAGTAACCATGAAACCATTACCACAGTCAAGAAAATGAACACTTACTTTGTCTAAAAAGTTTATTTGCATCCCTTTGTAATTCCCCCCTTTCCCCAGCCTAACACTGGACAGCTTCTAATCTCCTTTCTATCTGTACAGATTAGTTTGGATTTTGAAGAATTTTATGTACATTCATCCTTCAGTATTTACCAGGGGATTGGTTCCAGGGTCCCAACAGGTACCAAAATCCTCAGATGCTCAAGTTCCATATATAAAATTGCATACTATTTGCATATAGTTTAGGCTTATCCTTCCATATACTTTAAACCATTCCTAGATTACATAAAATACCTAATACAATGTACATTCTTTGTGAATAGTTTTTATACTCTCTTTCTATATATATATATATATTTGTGTGTGTGTGTGTGTGTGTGTATATATATATCTTTTTTTGAGACAGAATCTCGCTCTGTCACCCAGGGAGTATAGTGGTATGATCCTGGCTCACTGCAACCTCCACCTTCCAGGTTCATGCTATTCTTATGCCTCAGCCTCCTGAGTAGCTGAGATTAAAGCACACACTACCATGCCTGGCTAATTTTTTGTATTTTTTGTAGAGATGTGGTTTCATCATGTTGCCCAGGCTGGTCTCGAACTCCCGAGCTCAGGTAATCTGTCTGCCTCAGCCTCCCAAATTTGGGATTTGCTGGGATTACAGGGTTGAGCCACTACACCTGGCCATACTGTATTGTTTTTTAAAATTTGTATCTACATTTTTTATAGTTGTATTTTTTTCTTTTTACGAAGTATTTTTGATTTGCAGTTGGTTCAATCCATGGATGTGGAATTTATGGAAGATCAACTGTAGGTGGAATTGTATGATATATACTAATTTTTTGTTTGGCTTCTTTCAGCATATTTTGAGATGCATTCATATTGTTGCATGTATCAATAGTTAATTCTTTTGTATTGCTGATAGTATCCCATTGATATTCTACAATTATTTGCCAGTTCACCTTTGGTGAACATTTGGGTTGTTTTTAGTTTTTGACTATGACAGATAAAGTTGTTGTGAACATTTGTGTACTAGTCTTTGCACACACCACCACACCTGGCTAATTGTTTTGTATTTTTTTGTAGAGGCATAGTTTTGCCATGTTGCCCGGGCTGATCTCAAACTCCTGGGCTCAAGTGATCCTTCAGCCTCGGCCTCCCAAAGTACTGGGATTACATGCATGAGCCATCACACCTGGCCTTGTTTAATATTTTAAGAAACTGCTGAATTGTTTTCCTAAGTGGTTGTACCGTTTTCCCATGTACCATTTTCCCACTAGCAGTGTATGGCAGGTTCCATTATCACATTTTCCTGCCAACAGTGTACGTAGGTTCCATTTCTACGTTTTCCTTCCAGCAGTGTATGTAAGTTCCATTTTCACATCCTCATCGATACTTAATTTTAGCCATTTCAATAGCCATTGTGGTTTCAATTTGCATTTCCCTAATGACTAATACTGTTGAGCATCTTTTCATATGCTTATTGGATATTCATATATCTTTAGTAAAATGTTCAATCTTTTGTCTATTTTCTTTTATTTTATTTTAAGATGGAGTCTTGCTCTGTGACCCAGGCTGGAGTGCGATGGCATGATTTCAGCTCACTGCAACCTCTGCCTCCCAGGTTCAAGCGATTCTCCCACCTCAGCCTCCCGAGCAGCTGGGATTACAGGCACCTGCCATCATGCCCAGCTAATTTTTGTATTGTAGAGACAGTTTCACCATGTTGGCCAGGCTGGTCTTGAACTCCTGACCTCAGGTGATCTGCCTGCCTCCACTTCCCAAAGTGCTGAAATTACAGGTGTGAGCTACCGCGCCTGGCCTCTTTTGTCTATTTTAAAATTGGTTTTGTCTTATCTATTGTATGAATTCCTCATATATTTTGGATATGTCATTTGTCAGATACGTGATCTGTAATTATTTTTTTCCTCATTCTGTGGCTGGTCTTATTCTCTTAAAAATACCTTTCTAAGAATTTTAATTCTTAATTTTGATGAGGTTGATTTATCCCTATTTTCTTTTGCTTTCCTGGATTGTACTTTTGCTATTTTATTTAAGAAATCGTTGGTGGCTGGGCACAGTGGCTCATGCCTGTAATCCCAGCACTTTAGGAGGCCGAGGCAGGTGGATCACGAGGTCAGGAGTTCGAGACCAGGCTGACCGACATGGTGAAACCCCGTCTCTACTGAAAATACAAAAGTTAGCTGGGCGTGGTGGTATGTGCTTATAATCCCAAGTACTCAGGAGGCTGAGGCAGGAGAATTGCTTGAACCCAGAAGGTGGAGGTTGCAGTGAGCCGTAATCGTGCTATTGCACTCCAGCCTGGGTGACAGAGCAAGACTCCATCTCAGAAAAAAAAAAAGAAAAGGAAAAGAAATCAGGGTCTAGCCCAATTTCACAAAGATTTCCTTCTAGTTTTTTCTTTAAAAGTTTTATAATTTTTGTCCTGTGATCCATTTTGATTGTATTTTTGTGTATGGTACAGAATAAGAATTGAAATTCTTTTTTTAAGTGGATATCTGATTCTTGTAGCACCATTTGTTGAAAAGTCCTTTCAGCACTCAGGTGCCTTTGTATCTTTGTTGAAAATGAAATATATGTGTAGGTTTATATCTGGACTATTCTGTTTCATTGGTCTGTTGTCTATCTTGATTTACAAGCATACTGTTTTGATTACTATAGATTAATAATAAATTAAGGTGAGATATACAATCCTGACTTTTTTTTTCAAAGTTACTTTGTACTCTAAGTCATTTGCGTACCCATAGGTCTTGTTCTGTCACCCAGGCTGGAGCTCAGTGGTGTGATCATTACTGTAGCTTTGAACTCCTGGGCTCAAGCAATCTTCCCACCTCAGATTCCTGAGTTGCGAGGACTGCAGGCGTGCACCACCATACCAGGCTGATTTTGTGTGTGTGTATGTGCGTGCGCGTGCCCGCGAGTGTGTGTGTGTGTGTGTTTAGAGGTAGAGTCTTGCTGTATTGCCCAGGCTGGTCTGAAACTCCTGGCCTCAAGTGAACCCCCAACCTTGGCCTCCAAACATGCTGGAATTATAGCTGTGAGCCACCACACCTGGCCAGAAATTTTAGAATCACTTTGTCACTTTTACAGAAAAAGAGCCTGCAAGATTTTGATTGGGATTGTGTTAAATCTATAGGTCAATTTTGGGGAGACTTACTATCTTGACAATATTAAGTCTTTCAGTCTGGGAGCACAATACATTTCTCCATGTGGTTTGTCTTTGATTTCTTACTACAAAGATTTCAGTATATAGATCTGGTATATCTTTTGTTGGATTTACCCTTAAGTATTTCATAATTTTTGATAATATAAATGTATGGTTTAAAATTTTGAATTTCCAATTATTTTTTGCTAGTATATAGGCATACAATAATTTTTTACATTTTTATCTTGTACCTTGCTAAACTCATTTATTATTTCTAGTATTTTTGTGTGTGTGTGTGGATTCCATTGACTTTTCTAAACGGAGGGTCATGTTGTCTGCAAATAAAGGTAGATTATTTCTTTTTGCCATCAGGATGCCTTTTATTTCTTGCTTGATTTCATTGGCTAGAACTTCCAGTATAATGTTTAATAGAAGTGGTGAGAGTAGACATCCTTGCCATCAACCTGATCGTAGGTAAAAAGCAGTCAGTTTTTTGCCATTTAAGTATGATGTTAGCCTTAGGTTTTTTTTGTTGTTTGTTAAAAAATACAGATCTCCTTTATTAGTTTAAAGATGTTCCCTCCTATTTTTAGTTTCTGAGAGCTTTTTTCAATTTTAAATTAGGAGTGGATGTTGGATTTTTGTCAAATGCATTTCCTGTATCTATGGAGAAGACCATATGGTTTCGCTTTTTTGTTCGTTAATATTGTGAATAACCTTGATTTTTGAGTTTTAAAACAATTTACAGTCCTGGCATAAACCTTACTTGGTCTTGATGTGTTATTATTCTTTTTATGTATTGATTTGATTTGCTAAAATTATGTTAAGATTTTTGTACCTATATTCATGAAGAATATTGGTTTTTAGTTTTCTTCTTATGTCTTTGGTTTCAGAATATGCTAACTTCATAGTATACATTATAAAATATTACTTTTTTCCCACTTTCTGGAAGAGTTTGTGTAGTATTAGTATTATTTCTTCCTTATATATTTGGTACAGTTTATCAGAGAAGCCATCTAGAGCCGGACTTTTCTTTGTTGGAGGGTAATTCACTTCAAATCCAATTTCCTTAATAGATATAGGGCTATTTAGGTTATTTGTTTCTTCTTGAGTGTTCTTTTATTGTCTGTGTCTTTGAAGGAATATGTCTATTTTGTCTAAATTGTCAAATGTATTAACATAAAATTGTTCGTAATATTTCCTTATCTTTAGAATCCTTAATGATGTTACCTCTTTCATTCCTGATATTGTTAGTTTATGTTTTCCCTGTTTTGTCCCCAATCAGTCTGGTTTATCAATTTTATTTATTTGTGTGGGAGATCTAATTTAGTGTGGGAGAGTAGGGAAGACCTTCTTGAGGAAGTGACATTTGTACTAAGACCAAAAGGGTGAATAGGAGTTAACTAGGTAGTGGGAGTTAATAGTGGGTAAGTATTCCAGATGAAGGGGTAACACCTGCAAAGGTTCTGGTGTTAGCCAGCATGGCAGCTTTGAGGAACTCTGAGTAAAGCCTGGAGCACAGATAGTGAGATGGTACCTGGTATAATATAAGGCTAGAGGAATACAGCTGTGCCAAAGATTTGGGTCTGGAAGGTGATGCCTAATGTCTTTGTTTTCAAAAAGACCACTCTGGTTGTGGTGTAGAAAATAGATTCCTGTGGAGCAGGAAGATCAGCCAGAAGGCTGCTTTGTAGACTGGGTAAAACATGGTGGTAATTTGGGCTAGGGAGATGGTAGAGAAAAGAGAAGTGGACAGAATTTGAAAAATATTTTGAAGGTTAATATTAATAAGACTCGGTGAGGAATGGTTATGGGGGCAGGCAAATATGGGGAGAGAGAGAGAGATGTGTGAAGGGTAACTTTTGATTTAATGGTGAATGAAAACTAGAGGGATGTTGGTACTATTTACTGAGAGTTTTTTCCCTAAACTGGAAACATTTTTCTTCCAGGGGAATGTGCATTTTATTTAGGGATGTTTTAAAATCGTATTCATCTGTTAGTACCCAGCACAAATAGAACTTCTTCCCTGGAGTCTTTCTTGACGTCTCTTTGCTTGCTTTTCCCTCATGGCTAGAAAAAACCTTTCCCTTTTCTGAATTTCTATTAAACTTCGTTTATATTTCTATTATGGTGCTTTTTTATTATCTAACTTGTTGTATTCTTATTTGTATATATGTTTTATTTTCTTTATTGTAGTAGAAACTACTCGTTGAAAGGGAGCTTTATTCATTTTAATAGTTCACAACTAAAAGTAATGGTTTCTTTAATGGACACATGCTATAGCCTTATGGAGATGGGTAGTCTATGAAAGAGTATACCTAGTTCAGTATATCAGAACTGTTATGCACATTGAGGTATCTACAAACAAGAAGAATCACTAGAGTAGTATAATAGTAGGAAAATTTCTTATGATTCCATTATTTAGATTATTAACCATTATTAAACATTACTTTTTTTTTAAAAGGGGAACTACTTCAGTTAAATATGAATCTTTGCTCGAAGTTTCTTAATAAAGTAGATTGTTGATTTTTTTATTTTTTTACATTTTAATTTTTATTTATTTATTTTTTTGAGACAGAGTCTTGCTCTGTTGCCCAGGCTAGAGTGCAGTGGTGTGATCTTGGCTCTCTGCAAGCTCCACCTCCCGGGTTCACGCCATTCTCCTACGTCAGCCTCGTGAGTAGCTGGGATTAAAGGCACCCGCTGCCACGCCTGGCTAATTTTTTTGTATTTTTAGTAGAGATGGGGTTTCACCATGTTAGCCAGGATGGTCTTGATCTCCTGACCTTGTGATCCACCCCCTTGACCTCCCAAAGTGCTGTGGTTACAGATTACAGGCGTGCGCCACTGTGTCCGGCCTAGATAGCTAAATTTTATAATTTTTATCAGTCTGAAAGCGAAGAGCCAAACATAGACTTAAATAATGCCTAACACTTTTATAGGGCTTAATAACTACTTAAAACATTCATATATAATATATATCATTCTGTTTTCATAACAGACCTGTTAGATGGGTAAGAAAGGTATTGTTGTTCTTAATTTACAGATTTATGCCATACATTGAAGAACACTTATTAAGATGTTGGAATGAGGCTATTTTGTGTTTACAAAAATCAAAATATTCCCTTATACTTTCTCTAATAGAGTTAACTGGAAGCATTTGAGTAATAAAGTGATTGATACGGTTGTAAATAGTAGTTTTTTTTATGATTTAACCTGAGTAGCTTTTGGGGCTAGCATCTCAATCAGGTTCAATTTCTGAGATGAACTCAACTCTAACCATTCTGTTTAAGCATTTTATGATGTTTTAGTATTTTAGTTTAAAACAGACTTTAAATTTGTCTTTGAAGTAACTAGTAAAGATGCATTTTCAAATAGGTTTACTTACGTTTAAAATGTACTTTGAAGGAAATAGTGTGATTTTATAAATAAAGCACAGTTAGAATTTGGAATATGCTACGGTCTGAATGCTGATGTCCCCCTCCAAATTCATATGTTGAAAGTTAATCACCATTGTGACAGTGTTAAGAGGTGGGGCCTTTAGGAGGTAGAGGATGACTTAATCCTTGTGAATGGGATTAGTGCCCTTATAAAAAGCATGCAAAGGAGCTAGCTGTTTGGACTTTTCTGCCATGTGAGAATGCAGCAAGAGGCACTGTCCATGAAACAGAAAGTGAACCTTCACCAGACACTGAATCTAATGGGGTCTTGATCTTGGACTTCCAGGCCTCCAGAAATGTGAGAAATAAATTTCTATTATTTGTAAATTATGCAGTCTAAGATATTTTGTTATAGTGACCCAAATAGACTAAGATAGAATATAATAATATTCTTGGCCAGGAGTGGTGACTCAAACCTGTAATCCCAGTACTTTGAGAGGCCAAGATGGGTGGATCACCTGAGGTCAGGAGTTTGAGACCAGCCTGACCAACATGGTGAAACTCTGTCTTGACTAAATACAAAAAATTAGCTGGGCATGGTGGCTGGCCTCTGTAATCCCAGCTACTTGGGAGGTTGAGGCAGGAGAATTGCTTGAACCCAGGAGGTGGAGGTTGCAGTAGCTGAGATTGTGCCATTGTGCTCCAGCCTGGGCGATAAGAACAAGACTCTGTCTCAAAATATATATATATATATATATTCTTTCATGTTCTTTTAACTTATTTTAAAGAGCAGTGGTTCTCAACCTTTTTGGCTCCAGGGACTGGTTTCATGGAAGAGACCTCCTCTCCACGGATGGGGAGGGGGTGAGTGGGAACGATTCAGGCACATTACATTTATTGTGTACTTTATTTCCGTTATTATTACATTGTAATATATAATGAAATAATTATACAACTCACCATAATGTAGAATTAGTGGAAGCCCTGAGCTTGTTGTCCTGCAACTAGATGGTCTCATCTGGGGGTGATGGGAGACAGTGACACACACAGCGTGTTGCTTATCTTTAGTCTACTCTGTAATCTGGTTTTGGTTGCTGTCACTGCAGAAAACCCTGCTTCACAAAGATAGGAAGTTGGAAATGGAAGCAGACTTTTCAGTGTTTTTGTGGCAGTTTCAGAATATTCTGCTTTGATTTTAATCCAGAGGAATGGAAATTTGAAGTTGTCTCAAACATACTTTTAAGGTCGTCGTCATTTGCAGTCTTTAGCAATTGATCCTATTCTAGCATGGACAAAGTCAGTTCACTTGGCTTATTCACAAATGGGTTGTGGATCTATTCCTTCCCAGTTTGGGGATCTTTTGTGGTTGGGAAGTAATACTTCAACTCTTTTGAAAGCTGAGATAGGTGATCATGTACCAACTGGGAGAAAGAAGGCCCTGGCTTAGTGTCTTTCAAAATCTCTGCTAATGTTTGAAACATTTCAGAAATCCCAGTGTTCACTCATGTCCCCATAATTCCAGTTTGGCTTTGAATGCAGCCACTTTATCTGTTGACTTGAACACAGTTGTCGTTCTCTCCCGAAATGACAGATTGAGTTTGTTGAGCAGGTTGAATATGTCACACAATTGAGCAAGTTTTTTTTCTGGTTGTTGTGTATTTTTTGAGACGGAGTTTCTCTCTTGTTGCCCAGGCTGCAGTGCAGTTTTGTGATCTCGGCTGACTGCAGCCTCCACCTCCCTGGTTCAAGCGATTTTTCTCTGTCTCAGCCTTCCAAGTAGCTGGGATTACAGGCACCCGCCACCAGGCCCAGCTAATTTTTGTATTTTTAGTAGAGATAGGGTTTCACCATGTTGGCCAGGCTGGTCTCGAACTCCAGACCTCAGGTGATCCACCCACCTCGGCCTCCCAAAGTGCTGGGATTACAGGTGTGAGCCACCGTGCCCAGCCAAGTGAGCAAGTTTTGTGACCCATTGTGTTTCACTGAAATGTGCTGCCACTGGTGACTGTTTTTCTAAGAGAAATCTCTGGAGCAGCTCTTATAACTCAAAAACTTTGGCCAGGGATCTACCTTTAGAAAGCCATCTCACTTCTGTGTGTAAAAGAAGATGCGTGTGTTCTGTGTCCATTCCCTCACAAAGTTGCGTGAGCAGGCATGAGTTAAGGGCATGTACGTTAATGTGGTTGATCATTTTAATCACATCCTGCAAAATGTTGTTAAGTTCAGGTGACATTTTTCAGCTAGCCAGCATTTCTCCATGGATGACACAGTGCGTAGACTCAACATTCAGAAGTGAACTCTTTAACCCAACTAGTGAAACCATAAAGTCGCCCTGTCATGGCAGCCACTCCATCCTTGCATATACCAACACAAAGTGATCAGTTCAGTTTTCCTGATATGTAATCATTCAAAGACTTGAATAGTTCTGCAGCTATGGTGTTGGGTGGCAACAGAAGTACATATTTTCATGGATATCCTCCTGAAAAATACATCACACAAAAACAAGCACTGTTGCCTTGTTGTCAACATCGGTAGACTTGTCAATCTGGAGTTCCTACCATGGTGACTCATTAATCCTCTCTAACAATTGTGCCTCAATATCCTCTACTATTTCATCAGTTCATCTAGTTATGGTGCTAGCCAAAAGAGGAACATGTGCCACCCTTTGAACTGCAGCCTCTCCTGAAAGTTCATGACAACTGCCCTTAACGGCAGACAGGATCAGCTCTTCACCAGTATTAAAGGATTTCTCACCTTTAGCAATGCCGTTAGGTACTAAGAAAGATGCTCTCAGTGCAGACACATTTGATGAAGTGGTAGCCTTCAGAAATTGCTTCTGTACTTGATATTCATATTTTTTTCTTTTGAAAATCTCCAAAGTCTTGTCTTTTAATGCAGGGCGCTTGGTCTCCATGTGGCGAAGCAGTTTTGAAGGTTTCACGGCTTTATTTGATAGCTAGTCACCAAATATTACACAAAGTGACTTGGAGAATGTGAATCACCTGTTGCAATGAACTCATAATTTAAGTAGGACTCTTGGTGTTTTAAGTGCAGATTTCTTTTTTGTTGGCAGTCTTAGAGTCCCCTGCTGTTTCACCATTGGGTCTTTTCCTGTTTTCAGAGAAGCTCTCCAGTAATGTTTATTTTTACTCATTTTGGCTAGGGTTAGCTTGTGGGCTTACCAAAACTGTGACTGAGACAAGTGCACAGTGCAGGAAAGAGGCATAGATGGAAGTGGTAAATAAAATAATGATGGGCTACACGCGGACTAAAATAAGTGTCAGATTCTGACTTAAAGCCTTCCACTGGATGCGGCTGTACCATTGAAGTACATCAACTCACTGCCAGTATAATGCCTGCCACCAGATGTAACTTAATTGTCACTTGCCACTTACTGATAGGGTTTTGATATGAGTCTGCAAGCAGTTGATTTATTATGGTCCCTGTGCAGTCAAACCTCTCTGCTGAGGTTAGTCTGTATTTGCAGCCACTCCCCAGCACTGACATTACTACCTCAGCTCCACTTCAGATCATCAGGCATTAGATTCTTATAAGGGGAACACAACCTAGATCCCTTGCATGTTCAGTTCACAGTAGGGTTCGTGCTCCTATGAGAATCTAATGTTGCTGGTGATCTGACAGGAGGTGGAGCTCAGGCAGGAATGTGAACCATGGGGAACAGCTGTGCTTGCGCTTGCTTGCCTGCTGCTCATCTCCTCCTGTGTGGCCCAGTTCCTAACAGGAACCAGGGTTTGGGGACCCCTGTTTTAGAAAATCAGTTGCAGGGTCCCAGTAATTTCCTTTTCCTCAAGTTTTCATAATACATTTTCAAGTTTTTCCAGGTGAGTATCATCAGACTTACTGGTTTCTAGCTTTTGAAACCTACCCCAACTGCTTTATAAAAATCAGTACATTTTCCTTTTACAAGATCACTTTCAAAGGTTTTGTGAATAAATTCTTTCTTATCTCTTGTTCCAGTTTTCTCTTAATGTTTCCTTTAAAAATGTATTTTGTTCACTAAGGTATTAGAAAGTTGTATTTATGTATTACTTTGATGTACATGATATACTTTTTCCTCAGTATTCCTCATAGCAACTTTGTGAAATACACAAGGTTATAAATGAAGAAACTGAGGCTAAAATAGGCTGTGATTTGCTCAGTTAGAGACTAATCCACTGTTTGATTTCTCAACCTCTCTTCTAATAGAAATCAAGTGTTTCTGCTTTCTCTTCATCATTGGTTGTTTTCTTTTTTTTTTTTTTTTTTGGTCGGAGGGGGACAGAGTCTCACTCTGTTGCCCAGGCTGGAGTGCAGTAGTGCAATCTCGGCTCACGGCAACCTCCATCTCCTAGGTTCAGGTGATTCTCCTGCCTCAGCTTCCTAAGTAGCTGGGATTACAGGTGCGCACCACCATACCTGGCAAAGTTTTGTATTTTTAGTAGAGCTGAGGTTTTGCCATGTTGGCCAGGCTGGTCTCGAATTTCCTGACCTCGGGTAATCTGCCCAGTTGGCCTCCCAAAGTGCTGGGATTACAGGCACGAGCCACCATGCCCAGCCTTTTTGTGGTTATTACCCTCTTTTCCCCCAACCCTGAACCTCTCTGAGTTTCTTTGATGTTACTCTGTGTATAGCTTAAAACAAAACAAGAACAAATAGAAAAAACCTATCCCCACTTTTTTTTTTATTTGCCATTTTTCAATGACATCACCTCATTTTTGGTTTTAGTCTTCCTAATTAACTGTTTCCGGTTTTTTTTGGAGGCTTTTGGAGGCTCTTTAAGAGCTCAGCCTGGCTCAGCTCAGCTTGGTCCTTCATCTAGGACCAAGTCATTGTTAGACTGCCTCGTTTTTATTTATGGTATTCTGTATCTTGAAAACAAAGGACATGCTGAGTCTTTTCAAAGGAGCATGGAATCTATGGAGCTGACTCTTGTTGTTACTGCTGAAATAATCAATGACTGAATGTACCACCAGCCTGAGATTCATGAAATGTGCCTTAAAATCAGTTTGGAATGTTAGGTGAAATGTGAAAGCATCAGTGTGCTTTATCACCAATCTGATTTTTGTCTGGTGTAAGAAAAAATATGACAACTGTGGGATTGTTTATATGTCTTATAAAGCCAACATTGGAGTGGAAAAAATTGAGTGTTTGGGAATACACATTAAGTCAAAAAGAAAATGATGCTGCCTGCTTTGACTGTGTTTGGGTCAGAAATGGAGAAGATGAAATTGACATGGCCATTTGCTGAAATATTTTCAGGTGTTCAGACTATAGTAGGAATGCAGTAATGATGACTGGATTTCAGAAATGACACTAGAAGTCATTTATCTATTTGCATCCTAGAACATCAACTTAATGTGTGTCCAGGAAGAAAATAAATCAAAAGACTGATTCATGAACTGACTGTACTATTTGTTAGAGCCAAGTATGTTTGTGGTGCATGAAAACCTTTATCAAGGAGCTAGGATTTTCATAACCAGTACAGTTTTTGTTTTTTTTGGAATGTCTTATAATATATAAAATTATAGCTGGGATAAATGTTTTTTTCACAAGGGAAAGATTAATGGTTTGGATTTGTCAAATTTTATAGCCTAGCTATTCATCATACAATGAATCTGTAATATTTACTTTCCTTTTTTTTTTTTTTGCTCACACACTACTCTGATTTTAATTATATAGTATTTAAAATTAATTTTTAGATCTTAGATGAGTTGACCAGAGACTAGTGGTAATACCAAGTATGGTACAGTCTAGGGATAGAAAAGGATATAATTTCATGATAACACTATATAATGTGTGTGCCAAATTCAGCATATTGACCAGTATTTTACAAAATGAGTTTTTCAGATCATCTGTGTAAAAATCACCTGGAATGCTTGTTAAAAATTCAGATCCTTGGACCCTTCCTGCCCCGATCTCTCACCAATCAGAGTATCTGGGAACTGCCTAGGAATTGCATTTAACAAGCACCCAGGTAATTTGGATATACATTAAAAGTTGAGATCTCCTGACATAGGACATTCAACATGTTATATATATTGCTCTCCTGTTTAAGATGATTAAATTATGAGATCTTCGAAGGCTGAGAGAGAGCAAGGGTATCTGTTTTCAATTTATGAATTGAATGAATTTTTGGAGTTTTAAAAGCTAACACATAATTACAGCATTAATTTCATTTATTAGTTTCTCCTGAGGAGGAAACTTGGTCTTGAATTTTATAATTCAGGGCTTTGAATATCTAATTTTTGTTCAACCAAAGTGGAAAATACTGTAATGCTTCTAAAAAGTACATTGACAGTTCCTGTTGAGCTAAGGAAATATAGATAAGCTACATGTTCAAACTTGCCTTGTGGTCCCCACTGCACTGTCCTCTCTCCTAGAGCTCTTCCAGATGTCAGGTTTTCTGAACTTGGTCCTGAATTTAAAAATAAAGAGATGTGACAGAAAAAAAAAGTGAGGTTTTAAGTTCAATGTTGTATAAAATGTAATAGTTTTGTTTTTTCTGTCACCCAGGCTGGAATGCAGTGGTGCAGTCATGGCTCACTGTAGCCTCAACCTCTTGGCTCAATTAATCCTCTTGCCTCAGCCTTCTGAGTAGCTGGGACTGCAGGTGCATGCCATGATGCCCCACTAATTTTTGTATTTTTTGTGGAGGTGGGATTTTGTCATGTTGCCTAGGCTGAACTCCTTGAACTCCTGGGCTCAAGCGATCCTCAAGCCTTCCAAAGTGCTGGGATTACAGGCATGAACCACCTTGCCTGGCCCAAAATACACTATTAATGACATACTTACCTATGTCAGGATTTCCAAACTTTTTCCCACCCAAAGGAAATATCCAGAACCCCAGAAAATGAAAGTAAACCCTGAAAATGCTCTGGTTACATACCCCGTAAGTGTTCCTGAGACATTTCCTAGGAACTCCAGGGCTTTAGGCATAAAATGTGAAAATCACCGGAAGAAGTGGTAGCTAATTTTTATTAAATTTTATGTAGAGAGAATAGGAGAGAGTCTGAAGTTCTGTCAAAGCTGTTCAATCCTTAGAGTAGTAGTTCTCAGCCTAGGGGAGTTTTGCCCTCCAGGGGACATTTGACAAAGTCTGCAGACATTTTTGGTTGTCACAACTGGAATGGGGGAGTGGGGAGCCATTGATATCTTGTGGGTGGAGCCCAGAGTACTGCTAAACATGCTACAGTGCACGGGGCCCCTCATACCGAGGACTTATCCTGTCCCAACTATCAAGGGTACCTAGGCTGAAAAACTCTGCCTTAGAGAAATGTTTTCTAAAATGTAATTTAGTTTGCAGTCCATATTCTCTGTAGATAAGAGTTTAGTGGACAAGAGGCGAATGTTTTTATAAATGAGTAGCTTAGTAAGTTGTGGTTATTTTACCGTTAGGTTACTCTTTTATTAGGATGTTTATTTTGCAAAGACATTCTGATTAAACGTAAGTTTTCTGTCAACAGCTTTAGCAAGATTTTTAATAAAAAAATGTTATTTGTATTTTATGTATGATAACCTATTTGACATATCTGGTATGAGACAATAACCTCTCTTTCAGAATTGTGCCACCTTCCTTTTGGGAGAGACTCTCTAATTTTGTTACCAGCTTCTATCAGTTGTTTTGGTTTTTTAAAAAACACATTTTTAATCAGCTTTATTAAAATGGGTTAACTTTTGAAATATGGTAATATTTCAGTGGTAGAATTTCCTTTCTCCGTAAGCTTTTTTTCTGTTAATTCATCACCAAAGAAATGTTATAGCGAGGTAAAAATCTTGGGTTTGAAAATGTTCTATCTCAGACTTTGAGAAATTATCTCCTATCATTTTCAGGTTCTCACGAATTGGCAGTCATACAAATATCCTGGGAGATGCCCAAACATCAGTTAGAAAAAGTATGTCAAGGAAGTTTGGTCACTTCAAATGCTTCCTTTAATCTTATTTCCTCTAGCAAATATGCAGCATTTTGGCCAATTTCTGTGGCATATGTTTAGTAAATGTTTTACATTTCAGATCATTTTTGCTTTATATTTTAGGGGACATTGAATTATCTGGTGGTGATTGTTCAGAATATATTTTACTACCTTATTTTAAATTTCTTTCACTAAATTATTTCCTAGGGCATTGGAATGGCATCTCTTCATATGCAATGTAGAATATGTACTTACTATGTTAGTCCACTTTGCGTTGCTATGAAGGAATACCTAAGGCTGGGTAATTTATAAAGAAAAGAAGTTTAATTGTCTCAGAGTTCTTCAGGCTGTACAGGACATGTGGTGCCAGCATCTGCTTCTGGTAAGGGCCTCAGAAAGCTTACAATCATGGTATTTTATTTTTTGCTATTGAAATTAAGAACTTAATTATTTTTCAGAAGAATGACATTATACTTTCCTGTATTCTGATAATCGACGTGATATTTTAAGCAGCTTAAAATTACATTGACAAGGCTTCTGCTTTCTCACATTTAGTATCTGAGACTGTCAAACAGATGGAGAACAAACAGGTGAAGAACTTGTTTTGTTATTTTTAATTTCCTTTTCAACTAGATTGAAAAGTAGGGACATATAAAGCTACATTTTAGACTAATTGCATAAAACATCTTGAAGAATTAAAGAAGATATTCAGAATAGCAGAGAGCTCATTTTTCATAAATTGGATGGTGACAATGAGAGAAATTGTATTGTATTGATACAGTTGTACATATTTTTGGCCAATTGGCAGATACTTGAACACCTACTTAAGAAGCAAGGGCTGGTGCTAGGTAGGCATTGTAGGGATACAGATAGTTATAATAACTGATATTTTATAATGCTTACTATGTGCCAGACACTTTCTAGTATTATTACTTGTATAAACTTATTACTTGTATAAATTTTAAAGCAGTCATATGCTTTTACCTCTATTTTGCAAATGAGAAAACTGAGACATAGGGAGGATAAGTATCTTGGCCAAGGTCAAAAAGCTGGTGGAGGAGTTTGGATTTGAAACCAGGTGATATGGCTCTGGAGCCTATGTGATTTTCCTGTACTCAATACTAGAAAGCAGAAGACCTGGTTTCTGCCCTCAAATAGCCTGTTGTCTAGTTGCAATGACAAGTCTCAAACACATGTAAAGATATATAATGTATATTTTTTAAGGTTGTAGATAGTAAATAAATGCTACAAGTAGAAATATTCATCTATTTATTTGACTAGGTTGACTAGCAAGGCAATCCTGACTGGCATAATCAGGATTCTAGACTCTGGCCATATTGTTGCATAATATTGAACAGCTGGGATGGGCTGTGCACTGTGCATTTGCACCCTACATGAGTAAGATTTAAAGGAACACTTATTTTAGTCATTACCTTTTAAAAAACACTGTTAGCCATTTACAGGTAGTTACATTGAATAGTTTATTAAAATTCTGTCACTTATTTCTGAAACCTATTTAAATAAAAATGTGGGAAAGCTCAAGAGTGAGTACACTTTACAGCCTAGCTGCCTTTTTCAGATTTCTACTTGCATTACTGTTTGGAAGTTGATCTTCATATTCCAGGGGAGATGATGGGGGGGCGGGGAAGATAAGAAGGGAGCAGTGACGTTCATTCGATTCCTGTAAATGACTTTTATTAACATTGTTGTGATGCTTCAGGTTTATGCTCAGAAATGGGGTATGTCATTCCTTACACAGCATGCTGTCGTGTCCAGTCTGCTGCCTCATGACTTCTCTGAGTAAAACTGACTCAGTCAGTGGTTTGAGGCCTGGCCTTCAGCAGAAAAGAAGCAAACACCCACTTACAGCAGCTAGATTAATACTGTCTTTCTTTCTGAAATACTTAAGGTAGGATTGCTGTCTAATTTTTTGTCCTTCATTTTGTAGCTTCTTTTGCCTCAGTCATCTTGTGACCCACAAACTATAGGTTGAGTTGACTCAATCTATAATGATTAATTTTAATATTTCCAGAATGTTTGGAATGTGTCACAGTATAGTGGCTTGAAGACAGAGACTTATCAAAGGTTATACCTGGTTTTTAATTAGCATTCCTTTTAATATTTGTTATTACCCGGTACTTAATTATAGTATATTTATTAAGTTCAGTGTTTTCTCTTGGCTTCGAATTATTCTTGAGTTTTAGAGAAATACAAAGCCTGTTAAAAATTAGGCAGCAGGAAAAAAATGTTTTCTATTCTGAAATAGAAGCATTTAAAGGCACAAGGAAATGGTAATTGCAATCCTCTTTTTCCCTATGAGAATAGCAAGAACAGCATTAACTCTTTCTTTGCCGTTTTTCATAGTAAGTAATCATAATACATCATTCCTTTGTCATTGATAGTGTTTTCTCTGATTTTTTAAATTTCAGGGATAAATTATCTGGAAAGAGCCTATCTTTTTTGAAACCTTGTATTTGAGAGAATTACCTGATAGAAAGAAAACTCAAGGCTTACAGAGGACATGGAGTGAACATTACATTTTTTAACTTTGTTACTTTTAGGCTGGAGATATATTCCTCTAGTGATGATCTTTAAAAGATCACCTTTAATATCTAGTATCTGCATACTTATTCTAGAATCTAGTTTTCATACATGTACTCCCATAGCCTATACATTTCCCTCTCAATCTCTGATCAGGAGAATTGTACATTATTTCAGTTGAATTTTGTCATTGTTAATTTCTTTTTAAAGAATAGAAGTTTACTGTAAATGACTAGCAGAAGAAGAGAGAGCCAGATAAAGAGCATTGCCTCTAAATATAAAAAATTAAGAATAGGAAATGATTGCTCTAGTGGCTAAATTACTGATTTAGTAATTATGGTTCTTCTGACCTCAGTGAAGTGTTCTTTCTACATCACTATCCAAGTATTTATGATCTCTTTGGTGTCTGAAGAATTTCTTTCCTTTAAAACCTCAGAATTCAAAAAATTGATCTGTAGGAAAAAATGCTTATGCTTTTTGTAAACAAATGAAGTGCCTATCAATTTTTATTATTTGAAGTCAGATAAATAGGAGTTCTAATTCTGGTCATGCCATATATTAACTGAATAACATATTACTTAATCTCCCTGTCTCAGTTCCCTGGTTTGTGATATGAAGGTAGTAATAGAATTCTACTTGTTAGTTTGTTGTGAAAATTAAATGAGTTACTCAGAATCTCACATTGGTGATGTTACAACAGAGAGAAGGAAATGATTTTGTCGTCGTTATTTGAAACATAATAGTCTGTACATCTTTTTTTGTTAAGTAACTTTATTGAGGTGTAATTTATGTACCATAAAATTCATTCATAATTGTACAATTCACTGCTTATTAGTAAATTTATAAAGTCGTATAACCATCATTTCAGTCCAGTTTTAGAACATTTCCATTATTCCCACAAATTCCTTTGTATCTGTTTGTAGTTAATCCCCACTCCCAGCCCTAGGCAACCACTGATCTGCTTTCTGATTCCCCTAAGTGTGCCATTTCTGGACATTTCAATACATAGAATCGTAAAATATGTGGCTTTTTGTGACTGGGTTCTTTCACCATAGTGTTTTCAGGGTTCACCTATGTTGTAACATGAATTAGTACTTCATTCTTTTTTTTGGCTGAATAAAATTCTATTGTATAGATATACTATACTTTGTTTATTAATTCATTCATTCATTAGTAGATGGACATTTGGGTTGTTCGGCTATTATGAATAATGTTACTATGAACATTCATGTACAAGTTTTTATGTTAACATACATATGCTTTATACAGTATGAACATACATATGTTTTATAGGTAAAGGTACATAGGCTTCAGTTCTCTTTGGCATATACCTAAGACTGGAATGGCTGGGTCATATAGTCACTCTATGTTTAACCTTTTGAAGAAATGCCGAATTGTTTTCTATAGCAGCTGCACCATTCTGCATTTCCTCCAGTATTGTATAAGGGCTCTGAGTTCTCCATATCCTCCCCAACACTTATTTTTCTGTTACTTTTTTCATTTTCTAATAGCCATCCTAATGTATGTGCAGTGGCATTTCACTGTGATTTTAACTTGCATTTTTTTGTGATTACTAATGATGTTGAACACCTCGTTGTGTGCTTACTAGATATTTGTATATCTTCTTTAGTGAAGTAGCACTTCATATGTTTTGCCCATTTTTAAATTGGGCTGTCTGTCTGCTTAATGAGTTGTATTAATTCTTTATATTCTGAATAAAAGATCTTTATAAAGATAGGTGATTTTAATATGTTTTCTTTTAGTCTGTGGCCTGTTTATTTCTTGATGTGTTTTGGAGTGTAAAAGTTTAAAATTTTGATGAAGTTCAGTTTGTCAAGTTTTTCTTTTATGATTCACAGTTTTAGTATCATATCTAAGAACACAGCTTAATTGAAGGTCATGAACATGTTCTCTTTTTTTTTTTAAAGAAATTTTACAGTTTTAGTTTTTAAATTTAGATTCGTGATCCATTTTAAGTTAATTTGTGTGTATGGTTATGAGGTAAGAGCCCATAAGATTATTTTTTAGCATGTGGGTATCCAGTTATCCTGGCATCATTGTTAGAAAAGATTTTCCTTTCCTCATTGAGTGGTCTTGGCATCTTTGTTGAAAATGAATGTTTGATACATGTATGCATACGGAAACATGTTTTTTTCTTTTTGACACTAGCACATTAAATTAGAATAATTAAAACACCAAGACTCATTGGCCAGATTTATATTTTAGAATTAACATAAGTGTTAGTAGTACAGACTTTCCCTTTTTATGATATACAGACATTTGCATAATTAAGGAAAATCTTCATTTCAAGTATAGAACAGGTCTTTTCCATATCATATTCAAATTCAGCAGGGCAATTTGTAAAACAATTACTGTATAGCGCATTTCAGATAATGTCTCAAACTTGATTTTTTAAAAAGCCAATTGCCATATCTTTATTTCATTGTCACTGGGCCTGTGGTCATTGACTTCTACCCAGATTTCAACACATGGAGATGTAATATGTGATTGACAATTGGCAGGTCATATGACTTTGGACATTTGGAGGATGAAGGTTAAAAGAAAAATGCTCAATTAAGTTTCTTTTCTGTTTTATGTTAAGTTGCTCTGAAATATCCCCCTGGGCCACTCTATTTGTTTTGACATCTGATGTTTGAAGGAGCACTTTTTTCCCCCCCTAGAAAATCTTACATAATCTCAACTATACCACCGCTGTGTGGGGGAGAGAATTTATTATTTTACTTATTGTATATTGTGTACAAGTTAGTTCTCTAATGCGATCTTGACTACAGTATATATTGAATAGTTTATCATATGGAAAATGTAAAGAAACCATATGTAACATCTAGTATCTTTGATTTAGTCCTGGTCGTTAGATGCTAACTTTAGGGGGAAACAGAATAAACCTCTAGACTAAAGATTTGTTTTTCTTCACCTTGTTTGGCAGATGTAATCAAATATTAATCTTGGTCTTCTGACTTGGCTTTTCCTATCGTATATTCCTTTCACTATATTTTAAAATTCCAAATAATTAGAGTAAAACCCAGTAAGTGCCAAGACCCCTTTAATGGCAAGCCTCTTAGATGGAAATATTTATTTATTTAGGTATAGATAGAGTTTCACTTTGTGGCCCAGACTGGACTGCAGTGGCACAATTATAGCTCACTGCAGGCTTCAGGCTTGAACTCCCAGGCTCAAGTGATCCTCCCGCCTCAGCCTCCTGAGTATCTGGCACTATAGTCATGTAGTACCAAGCCTGGCTTTTTTTTTTTTTTTTTTTTTTTTTTTTTAGGAGACAGGGTACGTATTTATTGCCGAGGCTGGTCTCAAACTCCTGATCTCAAGCAGTCCTCCTGCCTTGGCTTCCCAAAATGCTGAGATTACAGATGTGAGCTTCTACACCCAGCTAGGATATATTTCAGTTCATTCTCTTCCCTCTTGGAAAGTATCCACCAAACTTAATTTAACATTCTTTTAGTAACTCTTGTGAGGTGGTGGTGGGTTTTCCGAAAACCTGACACTTAGCTGAACATTCTGTGTCAACTGTCTTATTTCCTCATCATGCACAAGTTAAATGTTAGACTGGGGAGTGGGTGAGTTATCCCCAAGGAAGTAAAATGATGTTAATTTTCTTGAGGCCACATGAAATGTGAGTAGCTGAATGCTACTGTGAATTCTGGGCAGTCCGACCACAGAGCCTGAACTCTTAAATATTACATTGTATTAACTTGACATGTTTATAAAAGTAACAATTACATGCTACCTGAATGCCCTCAGTAGTTTTGAACATGGTGCAACTGTTTATCCCTATACTAAAATTCCAATTAGGCTATTTTGTTTTGAGTCTTTATAGCCATGTTTTATTATTTTTGTTTCCTTCCTCATTGTCAGGCCTCTTTTCTTCCTCCCTTCCCCTCCCTCTTCCTTTCCCTCTTTCTCTTCCTCCCTTCCCCCTTTTCTTTTCCCTTCTCTTTAGAGTCTTGCTCTGCCACCCACACTGAAGTGTAGCCTCAAACTCCTGGGCTCAAGCGATCTTCCTACCTCAGCCTCCTGAGCAGCTGGGACTGCAAGTGTACACCACTATGCCTGGCTAATTTAAAACATTAATTTTTTTTTTTTTTTTGTAAAGACAGAGTCTTACTATGTTGCCAAGGCTGTTCCTGAGCTTTTGGTCTCAAGTGATCCTTCTGCCTTGGCCTCCTAAAGTGCTGGGATTATAGGTGTGAGCCACTGTGACTGGCCTCTGTTTTCTTAAAAAAATAATTTACTACTGTTGGTGTACCATACTTGTTACCTGTTTTCTTATTTCTTTCTGATCTTCTGTGGGCTTGAAGATCATAGAAGGAAGCTTGTTAGTGTAGTTTCTAATCTAGAAGTGAATAGGGTCATATATGAGGAGAACATAAATCACCCAGTAATTTACCTGTAGTTATACAAAGTAGTTACTAGGTTGGTGCAAAAGTAATGGTGGTTTTGCAATTATGAATGACACCTTTTTAAAGTTGAGGAGAAATCTGTTTGGGTATTTAACTTGGAGGTAGAATTTGAATAGCAAGGTGGATTCTTTTTTTTTTTTAGGTTTGGAGGATGTGTACTATAACTGATTTTTACGTCATTTTTGTTGTTTTGTTTCACCTTTTACAATTCAGATTTTTTTTTTTTTGAGACGGAGTCTTGCTCCGTTGCCCGGGATGGAGTGCAGTGGCGTGATCTTGGCTTTCTGCAACCTCTGCCTCCCGTGTTCAAGCGATTCTCCTGCCTCACCCTCCCAAGTAGTTGGGACCACAGGTACACGCCACCATGTCTAGCTAATTTTTGTATTTTTAGTAGAGATAAGGTTTCACCATGTCGGCTAGGCTGGTCTCAAACTTCTAACCTCAGGTGATCCACCCGCGTTGGCCTCCTAGAGTGCTGGGATTATAGGCATGAGCCACTGTGCCCAGCCTACAATTCAGAAATTTAAATGATACTTTTAGAAGAGTTTGAGGCAGGGAGGTGAAATCCATGAATTAAGAGTGCAGTTTGGTATGTTTTAGAGCTCAGTGTTTTGTCCTCTGTCCTGCTTCTACTGCATCCCTTTCTTCCTCTGCTCACTTCAACCCTTTAGTAAACTTGTCTGAGGCATTAGTGTTACTCTTATACATTTTGCTCCCCCTGCTTTTTTGTCATAAATATTATCATGGCATGAAACAAAAAGCCTGTTATCTGCCTTTCCATGATCACTTTGGTGACACTGTGTCAGCCACAGGTAAACCTAGCAACTCTATGAATAGCAGGATAGGTATGTGAGCAAAGAAGTTATTTAACTTTCTTTATCTTAAATGTCACCAGAAAACATTCTGCTCCCTGTTACTTCTTTTTTTTTTTTTTTTCAATTACTTTGTTTTGTGGTAAGGAGTGGGGGAATGTGTGGCGGCAGGGAAGTAATGTAAGTTGCTTTATAACTCACTGTCTAACAAAGTTTTGAAAATTTGCCTGATATGTAATTAGGTACTTTAGGGTTATTAGGTTTTCATAAAAATTCTGGTTAGGGCTCTTGCCCTGCTCCCAGTGAAAGCATTTCCACAGGACAAATGTAAAAGAGAGAGTAGAGGGAATCCCCCTGAGGTTTAAGTAAGTCAAACCAGTAAGTAATAGGAGAGCCTGAGTGCTAAGTTTGTCCGTGCCTCTCTTTCTTACTGTACTTAACATCTAAAGGGCACCTCATTTCTTTTCAGCTAATTATGTTCTTTATGAGTGACTGTCAAATCAGGGAAGGGTGTGACAGGATCATGTGGAGATACCTTTTCTAATTAATAGCTGCCTTGCTCCTCAAGATTCTAATGAATGTTGGGAAAGGAAAAAAGTTGAGGTACAAACAATGTGAGAAATTTGATAATTGAGAGATACTTAAATTTTTTATCTATTGCTGTATAGCAAACTACACCCAAACTTAGCAGCTTAAAACAATGAACATTTATCTATTATCTCACATAGTTTTGTGCATCAGAAATTTAGGAGCCAGTTAGCAGAGTTGTTCTGGCTCAGGGATTCCTCCTAACATTGTAGGCAACATGTTGGCAAGGCTGAAGTCATCCGAAGGCCTCTTTGGGGTGGGAGGATGGCTATTGTCAGGAGACTTTACTTCCTCACTGGCTGTTGGCAGAAAGCCTTAGTTGTTAATCATGTGGACCTTTCTATAGAGCTGTTCGAGTAATCTCAGGACATGGCCTAGAGTGAGTAGTCCCAGCTGCTTGGGAGGCTGAGGTGGGAGGATTGCTTGAGCCTGGAAGGTTGAGGCTGTAGTGAGCCGTGATCGTGGCACAGCACTCCAGCCTGGGTGGCAAAGTGAGACCCTGTCTCAAAAAAAAAAAAAAAAAAAAAGAAGGATAAGAAGATGTTAAAGGTGAAGCCTGCTATAGGGGCAGACAGTTGACATCAATTAATCTTTTTCATGTTCTAGTTGAAGGAGACAGATGATTAACAGCAAAAACAATAGCCAACACCATAGACATTTCAGCTGGTTTGTTTTACACAATTCTGACTCTGCTCAATGGGTGCCAAAACTGTTGCTCCCAGATCGATTGCAGACAAGAGCAGAGCTTTCACTGGAAATTTCAAACAGGTGGGATCAACATTCTGAAGGATTTCTTTGCAGAATTGTTACAATAAATGAACATGGTTTTACCGGTACATCTTGAAGACAAAGTACAATCAAATCACTGGCTACCAGGAGTTGGAAGTCAGAGCAGAAGCAGGCTGATCAAGAACAAAGGTCATGGCAATACTTTTTTTGGGATACTCAAGGCATTTTGCTTATTGACTTTTGGGAGGGTCAATGAATGTCAACATCTGCTTATTATAAGAGTATTTTAAGAAAGTTAGCTAAAGCTTGAGCAGAAAAATGCCCAGGAAAGCTTTGCCAGAGAGTCCTCCTCCACCATGACAGTGCTCTTGCTCATTCTTCTCATCAAGCAAGGTCAATTTTGGGATAGTTTTGATGCACATGTATTAGGCATCCACCCTACAGTCCTGATTTGGCTCTTTCTGGCTTTTTTGTTTCCTAATCTTAAAACATCTATAAAGCGTATCCATTTTTCTTCAGTTAAAAATGTAAAAAGACTGCATTGACATGGTTAACGCAGGACCCTCAGTTCTTTAAGGATGGACTAAATGTGTGTTATTATTGCCTGCAGGTGTCTTGACCTTGATGGAGCTTATGTTGAGAAATAAAGTTTATACTTTTTATTTTCATCTAATTCCATTTTTCCACAAACTTTTTGGAGTCCCCTTGTATTTCCAGATACTTGTGAATGGCTTTTTCAAATTAATTTGGCCTAAATATTATCCCAGTTTATTAACCTTAATTGGAGAATGTTAAAAATCTTGTCTCTTTATATATATATATATAAAAAAAAGTCATTCCCGAATACGTGTTAGCTGAATTCCTAAGGGTAAACTGAGAAATGCTATAGTTTAACTACTTGATTTACCTATTATAGCAACTATATAAAGTATAGAAAAGAAATAGCATTTTATGTACACCATTGTATCAGTCCATTTTCATGCTGCTGATAAACACATACCAGAGACTGGGCAATTTAAAAAAGAAAGAGATTTAATTGGACTTACAGTTCCACGTGGCTGGGGAAGCCTCACAATAATGGCAGAAGGCAAAGAGGAGCAAGTCCTATCTTACACGATGGCAGTAGGCGCAGAGAGAATGAGGACGCAAAAGCAGAAACCCCTGATAAAACCATCAGATCTCGTGAGACTTACACACTAACATGAGAACAGTATGGGGAAACTGCCCTCATGATTCAGTTATCTCCCACCAGGTACCTCCCACAACACTTGGGAATTATGGGAGTCCAATTCAAGATGAGATTTGGGTGGGGATTCAGAGACAAACTATATCAGCCACATGAACTCTTTGGGTCTGTAGAATAAGTAGCCATTGTTTCTTAAATCTAGCATAATCCCAGTTAGCTAGGATTGCGAATGTTAAAAGAAATACAGATAGTGAATATGAAATTAATTATCCAGATTTTCAGTTTATAGATTTTTATGTAAACCACTGTCCTTTTGTAGCTCTGTATTTAATTAAGCATTTCCTTCTGGTAAGATAGTTTTCTTTCAAACAGAGAGGCAATATAATGTAGCAGAAATTTTGTAGACTTGGAATTAGACACATTTGGGCTTGAATCTTTGCTTTACCTATGGGACCATGGACCAGCTGCTTAATCTTCATATCAAATCTATTTCCTCATCTATAAGAATAGTATCTAAGGTTTCTTGTGAAGATTAAAAGAAATTATGTGAAGGGTTTCCCAGTATTTCTTAGATACTCTGTTTTTTCCCCTTAAAGGATTTGGCCAGGTGTGGTGGCTCGTGCCTGTAGTCCCAGCACTTTGGGAGGCTGAGGCGGGAGGATCACTTGAGGTCAGGAGTTCGAGACCAGCCTGACCAACAGGGTGAAACCCTGTCTCTACCAAAAAATACAAAAATTACTGGGGGGTGGTGGCGGGTGCCAGTAATCCCAGCTACTCAGGAGGCTGAGGAAGGAGAATTCCTTGAACCCATAGCAGGGAGGTTACAGTGAGCCAAGATTGCACCACTGTACTCTAGCCTGGGTGACAAAGTGAGACTCAAAAAAAAAAAAAAGATGAAAATATAAGACAACCAGAAAAGAAAAGGTGTCCCTCACGAGATATATCTAAACTGTGACATAAAGGTCTAGTCCTATCCCTGCAGTGAGAATAATACGTTCAGAGCTTTAGAAAAAGAAAAGCTTGACAATTTTGAGAACTAATTGAAGGCTTTTGTCCTTTAATCAGACGTAGTGGGGATAAGATTGGAGAGGTAAGTAGGAGCCAGATCTTAAGGGCCTTTGAGGTTGTGACAAACATTTATTTGTATTTAATTTTTAATGTAGTTGAAACCACTGGAGAGTTTAAATCCACAAGGGCTATAATTCTGCTTTCCCAAATTTTGAGACAGTAAGCTGCAGTTAACTTCCATGGAGGAATTTATTTTTCTCTTGTTATTCAGAGTCTTAGAATCTAATGTTTATTACTGAGTTTCAGGATTTTATTCTCTTTTCAAAAGCCATAGAATAAACTTGAGTAGAAAAGATCCATGTGGATCTATGATCCTTTCTCAGTAAGAAACTTAAAAATAGCTGCAGGGACTGAGATAGAACTTTCCCTTCTCTGTTTTGCTTCTGCTCTTGGAGTTGAAGTTATATTTTCCTCTGTCCTCTTTCTCCCAATTACTGCATTTTTAAGGAAGTTGGGGATTGAGCTTTTGAAGTTAGTTCTACTGTCTCCCTCTGTTGTTTTTCTGTGGAGTGTGGCATCATTTTTACTGTTGCTGAAGCAGATTTTCTGGAACACTTCTAAGGCACATACAGCCCCAGCACCTTTTTTTCTGTTAGTGCTAAGAGAAGTCTATTGCCTATGCTTCTGTCACCTGAGGTATATACTAGGGCATAATATTGGACACTAATTTATTAGCTGCTGTTAACTTTTAAATGACTTTTTAAAAGTTTTGGAATTTCATTTCACAGAATGAAAAGTTTTGTCAGTGGTTTTAGGAAGAAAGCCTCAGATGCTCTCTGATGCTTTCAAATAGTCAACAAAAAGTAGAGTTAAAGATTTTGTGAAATGATTTATTTTTGGCCAAAGAAATCATGATTGTGACTCAGATGATTTAGTTAAATGTATACCAAATAACTTTTTTTAAACTGTAGAAGAATATATAAAGAATCTAACATTGGTACTGTTTTTAGTTGCCATTTCTGCTTCATATTTTATAGAGATTGTTCTTACTCCAATGAATAAGGGCAGGTGTTCTGGATTGCCAAAGGCACTGAGGAAACAGAGATGCTCTCACTTCTGTCCTGCTCAGTGCTTTCCAGAAGCTGTCAGGAGAAGTGCCACATGTATTTTCTACCTTCTGTTAGCTATGCAGAAGGAAGAAGAAGAAAAATATTATATTTTTGGATACTTGAGTTAAGAATTCAGATTATTATGGGAATAGAAAAATGGTGAAGGATGTCTTTATTTGACTGCACAGGGAGAGAATTGTTTGGAATCTGAAGATCTTTTGGCCCACCTTTATAAAAAAGAATAAAAATTGATAACCATGCTAAAGTGATGAACTGATTCTCCTGAAGTTCCCTGAAATAGTCAGATGAATGATATTGTATGCTTTTGTACATTGTTATCATAATGGTGATTCTTTTATGCCACATATGAGTATATCTCAAATATAAAAGTTTTACATAAAATACTTTTTCAGAATAGTTTCATGAATTAGAACTGATTTTATCATATACACTAAGGCATCATAGACATCACTGTGCTGGTCTCTCTTCGTAACAGAGAGATTATATGTATGAGCCATATAATCTTGAGTGAGCTGTATAACCTCTTTCTCATTTCTCTCATCGTATGAAAATGCCCTATTTAATTTGATTCTGAGCTGCATACATTTTTTTTCACATTCTAAGGGCTCTGAAATCAGGACATATGTTTGTGATTGCTGTATTTTACTATCAGTCACGTGACAGTAGACTTGAAATTATATGAAAATTCTTAATTTATACCTTTTGGTAAGGGCACTGCATCTGATCATCCTAATGGAGTTGGTGATAGTACATACCTCAAAGGACTTTTTTTTTGAGACGGAGTCTCGGTCTGTCGCCCAGGCTGGAGTGCAGTGGCGTGATCTCAGCTCACTGCAAGCTCCGCCTGCCGGGTTCACGCCATTCTCCTGCCTCAGCCTCCTGAGTAGCTGGGACTACAGGCGCCCGCCACCATGCCTGGCTAATTTTTTTAATGTATTTTTAGTAGAGACGGGGTTTCACCGTGTTAGCCAGGATGGTCTCGATCTCCTGACCTCGTGATCTACCTGCCTTGGCCTCCCAAAGGGCTGGAATTACAGGCGTGAACCACTGTGCCCGACCCATACCTCAAAGAACTTTTGTGAGGATCAAATCAATTAATATATATAAAGTACTTAGAACAGTTCCTTCCACCTAGTAAATGCTGTATGTGTTAGCTATTTTTAATATCTATTAGAAATATAGCAGTGATTGGCTGATTTATTTATAACTTTAAGATTATATAATACCCTCTATCTGTGGACCACAAAGCATGTTTTATTGGACATTTTGAAAAAGAAAGGTAAATTCCTTGTTATAGATATATAATAAATGCAAAGTAGAGAAGATTACTGGGTAGAAGAGGTAATTGAGGGTGGTAAAAGCAGAATGTCTTCTGTATTTAAGATGTAAGTTTCTACTATATCTTATATTATGTATTTTTGGTATTAATATTAGGGAGTGGATTTTAATAAAAATATCTAGTGGATCTCAACTTTTTGGAAGAATTGTTAATCTCTAGCGGTATATACTTTCTGTTTAGATTTCTTTCTCTCATGGGAATAAGGGAACATTTTTTTCTGAGAGGACCATATTTGTGAAAAATGGAACATTTCAGTTTTTGCTCTAATTGTGATTTCCAGATGATCTACACTAAATCTAATAGATTACTGTTATAATTGTTCATTGTCTGATTATAGCTATAAACTTTTTACTGACCTTTTCACTGATATATATACTGTTTCTGACTTAAAAGTAGAACATTTCAGAGTGATAACAGTGTTTTTGAATTTTTAAAAGTTGCTCCTTACTATTACTCCATATTCTTCACTTTAATTCCCAGTATAGCACAGAGTTATTGATACAATATTTTCCAGTTTTTACCAAGTTGGAAAGTTACCCATGATTGGTGAAGAATCTGCAGGGAAGTTATTTATTTATTTATTTATTTATTCATTCATTTATTGATACTATACCACGTGAACTCTATGTTGAAATTATATGAAATTGTCAGTTGTCATAAGTTTTTTTTTTAATGTGTATTTTTCCAGGGTGATTTCCTTTGTAGTAAATTAGTGATAAAATTATCTAAACACCCTATTACCTTTTATGGGAATGAAATGTACACAAATCTTGATATTTCATGATGAAAAGTCAGGGTACCTTTTATTGAGCTCCTCTTTGTGAAAACCAGAGCACTTTATATGTGCACTTGTATTTACTTTGCTATATATATTTTTCTTTTTACAAATACCCTTTTAAAAGTCTGTCTTATTCTTTCCTCTACTTTTTAATGCTAAGAGGTGAAAGAACTTGTCACCTTAATTGTAAATGTCAGAATTTGAACCCAGTTCTTCATTATTCTATTACCTATGAAAGCAGATTGGAAGTTTAAAATTTGAATAATTATCTTTTAAGACTAGAGCAGTGTTTCTCAATCTTTTTTTTGTTATTGCTCCTCCAATGACCCTTTTTGTTTTTTAAAATAGACTTTATTTTTTTAGAGCAGTTTGAGGTTTACAGAAAAATTTTGCAGAAAGTACAGAGAGTTTCCAAGTACCACTCTCCCCCAAACACGCACAATTTCTTCTATCTTAGTGTGGTACATTTGTTACAGTTGACGAACCAGTATTGATACATTATCAGTTTACATTAGGTTTCTCTCTTTGTATTATACAGTTCTATGGTTTTGACAAACGCATAATACTTTACCATTAGAGTATTATATAGGAGAGCTTACTGCCCTAAAAATACCCTGTGTTTCTCCTCTTCATCCATTCTCTCCTCTGCCTGAAACCCTGTCAATCATGGATATGTTTATTGTCTCTATAGTTTTGCCTTTTCCAGAATGTCATATGGTTGGAGTCAGACAGTATGTAGCCTGTTCAAACTGGCCTTTTTCGTTTAGCAATATGCAATTAAAAGGTTCCTCCATAACTTTTTGTGGCTTGATAGCTCATTAAAAAAAATCAGTGAATCTCCATTGTATTGGATGTGCCACAGTTTATACATTTACCTGTTAAAGGACATCTTGTTTGCTTCCAGTTTTTCATAATTTTAAATTTGTGAACTCCTCACATATTTTACTTGAAAAGCGAAATCCTAAGAAGTCCTTTAGACCTCCAGTGTATTAGGTCTTTCTTACATTGCTATAAAGAAATACCTGAGACTGTTAATTTATAAAGAAAAGAGGTTTAATTGGCTCATGGTTCTGTAGGCTATACAAGCATGGCACCTGCATCAGATTCTGGTGAGGACCTCAGGAAGCAGAAGGCAAAAGGGCAGCAGGCACATCACATGGCTAGAGTAGGAGCAAGAAAGAGTGGGGGAGGCACTACATACTTTTTAAACAACCAGGTCTTATGTGAACTCAGAGCGAGAGCTCACTTATCACTGAGGGAATGGTGCCAAGCCATTCATGAGGATCCACCCCTGTGATCCAGACACCTCTGACCAGGCCCCACCTCCAACACTGGAGACCACCTTTTTTTTTTTTTTTTTTTTTGCAGTTGTAAAATTTAATAGAGTGAAAACAGAGCTCCCATACAATGGGAGGGGACCCAAAGGAGGTTGCCCACTCTCTGCTCGAATGCCTGGGGTTTATATCCCAATCACTGTCCCTTCCCCTGTGCTCTCAGGCGATAGATGATTTGATTATTTCTTTATCTCCTGTTTTTAGACTAATTGGTATTTTAATGAGCTCTCTTTACTACTTGATTGGTCGGATGTGAGCTGAGTTACAAGCCCCGTGTTTAAAGGTAGGTGCGGTCACGTTCCCCGGCTAAGTTTAGGAATTCTTAGTCGGCCTAGGAAATCCGGCTAATCCTGTCTCTCAGTCCCTGCTCTCAACAGAAAAACCCAGGTGCTATTGGGGAAGTTGGCCAACAACCGCTCTAACTGCTTCCTGCTGAACTGGGGCGTAGTAGGGGTCATGCATTTGAGATTTCCTCGGGGTGCGGAGAGGTGCCTTCAATGCCATTAATGTCGGAGCATGGGCTAGCAGGCTGGTCCAGGGGTCTGCGGTAGGTCTTAGTAATGGACTGCATCTGGGACTCCATTTGAAAACGATTTGTAGTTTTACAGCTTTGATTCTGGAAGAGACAAACTTAACGAAGAGGTTAAAGATACAGGGATTGAAATGTATGGGCTGACATGCAGGGGCTATGGGTGTGGGCGGTGAAAGTGGGGTTTCCTTTAGAAAAACCGTTATGTGGTGGGGCATCAATATTTCCAGGAAGCTACATTCTCCACAGAAGCACTTGGTAAGGGGAGCTACTGGTAGTACAGCAGCATGGAGGAGGTGCAGTGAGAGTGAAAGCGGGTAAGAGAACAGTAAAAAGAAAAATACGACAAGGGAGGGCCATGAGGATCTATGATTCTAGTTATTTCCTCACAGTTGTCGCTTGCAGAGCAGGCTCAGATCCTCTAGAGGTTCACAGGAATAGCTAGCGTTGTCTCCTGGGTTTTTGGGTTCCTTTGGCAGTATCCAGGGTTTGACTCCAGTGTGATGTATCCAGGACTCCACTCCAGCCACTTTAATCACTGTTGGGGTAGATAAAGTGACTGGGTAGGGTCCTTCCCGGGATGTGTCTAGGGATGGGGAGTTAGAGGGAAGCGACCTGACTAATACCATGTCACCAGGGTGGAATAGTTCCTTTTCCTCCTCTCAGGAACAGGTTCCCTGTAATGTTTTAAGAACTTGTTGATATTTGGCTAAGGAGGTGATGTCTGCAACTAAGTTGGCTATCTCTCAGTCAAGCACAAGGTCATTGGTTAGGAAGGGCCGTCCATACAGCTTTTCATGTGGGCTAAGTCCTGCTTTTTGGGGAGAGTTTCGGATTCTTAGTCAGGCTATAGGCCACAGAGCAGGCCATGTAAGGTGGGTTTCTTGGGTTAGCTTTTTTAGATGTTGTTTGAGTGTTTCTTTCATTTTTTCGACTTTTCCTGAGGATTGCGGCCTCCAGGCACAGTGTAAGTAATACTGTATGCCTAATGCCTAGGATACTCCCTGGGTTACCGCAGCCTTGAAAGCGGGGCCATTTGGAAACCTCGGGAAGTCCAAATCTGGAAATTATTTCATGGATTAGTGCCTTTATTACCTCTTGGGCCTCTTCTGTCCTACAAGGGAAGGCCTCTGCCCAACCAGTGAAAATGTCTACCCAGACTAGTAGATACTGAAATCCTTGAGTTTTGGGCATGTGGGTAAAAATCTACTTGCCAGTCTTCTCCTGGGTAATGGCCTGTTCTTTGTTCTCCTGCTTGGCGATAAGGCAGGAGATTATTTCTTTGGCACACTTCACAGGCCCTGACTATCTGCTTCATAGTTTTGAAAAGGCCTGACTGGAGACCACATTTCAACATGAGATTTGGAAGGAACACATATTCAAACCATATCACCCAACATTAAATTTTAATATCATAGATGTATATTTATTTATAATGTATATTATTTTTATATAGATGTAATGTATATTTATGATAATTTTAATATAGATGTAGTGTATATCTATAATATCATAGATGTAATGTATTTATATTTATGGCCTTTGGAGGGTCATAAGCCATTTTCATAGCTAAGATTTTTGCATTCCATTTGCCCTATTGTGAGTGATACTACCTTCATTGAGAATGAGTGGAAGACAGATTTTTTAAAAAGGTGTTTTTTATGCAGGCCCTTGCTGCAGTTTTTTGAAGCAGATTTAAAAAAAAACCCAAATCATTAAATTAACTTGCTATTCTAGATCTATATGCATTTATATGGAAAGATTCCCAAGATACTTTAGGGGACTAAAGCAAATTGCAGAATGATCGATAGAATATGTTAACATTTATGTAAACAAATTATACCTAAAGAACCAAATATATGGTTCTACATATGTATCAGTGTATGAAAATGTATAGAAAAAGATATACATGAGATTGGTAAGTGTAAGCCCTCTGATGCAACTGGGATTGGGAAGTGGGGTGGTTAAAGGATAACTTTGCTTTATCTCTATTTTTTTTTTTTTTGACAAGTAGAATACATTCATGTATTACTTATACAATTAAAAATAAATTTTCAAAAGAGAAAGGGAAACCTGAAATGGAGACAGTCAGGTATCTAAAGCAAAACCAAAAACACCTATCATTGAGCCTATGATGAAATGAAAGAAATGAAGTTTCCTTATAGGTGGTTATGTCATAGGTGTTATATCATAGGTGGTGTTATAGTATCATTATTACCTACTACCAAGAATAATTTCTTTTCACTCTCGTTATTATTCTTGTCACTGTCGAATGTCTCAAGAGTTGTCTGTGTGGTCAGTTTCTATTTTCCTTTCTCTCTCATTTACTGACTCCAGTGTGACTAATGCTCTAATATGCTCTTGACAGAGTCACCATGAACTCCATGTTGCTGAGCCCAGTGGACACTTTCTGTCCTCCTACTTAACCTCTCTGCACAGATAGGTTCTGTACAGAGAGAAAGTTCATCACTTCCTCTCTTCTCTCAGCTTCTCTGACACCAGTCCTGTATTTTTCTGCTACCCCTTTGGCTGGCTAATCTTGATTTTTAAGACTCTTTGTGGGCCAACAAAACATTCTGTGGAATGAGTTCAACATATATTACAATTTCCCCTTTTTAAAAATCGTGTTATTCTGTTTCATTTACAGCTCTTCACATTCTGTATTGATTTTTAAAAATATTTTAAAATTGTTTATCTTTCCTCCACTTTGAAAGCTTTATGAAAGAAGAATTTCTGTCTGTTGCCTAATACTGTGTGTCATCACTGTGCTTGACACATAGTAGGTAATCTCTAACTATTTGAGAAGCAGTGAATTAATTAATATTTGCTTTTTTGACTTTTTAAAGTTATTTAAGTATTTTTGACATCCCATTTTGGGAATGCGGTAAAAGAATTGTAGAGGAACTATTAAATGACCAGTGAGTAAACCATTGTTTATAAATGGTTATGTAATGTAACTTTGGAATAATGCAGTTAATGGTTATCAGTTTAAATAATCACTATTGAGTTTTTAGAAGAAATGTGCTTTAGTCTTTTTCTAAATCATTCTAGGAGATTTGCCCATGGATTTATACATAGCAACTATACACACATATTTTAGATGACCTGAAAAATTTAGTGCTTCTTCAGAGCTGTCAGCTAGAATAATTGCATACTCATACAACAGGAGTTAGGTTAGAACTGTTATTATTTAGTATCCTTTTGTTATTACCTGATATAGTAAGTTTAACATCTTTGTAAAAATATGTTTTAAGTTCTGGGCCATTGATTTTGAAGTGGAAATAAATGAATGCTGTCGTTTTTCATGCCAAAATTACCAAAAAGCTCTATGGAAAGTTATTTTATAGCAAACACAAGGGAAAGGTATTTTCCAGAATGAGTTTTTTACAAATGGATAGTGATGTTTTCTGTAATACTTAAGTTTAAAAACACATATCAGATGACAAGTCCATTGTTTATTCAAAAAACAAATAGGCATTTGACTCATTTTGGACTGTAAAATCTTCAAAAATATGCCAGAAAACTAAAAAATGTAGAAAAGAGGATTTTGTTTTGTTTTGTTTTCAGCCCCCAGACCACCACTTTTTATAGTAACTTATTTTCTAGTATCTTAAAAAATAAGGGCTAATAAGGAAAGAGAATATTTCTCTTATAGTTAATTTTGATAGATATTTATCTAGATGCTTTCTTTTTTCCCTTGCCATAATAGCTGGCTGGTAGACAGAGTTATGTTTGAAAAGGCTTGCCTTTTTTCCCTCGCTCTGAGCAGGATTACGTTAGGGTCCAAATTGTGACTTTGATAAAAAAAGAATAAAAAAGGGAGTATATTAGTTTTAAGTTAGACAGCATAAAACAAAAACCAAAAATAAAAGTGACTTAAACAAAATAGAAGTTTGTAAAAGAAGACTGGAGACAGGAACAGGTAGTCATTAGGGACCAGTTTTCTCTTCTTCCTATCATCCTCTGGCATGGCCAGTTGACCTTATGGACAACTGTGCCTACAGGACCTTCTGCCATTACATCAGTATTCTTAGGTAGCAGCAAAGAGGAAATGGACCAGTGACTCCACGCTTCAGTTAAGCCAACTACCTATAAGTGACTTTCCCAGAAAGTCCCACACATTTGCACCCATTAGCCAAAACACACACACGGTCATACCTAACTATAAGGGAAACCGGGAAACTAACCTAGATGAATTGCCACTCCAAATAAAATTGGGGATCCATTATTGAGGAAGGAAGAGAGAGTGTATATTGGATAGGAAAATAGCATTCTTTTCTATAGTGAGTAAGATAGGTAATTCTGCAAATTTTATTGATTATTGCAAATTTTCAGTATATTTTCCATTAGCAAGATTTCTTTTGTAAGTTCCTATTGGAAAAAACACAGACAGTTGCCATGGAGTTATATTCAGAGGGCTTTAAAAAGGTACTTCCAGAAAATAATACAGATTATACTTTGATTTTTCACAACAGAGAGGAATGGTTGTCCTTATTTACTTGTTATATTCAAGCTCTGTAGTCCTAAGAGGATTTTGAGTTTATCCTTTGCAAATTGATGTAGGTGAAGTCTTGCAGTCTTTATTTAGCTATATAATGCTTACCACTTATAGTCAGATTGCATTCTTTGTTTTCTTATGTTCAAAAATAATTAGAGAAAATTTGGGATATATAAATTATTCCATGAGATGCTCAAAAAATACTGGTTGCGGCCATTTTTGCATGTAATCATGCTGTTTTCAAAGCTGTTACAGGTTTTATTACTGAGATACTTGGAAAACATCTTCTTGTCTCCTTCTATTATTCTTAGGTGATTGAACAGGAAATGTTTATGCAGCTTTTATAATGGTGACTTACTGGCTGAGTTTGTGTGCCTGCTGCTGTCTTTGGCATTTGAATAATGAATTAACATGTAGGTGGCCATGAGAAGGGAATGTTATGGATGGACTTTGCCTACGCTTTTTTTGGTAACAAATTATATTTGCTACAAGATTGCTGTGCCATGCCATTATTTCTTCAACTATTATAAAGCTATTAATTTTCACTGTGATGGATGGCAGTAACCTTTTCCACATCAACTTGGTCTCAGCAGGTGTATGTCAGGCTAACCCGCAGGTGGAGATGTCTATATAAAGGGTTGGCATGAATGCCAAAATTACTTAATAGCATGAAATGTTTCCTTTTAGCAGTAGCCTTTGGCTGTTTCTATCTTTAAGATTGGTTCATTTATTTCATACAACTTGAATAATTTATGAGGTTACAAATTTTAGCTGTAATTAAGTCTTTCTTAAAATTGGTTTTGTCAATGTAGATACTTTTGGTAGACAACACAATCGTTTTATTTTGAACTTTTATATTCGGAGGATTGAATATTCTAATTGTCTTCATCTCTATCTCCTATTCTGCCCTTTTAAAGCTAATATATGGCTGGGCGTGGTAGCTCATGCCTGTAATCCCAGCACTTAGGGAGGCCGAGGTGGGCGGATCGCCTGAGCTCAGGAGTTACAGACCTCCCTGGGCAACATGGCGGAACCCCGCCTCTACTAAAAATACAAAAACTTAGCTGGGCATGGTGGGGCGTGCCTGTAGTCCCAGCTACTTGGGAGGCTGAGGCAGGGGAATCGCTTGAGGTGGAGGTTGCAGTTGTACCACTGCACTCTGGCTTGGGCTACATAATGAGACTCCGTCTCAAAAAAAAAAAAAAGTAAAGTAAAGAAAAGCTAGTTTATATAAACAGTAAAGTGGTAAGTGAATATGAACAAACCATTAAAATATCTATGAGCACATAGGCTCCCTTTGGCAAATAAATGGGATTATACGAGGCAAGCTGATCTTTCCTTGGTTGTCTGAGATGCCTTCAGTAATAGTAATATAACTAGGTTGTATACATATGTGCAACAGGAGGAAGTTCACCTTACGGAGCAACTTATTCCCAAAGTTGTGTGGATTTCACTTTCCAGCTTTACTATAAAATGATTGAGTGATTGGGCTGGGCTTGGTGGCTCACGCCTGTAATCCCAGCACTTTGGGAGGCCAAAGCGGGTGGATCACCTGAGGTCAGGGGTTCGAGACCAGTCTGGCCAGCGTGGTGAAAACCCGCCTCTACTAAAAATACAAAAAATTAGCCAGGCATAGTGGTACTTGCCTGTCATCCCAGCTACTTGGAAGGCGGAGGCGGAGGCAGGAGAATCACTTGAATCCAGGAGGCGGAGGTTGCAGTGAGCTGAGAATGCCACTGCACTCCAGCCTCGGCAGCAGAGTGAGACTCCATCACAAAATAAATAAATTAATTAATTTAAAAAAATTGAATGAGTGATTGAGATGTTAGTTGACTATAAGCATCTACACTGGAGTAACTGACATTTCTCCTGTGTTCATTTATTTTCTTTGCTCACTTTTTTTTTTTTTTTAAAGGGGGCTTAACCATGAGTAAGGGATTAAAGAAGTAATAAGGCTTGGTAAAGTGCTTTGACTTTTGGTTTTGACCCCTGCGGTGCAAGTTTTATTTATACACTATGTAATGTCTGGAGGAAAGCCATTTGGTTAGCATCTCTTAAGTGGTGAATTTAAGCACAGTAATTTTGTTAAACGCATAGTCAACAGGCTTAATGTGGTTAATATATTTCATTCTTATTTATTTATTTATTTGTTTATTTTTTGAGATAGAATCTCACTTTGTCAGCTAGGCTAGAGTGCAGTGATGTGATCTTGGCCCACTGCAGCTTCAACCTCCTGGGCTCAGGTATCTTCCCGCCTCAGCCCCCAAGCAGCTTGGACTGCAGGTGTGGACCAGCATGCCTGGCTACTTCGTATTTTTTGTAGAGACAGGATTGCCATGTTGCCCAGGCTGGTCTCAAACTTCCGAGCTCAAGGAATACACCACCTCAGCCTCCCAAACTGTTAGGATTACAGGCATGAGACACCTCGCCCAACCCCTTTACTATTAACTGAATTAGATTTGGAGATTTGGAGAGTTGTCCATGGCTACTCAAAGTTGTTACTGTACACTTACATGACTGTGACAGCTGGGTTCCTGTTCTAATTCTCTCTCTTTCTTCCTCTCTTTTCCCCTTCCCTCCCTTCTTTTTTCCTGAGTATAGATGACAAAAGTATTTTATTAAGGAGGATTGTACCGTATGAATGATCCAAACCCATGTAAAAATACCCTGTTGAGTTAGATTATTCTAGGACATAAACTGTCTCCAAATTACTCACTAATTTGGGTATTAATGATATGAAAATTAAGCCTTTTAGAGATTCTAAATTTACAGATAATATAAGAAGAGTTTATGTTCTTAGATTTTTGTATGTATGTGTTTACTCTATAAAAGGGAATATACTAGGCATTTGTAGGAATTTTAATCTGTTATCTTAAGAAGTATGCCAAAATCTGATTAAGTTAAACCATAACAAAGGTAGATTTTTTTTTTTTGTTTCTGGTTGTACAAATTGTCAGTATAAAATACTCTAAAATTGTTGTGGGTTTAATTCATTTTTTTCTTAACCTCAATATTTTTGCCAGTACCTCTTTAATCATTGTATTCTTTCTTTCTGCTTGTCATCTCGTAATTTTCTGTTATTTACCTCATAGTAGTTGCTGTCTTTGTCTTTTTCTGTATTGTGCATTAATTTTTAATTTACCTTTTTGCCAAACTTTGACTGTCACAGAGTCCATGTCTTCTCTGTGAGCCAAATTGGAAGAAAGTAGTCAAGAATGTTCTTTCTTCTTTGTGTGAAATCAAAACTGTCCTGTATTCTGTTTAAATATGTTTCCTATCATCTTTCGTTCTACCACCTTTCTAGATGGAAGGCAGATTTGATCAAATAATGCAGTCTGAATGATTCTCTGTTGTACTTAAAAATAAATTACATTTAACATGCAAATAGGATCACTGTGATACTTAATTATCTGTTGTTTGACCATTGATCCTCCTTCATTAACTAACGGAAACAATTAGACTAGGAATGATTGTTACTGTACCAGATTTAGAAACTGCCACAACCCCCAGTATGTAAGTATTGTGAGTTCTTATTAGTATTGATTTCTGCTTTAGATGGTTCAACTTCTACTTTTTCCATTTTTAAAGGTACCGTCCTATTTTGGGAGAGCTAGAATTGTAAATGAGTTCCTTGTCAATTTATTAGATAAGCTCGATTATGAAGCTTTTCATCTTTTAATAGATTTTCTGTGATGTTTTTAAAAATAAAATTCTCTGTATTGTTGACTGATTAAATTAAGAAATTACAGTATATTGGACTTAACTGTTAAGTTATTTATTGATTTATTTGAGACAGAGTCTTACTTTGTCGTCCAGGCTGGAGTGCAGCAGCACGATCTCGGCTCACTGCAACCTCTGCCTCCTGGATTCAAGCGATTCTCCCACCTTAGACTCCCAAGTAACTGGGATTAGCCCTCACGCCTGGCTAATTTTTGTATTTTTAGTAGAGACAGAGTTTCACCATGTTGGACAGACCGGTCTCAAAATCCTGACCTCAGGTGATCCACCTGCCTTGGCCTCCCAAATTGCTGGGATTATAGGCGTGATCCACTGTGCTCTTGGCCTGTTAGGTCTTTTTTAAACCAAAATAAGAATCTACTGGTTTTCTCCATAGAAGATAAAATGTTACCTGCTGTTACATTGATGTGGACTTTAGGAATTTAATTCAAGTATTTCAATATAAAAATATTGAACACTTCTAAAACCTGTTGCTTCTCTGGGATTGTCTGTTTGTATACTCATTGGATCCTCGTTATTCATCATTATTCATGGATTCTGTGTTTGCAAATTCACCTACTTGTTGAATTATATTTTTAACCCCCAGATTAATACTTGTGTTGTTTTTGTGGCTACTTGCAGAGCAGCAAAAAATTTGAGTTACCAGTCATTCATCTTCCCAGATGAGGTGGGAAAAAAGCAACACTCTGCCTTCCTGTTCCAGCCATTATACAGTAAATAAGCATCCTTTTTGCTATTTAGTGGCATGATTTTTTCACTTTTTTTGTGCTTTTTCTTGGTGGTATGGCTGTTTAAATGGTACCATATGAAGTGCAGAAGTGTTGTCTAGTGTTTGTAAGTGCAAGAAGGCTACGCTGTACCTTTTGGAGAAAATATGTGTTTTGAATAAGCCTTATTTAGACTGTTGACCATGAGTTCAATGTTAATGAATCAACAATATAAAATAAGGTACTTTAGCAGCTGGGCATGTTAGCTTACACCTGTAAGTAATCCCAGCACTTTGGAAGACCGAGGTAGGTGGATCACTTGAGTTCAGGAGTTTGAGAACAGCCTGGCCAACATGGTGAAACCCTGTCTCTACTAAAAATACAAAAATTACCCGGGTGTGGTGGCATGTGCCTGTGGTCCTAGCTACTCAGAGGCTGAGGCAGGAAAATTGCTTGAACCCAGTAAACGGAGGTTGCAGTGAGCCGAGATCTCACCACTTCACTCCAGCCTGGGCAACAGAGCGAGACTTCATCTCAAAAATAAAATAAAATAAAAGAAGGTACTTTAAAGAGAAACACACATTAAACAAGATTATATATTGATCAGTTGATGAAAATGTTGTGACCAGAGGCTTACAGGAACCTAACCTTGTATTTCTCATATTTGCTAAGTGGTTCAGTATTGGCTAATTCAGTGTTTGCAGTGACATGGTAGAACATAACTATTGCTATAACCAGAATTGATTGTATATCGTGGTAGCTAATCTCCCAAATGGCCTCCAATGAGCCAAGGCTCCTGGTGTTTCCATGCTAGTGTAGTCCCCTTCCACACTGAATTATGGCTGGTTGACTCTATGTCAGCAATAGAATACAGTGGATGGTGATGATTTGTGACTTCTGAGGCTGGGTCATGAGAAGAATTACAAACTTCTGCCTTGGTACTTGGATTGTTCTTTCTGGAGGAAGCCAGCTGTTCCACTGTACCCAGAGGATGTCTGTATAGTCCTGTGGAAAGGTCCACCTGGAGAGGAACTTAATATCCTGGCTGAGGTATAGTAAATTTTATGTTTGGTCTTTGTCTGTGTTCCTGGCACAGAGTTCCTTGGACTCATGGAGTTTCCTGAGTGTTAGGAGAGTGTTTTGTTAGTCATAAGAAGTTCCTTTTGATTACACCTAAATTTATGCTGGTGAGGTGACTTAGAGTGGAGCCACTGAATTGCCTCAGGATGTGGTTGGTCACCAGACAGACCATGTGATTAGAGGATGGAAATTTTCAGTTTCACTAACCAACCTCTTGGGGAAGTAGAGGCTGGAGATTGAGTCCTATAGGAGCTCTTCCTTAAGCAGCAGTGTTGGGTGAACTGGATTGAACACATGGAGGTACTGGGAGGTTGGTTCACATGGAGAGGGCATGGGAACTGTGTGTCCCTCTTCCCTATCTTAACTTGCCCTATGCATCTCTTTCACTTGACTGTTCCTGGGTTGTATCTATTATAATAAACCGTAAATATAAGTACAGTATTTTGTGAGTCTTTCTAGCAAACTACTGAGCATAAAGAGGTTGTTGTGGAGACCCCTGATTTATAGCTGGTCAGTCAGAAGTATGGGTAGCCTCTCCAGGACTTGCAACTGGTGCCTTCAATTAGCCAAGCGTGATGGCAGGCACCTGTAGTCCCAGCTACTTGGGAGGCTGAGGCAGGAGACTCACTTGAGCTTGGGAGGCGGAGGTTGCAGTGAGCCGAGATTGTGCCACTGCACTCTAGCCTGGCAACAGAGCTAGACTCCTTCTTAAAAAATCAAAACAAAACAAACACCTTTTTTGGTAGAAAATTTTATACATATACAAAAGTGGAGAAAATAATGAGTCCTATGTAACCATTACTCATCTTCCACGGTGGTCAACTCATGGCCAGTCTTGATTCATTTGAACTGTTTACTTTCTAGTCACACCCTTTCAGATTATTTTGAAGCAAATCTCAGACATTATTTCAGTAAATAATTCAGTATATATATCTAAAAGATAAGGACTCAGCAGAACATCTTTATTCTATCCCTCCAAATTAATAATCATTTCTTAAAAATAATATCCAATAAATATTTATTTCCCCTATTGTCTTACAGTTTAATGTATTTGAATGTGATGCAGATTAATTTCATATATTTTGGTAATTGTTATATTTCTAGATCTCTCTTAATTTATAGATTCTTTCTCTTTCCCAACCCCTTTTTTGCAATGTTTTGTCAAAGAAACAGGGTTGATTATCTTGTATAGTTTCCCATAGTCTAGATTTTGCTTATTTTATCCTTGTGGTATCATTAATATGTTCATCTTGCTCCCTGCACGTTCTCTCTGTTTGTAGTTAGATCTGCAAGCTTAATCTGATTTAGACATTTTTTGGTAAGATGACTTTAAAAAAAATAAGCTTTATTGAGGTGAAATGTACATAATATTTAATATAAAATACACTGGTTTTAAGTGAACTATGTATAGTTAATATAGTTACAGTTTTACAACTGTTACAGCAGTCTAATTCAATAGAACATTTTGATTACTCTGAAAATAAACTTTGTGCCTATTTATAGTAAGTCCTTATACTCACCCTCAGACCTAGACAACCACTAATCTACTTCTGTCTTTATAAATTGGCTTTTTGGGGATTCTTAATATAGATGGAATCATACAATATGTGTTCTGTTGTATCTGGCTTCTTTCACTGAGCATAGTTTTGAGGTTCATCCATGTTGTAGCATGTGTCAATGACTGGTTCTTTCTTAATGCTGAATAGTATTCCATTGTATGAATACACCGTATTTTGTTTGGCCTTTCACCAATTAATACACGTTTTTGGCTAAGAATAATGCTACTGTAAACTTTGGTGTACAAATTTTTGTGCAACACAAGTTTTTATTTTTCTTGTGTATATAGACATCGAGGAATTGAATTGCTAGATAATGTAATTCTATGATTAACATTTTTTTTTTTTTTGAGATGGAGTTTCGTTCTTGTTATCCAGGCTGGAATGCAATGGTGTGATCTTGGCTTACTGCAACCTCCGCCTCCCAGATGCAAGCAATTCTCCTGCCTCAGCCTCCTGAGTAGCTGGGATTACAGGCACCCGCCACCATGCCCGGCTAATTTTTGTACTTTAGTAGAGACGGGGTTTCACCATGTTGGTCAGGCTGGTCTCGAACTCCTGACCTCAGGTGATCCACCTGCCTCAGCCTCCCAAAGTGCTGCGATTACAGGTGTGAGCCACCATGCATGGCCTGATTAATGTTTTTTTTTTGTTTGTTTGTTTGTTTTTTTAAAGAGATGGGGTCTTGCTCTGTACTTCAGGCTGGAGTACAGTGGCACCGTCATGGCTCACTGCAGCCTTGAACTCCTTGGCTCCAGTGATCCTCCCATCTCAGCCTTTTAAGTAGCTGGGACTACAACCATGCGTCACCACATTTAGCTAATTTTTAAAATTTTTTGTGGAGACGGGTCTCCCTGTGTTGCCCAGGCTGGTGTAGAACTCCTGGGCTCAAGCAATCCTCTGGTCTTGGCTTCCCAAAGTGCTGGGATTATAGCAGTGAGCCATACTGCCTGGCGTATGATTAATTTTTTAAGGATCTGCCAAACTGTTTCCAAAGTGGTTGCACTGTTTTACACTCCTATCAGCAATGTATGAGTGCTTTACTTTCTCCACATCTGTGACAACATTTGTTAATGTATAACTTTTATTATAACCATTCTTTTGGGTGAAGAATGATATTAAATTGTTGCTTTAATTTGCATTTCCCTGATGACTAATTAAGTTGAACATCTTTGCATGTGCATGTTGGCCATTCATATATCTTCTTTGAAAAAACATTGCAAGAGCACATCTTAAGTTATTGTGTACTTCTGTTAGGGGGCACATAGTGTATGCTTGTCTCTTTTTATTGGGATATCAGCCATTGGTATAATAGATTTATTATTATTATTATTATTATTATTATTATTATTATTTGAGACGGAGTTTCACTCTTGTTGCCCAGGCTGGAGTGCAAGGGTGCCATCTTGGCTCACCGCAACCTCCACCTCCTGCATTCAAGTGATTCTCCTGCCTCAACCTCCTGAGTACCTGAGATTACAGGCATGCGCCACCGTGCCCAGCTAATTTTGTATTTTTAGTAGAGACGGGGTTTCTCCATGTTGGTCAGCCTGGTCTTGAACTCCTGACCTCAGGTGATCCACCCGCCTCGGCTTCCCAAAGTGCTGGGATTACAAGTGTGAGCCACCATGCCCGGCCAGATTAATAATTATTAATTAAAGGAGAGTTTGGGTATATAATCTAGCTATAGTACCAGGAAATAGGATTTTGATTCTGTATTCTTCTATTGCCCCCAGGGTCATTAGAAAATACTCTAATATTCCAAAATTCTTGGACATACATATCATTCTGATCTAGACTAAATTATGAATATCATCAAGTTTCATGCTGTTTGTCTTCTAATAAAAATTTTAAATTATTATTTATGTACATTTCCCCTGATAAACTTACCCTTTATTTTAAAAATTTAAGACATTTTTAGAAAGTTTTTTTTTTACCCCTGAAGAACATAGCTCACTCAGTACTTTATAAACCAGCAAAAAAAAAAAAAAGTATGATGTTGACATCCTATTGTTAGAATTTATGTTGCCTTAAAAAAAATCTGTTACTGTCTTCCAGGGAACTTTTTTAGCCAGTTCTAAAGCAGCCTCCTACATCTTTTGTGATGTAGGAGACATATCTTGCTGGATCACTGTCGTCTTGCCAGTCTTTTTTTTTTTTTTTTCCTTTTTCTTTAGAGAGTATGCCGAATATGTTGGAATTTCTCCCTCTGTTCTACTGAAAGCCCCCATGAATGACTTTACCATAGATGACTGTCAACTGACTGGGTGTACTCTACAGGACTTTGCTGAGAATATTACACCTCTGTCTTTGCAAGGAATAATTGAGTTAGGCTCTATAACATCTATATCCAAGTTGTTACAGAGATTCTTAGAACCAAGATCCCATCTCCTTCCCAGTAATTAGTAATCTGCTATTTGAGTTTATAGTTTCCAGAAACCTGTTGTAAAACAATGTTTGCTTGCTCATCTCCCCCCGAAACCCCAAACCTTCTATTTCTTGCCTTGTTTAATGATTACTAGGTATTTAATTGTAAAGGGTATTTTAAGAAGTTCTGTTCAGGTAATATTTATTGCACAGCTGGGAGCTTATAATTGCTATGCAGTAATAGAAACTCACAGCTCGAGAATTTCTAACTGGAAGTTTAAAAATGATTTAATTTGAAGCAGATTAAAGATAAATTAAGCTACCATATTATTCAGTATTTGCTGCTGAAAGCTTATACTTGAATGCAAAGAAATCAAGCTATTGCTTTAGGAACAATGGTGATTTAAATTATTGTTTTTAGAATTCTCTCTCATTTATTTGAATTTATTTTTCACTTTATATGCTATAAAAATTATCTCTAAATAAGGATTAATTGTGTGATTTCTACCCTTTCCCCCTTCACATTATATCAGGTAGTTCTAGAATACATAGGAGCAATGTGTTGGTTTAATGGATTCCTTATAAACAATAAACTATGAATATGATATGAGTGTCAATGTGACACTTTGGTTGTTATAATAGTAAGTTATGGGTGAGACTAGGGAAGATGTATATTTTCTGTGTCAGAATGTCAGCTGTGCTCAGATGCATATTTTTTATTTGAAAGAAATACACATGAAAGTGTATATATGAGTCACAAACTTCAACTAAAGTATATACTTCTTTTTGAACCACTCAATAATTCTAGTGATGGATTTTTAGATGGCAGACATTTAACGTGACCTGTTGAGTAGATAGAGAACAGAGAAAATGAGCTAAAGACATGAAATATTATTACACTTTCTAATAAATATTTTTTTAAAAACACAGTGATTAAGGTCAGTATTAAAAGCCTGATACAGTGATATACTTAGGTACATAATACTCATTAAAATAGAAGCAAATATGATATTAGGATAGGTTGAAAATGTGGTTATGTATAAAATCCTTGGCAGTGTTTGGCAGTGTCATTTAGTGAGTGCCCAGATCAATAATGTATTATTCAATCTATAAATCAGCAGTTTTATTTAGTCTAAATACCTACTTAGTTGTATAACTTATTCTTATAATACCTGACATTATGGGTAGCCTCTTTTGTTTAGTGTTAGTACACATTTGGTGGGCCTTGACTGTCATAAAAATAATATTTTTAAACATTCTATATTGACTTCCTGAACTCTCTTCTGCATATGGAACTGAATTTTCTATGTTCTATTTCCTGAGTCTTGATAATTTTGATCTATTGCATTTTGGCACTTCAGCCCTAGACCACTGACAGTGTTTTTTAGAGTAGGGACTTGGTCTGGCAGTAGTCTAAGTATTTTTACTGTGCTGTGCCTTATGGAGGAGCCTCCTGGGAATCCTAGATTGCCAAATGTTTCTGTGGACCACTGCACAGCCAGAGCTTAGAATTTGTTTAACAGTGGTGTCCATCTACTCAGACTTTCCCCATGCCCTTCCTTTTCTGTCACACCTCTGCCATTTTACCACCTAGGTTTTGCCCTTGTGTGGAGTGGGGAATTGTCAGTGGGAGGACTGTAGGCTGTAGGAAGGAGAAATACCTGATTCTAATTCCCAAGGCTACAGGGAGTTGGGGTGCCTATGAGGGTTATCTGCTGCTCCCTGGGTTGCTGGTTTAGAGTAGGGGTGGTGTTCAGGTAGTTAATAGTGCTCTCAGAGCAATAATTAGGGATTTGATTATATCTTTTAACTCCTTGAGTACATAACGACCATTATTGCATGTAAATCTGTTAGGTAAGAAGTCTGTTTTTAGACTTGCGTACATTCACCCTTCAAGTGCATCTTTGGAAATACTAAGTATAAAAGTAGAAAACAGTCAATATTAAATGATACTTTTCTACAGAGTTTATTATTGCTACAAGGTTTGTATATAAGGGGCAAAAGTAAAGGAGTTACCATAAAAAATATCAATATTTTATTCACTTGCTCATTGGTAACTGGTTTCAACCCTACACATCTCATGTGAAAATGACATTTTAAAAAAACACCTTCTTGCTAGGATTGCTCTTCATCTTCTATTGATTATCAGTTGGTGATTTTAAAAAATGGGTTCAGCAGATTAGTGGCCAGTGGATGTATTTTGTTTGACTGCTTTGTTATGTTTTTACAATATATATCAAGAGACCAGGTTAGGTAGGCAGGTATATACTTGGTTGCAAAACCACTTTATTCTCTATTTAACTCACAGCATGTATTTTATTTTAATTACAAGGCCCCATTTGCATTTTTGAGTTTGCAGCCTTCCTTTAAAAGAATGGAGGATGTGCATCATAGTATAGCAAAGGAATAGGCTTTGGAATTAGATCAACTTGGGTTCAAAATCCTGTTCTGTCTCATACCTTGTGTGTCCTTCAACAAAGTAGTTGACCAAGTCTTATTTACCTAATTTGCAAAATAGGGAAAATATTATTTTTGAGGATTGAGTGGGACAATTTATATGAAGCACCTAGCATGTAGTAAGTACTCCATAAATGGTAGTGATTCTTAGACCAACTTGGGTTCAAAATCCTGTTCTGCCTCATACCTTGTGTGTCCTTCAACAAAGTAGTTGACTAAGTCTTATTTACCTAATTTGTAAAATAGGGAAAATATTATTTTTGAGGATTAAATGAGATAATTTTTATGTAACATCTAGCACATAGCAAGTACTCCATAAATGGTAGTGATTCTTATTGTAGACAAAGCTAATAGAAGAATCGTTAGTATTATGGCAGTTTTCTTAAAATATTGGAAGCACCTATTATTTTGATCCCTCATGTTTTCTCCCCTTGTAATTCAAATCCCTAAGTTGCTCTTTGTTGAAATATGTAAATGGACTTCTCTCTTAAAATTTATTTGATGCTTATTCTTCTTAGGAGAAAAATATGTGCCTTGTAACTTTCTTTTAATAGGTATCAATCACTCTGATATTTGTGAGGCTAAAGGGCATGAGACAAATATACTTTATGCAAATATTAAAGTATTGTGATAGAAATGTTTCTTGATGACTTCTAGATGCTCAGGCTTAAATCCAGATTACTGGATAATATTTACCCTGAGAGCTCAAAATATAGTCTTATAGAGGTTTTGATTACTTTGGAACCAATAAGGTAAAATATAATTTGAATTTTAGAATAGAAATAACAAATAATTTAGGAATTATTTTTAGAAAATAAAATAGTTTTAAAAGTGAATGTGTAAGCTTGTACTGTTTGGTCTTTCCAACTTAATTGTGCAAATTGGTATCATACTGCTTAGCTTGGTTTTATTTTTGAATATCTTTTCATATGTTAGTCTTTTTTATTTAGCATGCATATCATTGACACAAGAAACATTGCTAATGAGGTGATAACACCTAGCATCCATGTTGATGCTGTATCTCTTTACTGTCATGTATATATCTACTCTTAACTAGGCCGGTCACGCAGTATAGAAGGGTAGACCTGACATACCTTATTTCAGAGTAGTGCCAAGACTATCTCTTGGCTGTCCAGTCTGCTTACAGCATAGCAGTTTCTGATGCCCTAGAAAATAACATAACACAAAATGATACAGGGAAAGTGTTTGAAAACAAACTGATTTATACATCCACTTTTCTTTTCTCAAATGCTCTCGCTTATTAGACTGTTATTGAAAAACAAGAAACTTTTGTTTTTGTTTTTGCTCTTCTGCATATATTCCATAAAATACTACTGTGGGCCGGGCGCGTTGGCTCACGCCTGTAATCCCAGTACTTTGGGAGGCCGAGGTGGGTGGATCACCTGAGGTCAGGAGTTCGAGACCAGCCTGGCCAACATGGTGAAACCTGGTTTCTACTAAAAATACAAAAATTAGCTGGGTGTGTGGTGGCGGGTGTCTATAATCCCAGCTACTTGGGAGACTGAGGCAGGAGAATCGCTTGAACTCAGGAGGCAGAGGTTGTAGTGAGCTGAGATTGAGCCACTATACTCCAGCCTGGACTATAAGAGCAAAACTCTGTCTCAAAAAAAAATAATAATGAAAACAAATAAATCTATTGAGTCAATCTTTATTAATCCTATCTAATGAAGAAAAGATCAGACAGATATTGAAAGCCTGACTTACGGAACAGTGTGAAAGAAACATAGCTTAATTATTTTTAATAATGTTCAGGATTGGTCTCCAACTGGAGAAGCAGGATGGAGTAGTAAGCAGGCTTCTTTTTAAGAGAGCGAATTTAAACTGGGTGAGACTTGTATTAAGCATGCTCATCACTCAGAATGATTTTCCGAAAGATTTTGAGACTTCTGACCCTAATAGTGTTCCATTTGATTTTATAAACTCCGTTTTCTCTCTGATTGCTTCTCTGGCCTCTTCTTCCTCTTTATTCCACATAGGTGAGAGTTCCCCCAAGTGTCTGTCTTGCTATTTTCTCTTTTCTTTCTCTTTTTACTCACAGTTTTCTAACACTTTTTTTCCCTCAAATACTTAAAAAAAAGATATAAATATAGTACCTTTTTTTCTTTTAAAACGTACAATTAAGTAGTTTTTAGTACTTTGTACAGTATTTTTGCAACAATCACTACCGTCTAGTTCCAGAACTTTGATCACCCTGAAGGGAAACCCCTTGTGCATTGTCATTGTTCATTTCCCCTCCACCAGGCCCTGGCAACCACTAATTTACTTTCTGTCTTTATGGAGTTGCCTACCTACTCTGTACTTTTCACGTAAATAGAATCATACAGTATGGCCTTTGTGCCTGGCTTCTTTCACTTAGCATAATATTTTCAAGATTCATCCATATTATTTCATTTTATGGCTGAATATCATTCCAGTCATTATTTGAATATTACACTTTCATCAGTTGATGAACATTTGGGTTTTTTCTACCATTTGACTATTATGAATAATACTGATATGAACATTTGTGAACAAGTTTGTTGTTGACACATTTTCAGTTTTCTTGGGTGTATGCCTAGGAATGAAATGTCTGGGTCATGTGGTAACTCTGGACTTAACATTTTGAAGAACTGCCAAATGCACCATTTTATATTCCCACCAGCAATGAATAAGGATTCCACTTTTTCCACATCCTTGTCAACACTTCTTATCATCTGTCTTTTTTATTATATCCTTCCTAGTGGGTGTGAAGTGGCATCTCTTTGTGGTTTTGATTTTGTATTTCCTTGGTGACTAATAGTGCTGTGTATCTTTTCATGTGTTTGAGACACTGGGTGTCTTCTTTGAAGAAATGTCTGTTCAGATTGTTTGCCATATTTAAATTGGGTTATTTGTCTTTTGATTGTTGATTTATTTTATTTATTTATTTATTTATTTATTTATTTTTAGATGTAGTCTCGCTCTGTTGCCGAGGCTGGAGTGCAGTGGTGTGATCTCGGCTCACTGCAAGCTCCGCCCCCGGGTTCGTGCCATTCTCCTGCCTCAGCCTCCCGATTAGCTGGGACTACAGGCGCCCGCCACCACGGCCGGCTAATGTTTTGTATTTTTTAGTAGAGATAGGGTTTCACTGTGTTAGCCAGGATGGTCTTGATCTCCTGACCTCATGATCCGCCTGCCTCGGACTCCCAGAGTGCTGGGACTACAGGCGTGAGTCACCGCGCCTGGCCTGATTGTTGATTTATAAGATTTATTTATATATATGTATATATAATATGTATATTTTATATATGTATATATTATATATATATTTTTATATATATATATATATTTTGAGACTGAGTCTCTTTCTGTCACTCAGGCTGGAGTGCAGTGGCGCAATCTCAGCTTACCACAACCTCTGCCTCCTGGGTTCAAGTGATCTTCCTGCCTCAGCCTCTCAAGTAACTAGGATTACAAGCATGAGCCACCATGCTCAGCTAATTTCTGCATTTTTAGTAGAGACAGCGTTTTACCATGTTGGCCAGGCAGGTCTTGAACTCCTGACCTTAGGTGATCCACCCGCCTCAGCCTTCCAATGTGCTGGGATTATGAGCCACTGTGCCCAGCTGAGATTTCTTTATATATACTTGATACTAGAACCTTATCAGATACATGATTTGAAAAACATTTCCTCCCTTTTGCAGATTTTTACACTATCTTTGTTTTTTATTTTCCTAGATGGAGTCTTGCTCTGTTGCCTCAGCTGGAGTGCAGTGGTGAGGTCTCGGCTCACTGAAACCTCCACCTCCTGGGTTCAAGCAATTCTCCTGCCTCAGCCTCCCGAGTAGCTGGGATTGCAGGCGCACACCACACCCGGCTAATTTTTGTATTTTTAGTGGAGGCGGCGTTTCACCATGTTGGCAGGCTAGTCTTGAACTCCTGACCTCGTGATCTGCCTACGTCAGCCTCCCAAAATGCTAGGATTACAGGCATGAGCCACTGCGTCTTTCTTTACACTTTCTTGATGTTAGCTTTTGAAGGATATATTTTAAATTTTTATGAAGTCCAGTTTCTTTTTTCTTTTTTCTTACATGAGCTTTTTTGTGTCATAGCCAGTAAACCATTACCTATTCCAAGGTCAAACAGAATTGTGCTTATGTTTTCTTCTAAAAGTTTTCTACTTTTAGCATATATATTTAGGTCTTTGATCCTGTGATAAGTCGGTTTTTGTATATGGTGTGAAGTAGGATCTAACTTTATACTTCTGCATGTGGATATCCTATTAACCCAACATCATTTATTGAAAAGACTGTTCCCAAATTTGTCTTGGCCCCTGTGTCAAAATCGATTGCTCACAAATGTATGAGTTTACTTTTATTTTTATGATCTATATGTCTATCCTATGTTTGTACCATATAATGCTAATTATTGTAACTTTGTATTAAGTTTTGAGATTGGAAAAATGTGGGTACTCTAACTTTGTTTTTCTTTTTCTAGGTTGTTTTAGCTATTCGGAGGCCCTTGTCATTCCCTATAAGCTTATCAATTTGTGCATAATAAAACAATTTGAGATTTTAATAGAGGTTTTGTTTAATTTGTAGATCAATTTAGGGAATATTGCCTTTATAACAACATTAAACCTAGTAATCCATAAATAGAGATGTCTTTTCATTTATTTAGGTTTTTCTTGCAATGTTTAGTAGTTTTCAGGATACAAGTCTTTCACTTGTTTTGTTTATTCCTAAGTATTTTATTCATTTTCTTGTTTTTGTTTAAAAAAGGGAAAGTAATAAAGCATATATGGCAAAATGTGAACATTTGGGGAATCTGGATGAAGAGTGTACAGGAATTATTTGTACAATTCTTTCAACTTTTTTATGTGTCTGAAACTGTTTCAAAATAAAAAGTTAAAAAACTGTATAAAAGGAAGGTAGGACAACTGATAGACATAGAAATTAGCTCTAGGACTCCCAATACTCATTACTGACATCAATTTTTATTTCTAGGGGCTGGTCAGAAATGCGGTACTTTTCTGAGTTCAGGACTCCAATTATAACATGTTATTTCCATTTTTGCAATCATCATTATGCCAGCAATCAGACAGATTAATGTCTTTTAATTCCTATTATTGAAAAAGCTGGTTAATTCCAAATGGAACAGGCCCAAAATCTTCAGGGGAAATGTATTTAATTTTTAAGCATCTCAGCAAGAATTACAATGATAATTAGCATTTGTGTGTGTGTGTGTGTGTGCGTGCGTGTTTTAAACTGTGTTTCCCCTTCCTTGCTCTAAATGGTTTCCTGAAAATAAACTATCAGTAAATTTGTGGATGTCATTTTCTTCTGTGCATAAAGAATTTTTTTCTTTGTTTTAAAGGAGGGAGAAATATATATTGCTGGATATTAAGCATGGTATTAAAAGCTTTCTTGAGTGGTGATATAGTTGATAAATTACCTATTTTGGTGGAGTGATATGTTGTCAATTTTCACTGATTTTTTTTCCATTTCTTGAGACCACAGTTTTAAGTTTTTCAGAACACATACTTTGTTCTTCAAACGTGTGTGTGTGTGTGTGTGTGTGTGTACAGTGGGCCCTCTGTATCTGCTGCAGATTCTGAGTCTGTGGATTCAACCAACTATGAATTGGAAAAAAACAATAAAAAGAAAACGTTATAACACTAAAAAATAATACAGAAAGAAAATTATATAACTATTTACATTGCATTTATATTATATTAGTTATAAGTAATCTAGAGATGACTTAAAGTATACAGGAAGATGTAGGTTACATGCAAATACTGTGCCAATTTATATAAGGGTCTTGAGCACATGGATTTTGTTATCTGAGAGACATCCTGGAGCCAATCACCCACAGATATCAAAGTACAGCTGTACGTGCGTGTGTATACATATATATGTGTGTGTGTATCTGTAGTTACACATATATGTGTATATATGTCTATAGTTACATATGAATGTATATATACAGTTAGCCCTCTGCATCTGTGAGTTCTGCATCTGTGGATTCAACCAACCAAAGAGCAAGTATTCAGGAAAAAAGTTGCATCTGTACTTATCACGTATGCACTTTTTTCTTCTCATTATTCCCTAAACAATGTAACTATTACATAACATTTACATTGTGTTAGATATTATAAGTAATCCAGAGATGATTTGAAGTATACAAGAGGATGTGCGTAGGTTATACAGCAAATTCTATGCCATTTTATGTCAGAGACTTGGGCATTTGTGGATTTGGGTCTTCAAGGGAAGTCCTGGAACTAATCCTTCAAGGATGCTAAGGGATGACTGTACATATACATGTACACATGTACACACAAATGCAAACACAATATATTTTATTTAGGAATGGTGGACATGGTGATTGAGTTTTTTTACTGAGTCAACTTTTAGAGCCAGAGCTATGTTTTATTCATCTTTATGTTCTAAAAATTGATATTCAATCAATGTTTGAGTTTCAGAACTGAAAGGAACCTTACAAGCTAAAGTAGATCTTACTGCTGATTTTACAGATAAAGAAGCTGAGGTCCAGAGAAAGTTAATGTCTCTTGTCCAAAGTTGCCCTGCTCACCGTCTTTTAACCATGACCAACATAAACCTAATACTTGGTGGTGTGGTGTATTTTAAAGGCGTTAGTCATAGATGAATAGATAGTGGGAAGTACATTTATAAGCTGCATTTTCCCCCCATCTTTGTACATATGTGCACATACATACTTACCAAACTCACTTTACCCACCTCCACTCCTGGTATCAACAAAACCAGTTTTCCCATAAGTGTTCCCTAATCTCACCAAAGCCAAATTGATTGTTTTCGGCTTCCTGAAAGTAAAACGAGACCTGTTCCTTGTGCTATAAATAAGGGAGATCAGAGGAATTTTTTTAAATGGATTGTGTGTTTGTGATCAATCTCACTGTTGCAAAATGTGAAAATAATAGCTGTGTAATACAATATTAATATGATCATTTAACTTAAAATTCAAGGCATGCCATCCAAGTGGCAACAGTTTTCAGGTGAAAGTTTTCTATGAAATGATAGATATCCTCATGGAACTAAAATCCTCATGGAGCTAATGTCTCTTGGCTTGTACCTCCTCAAAGGGTAATGATCTTTTGGATTATTTAATAGTTAGCATCCTTATGATATACCCAAAGGTAAGCAATTAGTGTCAATTGTAATGATTAAAAAGAACATCTTTAAAAAATAAACTCATCAGAGTAAATGAAGCCTCTTGAAAAGTCAACCAGATATATTTTGTGTATCTTATCTAAAAGAGATGTAAAAATAAATGAACACTTCCTCAAAATAAAATCTTCTAATAAGAAGTGTCGCCAAAGATCCCTTGGGATTTTTCTAAGCTGTGTGAATACAACTTGTCAATCATAGAGGGAAGAAAGAGTAACCATCACAATTAAATAAGACTTGGAAATACGCAAATATATAGACTATATACATTAGGGGTATTTTTTCCTACACTAGGTAAGTAGGTAGTCATAAAAATGTCAGAAAATTGACAAATGGTGCCTAATTTATGTTAGGTTGTAGGTGCCTAATATGATTAGGATGTGGCTGAAAGTTCTGCATAGTTTTAAAAGTTCCCTGTTGTTATGCTTATTCAAAAGGAAAACTGCGGAATTAAATTTTAAAAATCAATTATTAGGAGTCATTTTCAAGTTAACTTTCAGTCATTTACATGGATTTTCACAGAATTTTATTAAAGTTCTTTCTAGCCCCTAGTCTGAGGAAGGTTATTACTTAAAATGTTCAAACAAACAAAAAAATTCCTAACTGATAAATCCAATGAGACTTTCTTCCTGTAACAAGATCTGGCAGGATGTTTTCCATTTTCACAGTTTTCTTTAGGCTTTAATAATATGTACAGTAAGTTAGAATGTTCATAAACCACTAGTTTTTTGTGTCTTATACTATTTAAACATAGCACATAATGACTGTGGACTTTAAGTTTAAATTAGAGAGACAGACAGATAAAGCAATAACAGAATCAGAGAATCATGTTTTCTAATTGGCTACTGTGAAACTTCTTCATATAAATGATTTTACTTGTCTTATTTGTTGATATCTATACTATACAAGATAGAAATAGTTTCAAATATAAAGCTGTGCTTACTTTTCAGGTAATGAATCAAAATAATAAAATTTCAGTTAATACAGAATACTATTTAGAAAGCAGGGATTTGCATTAATTTGATTTTTCTTTTTAAAGTATAGTTGATCCTTGGACGAAATGGGTATTGGGGTGTCTATAATGCTCCCTGCCTTGCAGTCAAAAATTTGCATGTAACTTTTGACTCTTCCAAAACTTAACTACTAATAACCTACGGTTGACCGGAAACCTTACTGATAACATAAACGATTGATTAATATACAAATAGACTAGTATTTACATATATTTTACCCACTGATGACATGCCTAACATTTTCTTTTCTTTCTTCTTCTTTTTTTTGTTTTTTTTTTTTAAATTTCTAGGCTACATGGTTTGCCTGCACGTTTTTTCAAATTGTCACAAATCTCCAAAAATTTTCAAATACATTTATTGAAAGAAATTCACATGTATGTGGACCTGTGTGATTATAACCTGTGTTGCTCAAGGATCAGATGTTGTTGTATGAGAAAAGGATAAACAGATCACTGCTTTTAAGGGGGAGTGCAAGGTTTTAACTGGATCTAAGAGCATTTACAAAAATAACAGTTCTTCTTGGATTAGAGTGTGTTTTCAATATTAACTAACAACCAGATTTTCCTCTCAACTTCAGAAACTGCTGAGGGTTAGCTTGATTCATGGCACAAGCAGATGGCATCCTGCTTCTGGCAAAACAGGCAGAAAATTCTTTTAGCACCCACCTGCATATGTTCTAGTCTTTATAAAATCCTGTACACTTTTAAACTTAAATACTCTCCCCAGTTTTAACAAACATTTATTAAAGTTGAAATTGAAGATAACACACAAATAGCTGAGATTTAGTCTTGTTTTAGACCCTGTGAGAAGCCAAAAAAAACTAGACCAGAAAATAGAGTATTTTATGACTGCAAAAATACTACATATATTATATGTAAATATAGATACATATCCCCAAGAAGAAAAGTTTATCAGAAATATTACTGCTGTAACTCTTTTGTTTCCATTTTATACCTTTAGCTTAATTTCTAGAGGATTGTTTTTTATAAAGTACTTTATAAAGGTTTGAAGTTTGTAATCAGAAGTTTTTACTAGTAATCTATGAGGGCACTCCTATTTTGAGTATGATATTCTCTAGAACCAGAGTCTCATTTTAAAAGTTGAAATTGTGGTATGTTCCATCTTTTTGTGGCCTGCAGAGTCTCAACAATAGCACTGCTAGCTCTATAGGCTAGTTGAAATGCACACTGGGCTGTGTGTTTGCAAGGCTTTTGCTTGCAGGCTTATGTTCAATCTCACAGCAGTCAGTGGGACTGTCTGCACCATCACATGAGGGGTGGGTTGTGAGTCACACAGAATGAACTCTTTATAGCCACTCTTATTCCTGTTCTTTACCGTGTGGAATTTTAGAGTTTGTCACCGAGTGTTTTGCAGCTCCTATGTATACACCGAAGTCTAATTTTAATATGTTTTTGAACATATTTGATAATGTCCCAGTTAATTGTAGTTCTATAGATTTATTCATTTTTTAACTGCAAAACTGTTTTTATGTGACATTGAAGATTTCCAAGACAATGAAGAAAGATCAATGAAGTTAAACTTAGTTTTCATCTTTTATTGAGGCAATATTTATTGTGTATGAGAGCAATAGAAGATATAATCTTTAATTATGAAACTTTTTAACGTCGATATGCACAGTTGCCTACTTTTCCTTTAAAAATGTACCATTTGTCAATTTTCTGACATTTTTATGACTACCTACTTACCAAGTATAGGAAAAATACTCCTAATGTATAGTCTTTATATTTGAATATTTCCAAGTCTTTCTTAATTGTGGTGGTTACTCTTTCTTCCCTCTATGATTGACAAATTGCATTCACACAACTTAGAAAAACCCCAAGGGATCTTTGGCGACACTTCTTATTAGAAGATTTTATTTTGAGGAAGTGTTCATTTATTTTTACATCTCTTTTAGGTAAAATATATAAAATATATCTGGTTGACTTTTCAAGTGGCTTCATTTACTCAGTTGAGTTTATTTTTTAAAGATGTTCTTTTTAATCATTACAATTGACGCTAATTGCTTACCTTTGGGTACATCATAAGGATGCTAACTATTAAATAATCCAAGAGATCATTACCCTTTGAGGAGGTACAAGCCAAGAGATATGAAGAAGTCTTATTGGTCCTACTTGGGTCACGTTTATTAACTGAAGAGTCCTCTTCACATTTTTCAAGTTTGTACCTTTCCCAGTCATTCTATTTATTGTTGAAATTATCCTTCAGAGTATGTAACCCATATGCTGAGTTCTGAATGTAGACCACAGTTGTAATTCTACATAGAGCCTTTAAAATGAAGGCTGTGGTATTTAATTATGTGACAATACAGTTTTAAAATGAGGGTGGAGTTAGGTGTATGGGCCTTACCAAAAGCAACTTGTAAAAATTATTAGGGTGTTTACACTTGCCAGAGAGCTGCCTTCTTAACATTCTACTTTATACTTTAAAGAGATACACATCATGGAATAATGGGAAGGTTTAAAACATTAACAGTTTGGCTAAGTGATTATGAATACATTTATTTCCACTTAATTTCTTCAGTGTATGACTATATCCTTCTCTGTCCTCCCCTTTCTCATTTATTTTAGATTTATCTTTTCTTGTTTAGTTTAAATTGCTCTTTATTTCTTAATAGGATACATTGAAAATAGGCAATTCTTGTTACTTGGTTGCTGAGAAAGATCAAGACATTTGAAAGTGGATTCTTGACCTGCATTTTATAGAAAATACATTGTTGACTGGAGAACCAAATGTTTATGAAGTAAATGAAAAAGTTTCCTCTCCCTATTTTAGTATTTATAAGATACAGCAAATTGTCCCAGGCACTAGCTAAATTGAGATAGAGAAATTCTGTGGTCTTTTCCTGGAGGAAGTATGTAAAGATATATTTTTTATATATATATATATATATTTTGGTAGTAGCATAATAGAGGATGCTGCTAATGTGGGAAGAGCTAAGTCATAGTTTATTCTTTCATTTTAATAAAATATATAATCAGAGAGGGGATATGTAATTGGAAACAATTTTTAGGAGGATTAAACTTTTTAATATTTATTCATATGTATAACTAAATATTTTCTCCTTTTTATAGCATATTTTTCAAGAGGAATTCTTTGGTGGTTTTTACTTGGAGGAGGTTGTTCATTTCTTAAAGTTGTCTTATTTGCTTTTTTTCTCTGAAGGACATTCTATTTATTCATATTTCATGGTCTTTATATATATATATTATGTATCCATGAGTTCTTATCTATCTGTAACTCTTTTTCAGTTTTTTAGGTTTTAAATATTAAACATTTATTCATCAACAATTCTTTGCAATTAAACACAAATGAATGTAGGCACAAACATGAGGCACATACATACCAGCCCAGGTGCTTTAATTTAAAGTTATCAGTTTCTTTTTTGTTTTTTAGTTTTGTTGATTTGAGTTGTTCGTGATTTCATTTCTTCCTTTGTCATTTCTCTCTTATTTTTTATGAAGCTTTGTCTCAGCTGGTTTGAATGGGGGCAGCGAATTCATTTCATTTCAATTTCTTGGCACATGCTCTTAATTCAGTGTAAGTTTGCTTGTCTTTATGTCCTTAAGTTAATCAATAATTATTAATCAACAGTCAGTAAACTTATACACCATTCCACATTGGTTTTCCTTGGAAAATTCCACAGAATATATGGAATATTTTTATCTATATTATGTCTGTGCCATCCGAAAGTAATTTCTACTCCTTAAGACATGAGTTGAAAAGAAGAGGAATGAAACATTAGACCTTTTAAATAATATGATCTTTCAGCACATTGTACCTGCTCACTCTTATTTTCACAAGGGTGCTGGTTTTGTCTTCAGAAAGAGACACCGGTAGTTCAGGCAATTTAACCAGTAACTGGTTCCTGTAATCAGAATAAAGGCTAACTGCAGACAGTCATATATATTCTGAGTAGCTTTCCCCACAAAAGAATGAAAGTAATTGATACTTGAGTTGCCTGTTTAAAATACTGGGAAATTCATAGTTTTGAAGCCCTAGTAGTTAGTAGTTTTGAGGGAGAAAAGGACTAACCATTTTGAAAGTGAGCCTATTCAGACAATATTTTACTTGTATAGATGGGGTGAACAGCTTGGTGTGGATCATATTCCTGCTATAGAGAATAGGTTATAAATAGTTTCTGTGGCAAAGTTCTTTGTCCAGTACTTAATATAAGCTATTTTAATGAGGTGGCCTGTTTGGAGATGTTTTATGAAGCTTTGGCCTAAGGGATGAGGTTGGAGGAGAGAGATTTAAGACTAAAGTGCTAGGAGTAGTAACCTTCCCAAGTTTTCATTGCTTTCTGTTTCACAGTCTCTTATGGGAATTACCATGAGTAACCATCTCTATAAATTTGCCTTCTTACTTGGGTCTGTCATTCAAGTATTTTCAAAAGGATTTATCATGGCTAATATGTTTTGAATTAAAAAGTTTATGGGTATATAAACTTGATATGTTCCTGGAGAGCTTTTTCATGCTCTATTTCATATGTTGCCTTACCAACGTTTCCCTTTCCTTTTTTCGCTCTCTATTCTTCCTTTTGTTCCATTCATTCATTCATGATAGTCCTTTTCAAACCTTGGACCAGGACAAGGCCTAACAAAGTTTGAAACTGTTATTGACTGTTACCTGTGTGGAGAAGTTGTCAATGAAAATAGGAGATGAAAGACATTTCATCTATTTCATCATGAAATAAAAGACATTCTATTTCATGAATTTGCGAGTCCTTCATACCGTTTTACTATGCCATCTTTTTCACATTCAGTTTTGTAAAATCAATTATATCTACAAATTGGCCCAGATAATAGTTTGTCAAAGGTTAATATGAGGGGAATGGCTGCCTCTGACTGTGGCCTAAGTAATGTGTAGAAATGGTGGTGGTCTCAGTAGAGAAACTAGCTGTAATCCCAGCCTCTAGCATAATGAGTTAGATAAAAATATTCTACAGATTAATCCTATAAGCTACCATTTAATATTCTGTTTGTAAAGACATTTGACAGCTTTTTCATTTAAATCTAATATTGTTTTCCCTAGATCAGTGGTTCTCAATCCTATCGGACCTATTGCCCATTTGTTGTAGCAAATATTTTGTGATGCTCTCTTTAGCCTATCCTGAAGTAAAATTGACATATAGTGAAAACCACGCGAACATAAGTCAAAAGTGATTATACAGTAATACCTAAGTAATATAAATGAGAAATAATAAGGAAAATAATTTAGAATAAAATAATTTGTATTTCAGTATGTAAATGCTTAAGCATATACACTAGGAGACATAATGAGGTAGTGAAGTCCTTGCACCTATATGTAGAATCATCATAATTGCAATATTTCCAAATGCAGATTAAAAAAGGTATCTTTCACTGGCAGCTCAAATACCACAAATAGTGTTGTCATTGGTGACATGATTTTTCAAAAAGGTCAACAACCTTGGTAAAGTTCCAAACAAAACAAAATACAGTATTCATCCATTTATCTGGTAATTGCATTCTTAGAAATTCAGTGTATCTTAAAATTGCATAAAAATATCTTATATTTATGTGTAAAACAGATTTTAGTTTCAGACTTAGATAATTATAAATGGGTTTTCGCCTACATGCGTGTGTGGTAGGACGTTTTTCACTTTGTGGGAATATCCATGCATTCCGTTCTAACATACGTGTCCTTTTCTCCATCCCTTCCTCCCCAGTGTTTTGGGGAGGAGAGAACTCTGCATTTCCATAGCAACCTCTAGTTACTGTAGTAACCAAACACACACAAATGCCAGTGTGCCACCTACAGGGGTGCATAGCCCCTATTTTGAACCACTGCCCCGGAGGAATGATCAATGGGAAAATGGTTTTAACAGTCCAGTGTGTCTCCAGTAAGGCAGTGTGGCCTATTCTTGGTATTCATGTTTCCTGAGATAATGGCCTTTGTCATAGAATGCATAGAATAAGTGAAACATAAAAGGCTACCATCAGATTGTAATGTACATCTAAATATAACATTTGCCTGTTGTTGTTTTTTAGGGCAAAGGTCCTAATTTGGTGTTTGGGTATTTCCTGATATTACACATTTCATATGTGTGTTCTTGGGTACATTTTTCTGGGGAGATGATTTTCAGTAGATCTGTAAAGGAGTGCCTCAGGTCATGATGGAGTCTAACAGGTATGGAAGGAGCCTGTTCTCTTTCTGTGAACCTTGGTGGCACACCCTGAGATTGACTAAGATTAGAGTAGCCTTACCTTTACCACTGCTTCTTTCCTTTTTCACAGAAGTAAGGATTCAAATCCTGAAATCCATTTTTGAAAAATGTAGATGTTTTGAAACTGTGGCATTAAAATGCAGAAGGAAAGCTAACATATTGTCATTGGGTCTTTATCCTTTCACATGACATGAGAGGAATTTTAATGGTTGGGTAAAGCTTTCTAGGATATCAGTTATGAAAAACAGCTTTTTTTTTTTTTTAAAGGTTCATATTGTAATCAACACTTTGCTTCTTAACTTCCCCCTCCCCACTATTAGTTATTTCCATATTTAAGACTGTAATTCATACTCTGTGAAAATTACTTTTAAGTGAGGCAGTTGACATTAGGACAGATTTTACTTAGTTGATACAGCCTTTTCCTTTTGCTTGTTACTTATTCCAAAAAGTTTTCAAGAAGAACCTTTGTCCCCTAATAATTTAGTATGACATGAAAAACATATTAGCATATGATCTTTTTCTGTCCTTGGAAAATGTCAGCAATATACTTAGACCTTTCTCTAAATGCTTAATTTAGGTCTTATAGTTCTTTTCCTAGTAGTCTTTTTAGGATACTTTGTCTGTGTCCCTCATCTTACGTCTTTCTATATCCTAATTATTTGGAAGCTGGTTTCAGAATTCTTTAAATATTTGTCATTTTTTCTTTTTATTTACTGTCCAAGATTAAAGTTTGCATGGTAATACAGTTTCTGCTCTATTAAGCTGGAAAATTTTAAAAACTGTCATCAACTTTTGCAGAAACAAATGCTGTACTTTTCTAACACATGTAATCTAATGATGGCCTAACATACACTTCCAAGTAAGAATATTGTGGAAGAAGAAGAGTAATGGGTACTTTTCTTATCAGGTTAGCACCTGATAAAATGAGTTGCATAGGTTAGATGAAGTTTAAACTGTTTCTAGACCAAATTCTCTAAATGTTGGAGATGAGTTATTATTAGGTCAGTCAAGAAGGCCACAGATAACAAATGAGAGGCTAATTAATTTCCTGCTTCTGCCTCTGGATTTAAACAGTGTAGAGTGTTCATGCACGAACCCTTTGACTTTGGCACTTACTTTCCAAGGACAATTGAAGGCAATAGCTAGTTCCTCCATGTGCTAAATTCAGCTCTTTCCTGAGCTTACTTTAAAAAATAATCATCCTTGCCAGATTGCAGCTTCTGAGCTACCTGTTTTCAAGTTGGTATAAATTATTGTCAAATTGTGGTTGCTATGTATTGCTTATCTAGGCTGCAAGAAGCTTTTAGACAAGTTTTACTGTAACTTACTAAGATGAGATAGAATCATATAGTACATGGCAGATTACTGGGAATAAGGAGGTCGTAGATTTTAGAGCTAATGTCACTGAATTGACTATTGCCTTTGGAATTATCTTAACTACTTAACAAAATTATCTTAACTATTTTAGTTTTCTCATTAATAAAATAGGAAAGTATTATCTTAGGTCCCTTTCATTGCCATGATTTTGACATGTGTTTTTTTCCCTTATAGTTAAGTTATGGGAATGATTAATGCTGTTAATTTAACTTTGAACATTTTCATTAACTTTTTTGGGGGGAAAAGTCATATATGAGAGTAGAAAACATTGTGATACCTGCAAGGGTTTATGATGAAAGGGAGACCTACTTCTTCTAACCTAGACTTCGAAATTTCACAGGACTCTCCCAGAGCTAACAACTGTTGGAACTATATCCATCCAGAAGTATTCTACGTATACACGTCGTTACGTGTGTGTGTGTGTGTGTGAGTGTGTGATAACTATGCCCTTTTTTCACCAATTAAACATACTTATTTAATTTATTTCTTTTAAACTTTTTTCTTTTAAATTTCAACAACTTTTAGGGTACAAGTGGTTTTTGGCTACATAGATGAATTGTATAGTGGTGAAGTCTGAGATTTTAGTGCACCCATCACCCAAGTGGTGTACATTGTACCCTATATATAGGGGTTTTTTTGTCTCTCTCCCCACTCCCAACCTCCCACTTCTGAGTTTCCAGAGTCCATTATATCACTGTGAATGCCTTTGTGTACCCATTGTTTAGGTCCCAGTTATAAGAGAGAACATATGGTATTTGGTTTTCCATCCCTGAGTTAGCTTCATTTAGAATAATGTCCTCCAGTTTCATCCAGGTTGCTGCAGAAGACATTATTTTGTTGTTGTTGTTGTTTTAATGGCTGAGTAGTATTCCATGGTGTATATACACCACATTTTCTTTATTCACTCATTGGTCGATGGGCACTTAGGTTAGTGCCATATCTTTGCAATTGTGAATTATACAACAATAAACATACATATGCAGGTGTCTTTTGATGTAATGACTTCCTTTCCTTTGGGTAGATATCCAGTTAATGCTATTGTTGGATGGAATGGTAGATCTACTTTTAGTTCTTTAAGAAATCTCCATACTGTTTACCATAGAGGTTGTACTACTAATTTACATTCCAACCAGCAGTGTGTAAGCATTCCCCTGTCACCACATCCATGCCAACATCTATTGTTTTTTGACTTTTTAGTTGTAGGCATTCTTGCAGGAGTAAGGTGGTATCCCCTTGTGGTTTTAAATTGCATTTCCCTGATGATTAGTGATGTTGAGCATTTTTTCATGTTTCTTGGCCATTTGTATATCTTCTTTTGAGAAATGTCTGTTCCTGTCTTTTGCCCACTTTTTGATGGGATTATTTTATTTTATTTTATTTTTCTTGCTGATTTGAGTTGTTTGTAGATACTGGATATTAGTTGTTTGTCAGATGCATAGCTTGCAAATATTTTCTCCCATTCTCATAGTTCTGTTTCACCGAGCTTAGACGCAGCCTCAGAATCTTCTTAATACTTGCTTCAGACAGACATAACCAACTCATCAGGGTTAGTAACTATATATTAAGCCATTTTTTTTTTTTTTGAGGAAGAGGGAGAGAGAGAGAGACAGACAGACAGACTCCTTCCCTCATTCGTCCAGGCTGGAGTGCATTGGTGTGATCATAGCTCACTGTGGCCTCAAACTCCCATGCTCAAGTGATCCTCCCGCCTTAGCCTCCTGAGCAGCTGGGACTACAGGCCTATGCCACCATACTTGGCTAATTCTTTTTTTATTATTTTGTGGAGAGACGGTTTCACTATGTTGCTTAGGCTGATATTGAACTATTGGCCTCAAACTGTCCTCCCACCACAGCCTCCCAAAGTGCTGGGATTACAGGTGTGAGCACCATGCCTGGCTATCAAATGCAATTTCAAAATTCTATTTCAGGGATTCTACCGGTATAGGCCTTTATACAGAAAATTAGTCTAAATTTTGCTAGTTCCAGAATATTCTTCAGCTGAATATTTTCTTTAGTTGTTTAAAGGAACAGTGGGTAACATGAATAATTGTGAGGACAGTACCATGAGTTCAGTGTGTGATACTGCCTGAGAATTAAAATTTCCATGCTGTTTGAAAAAACATAAGGCCTGAATTACATATTTGGAGTTTAATACTTTTGAATGGTAGCTGTAGGTCTCAGTATGGTCTTAAGTTATCTAGATCAGTGTTACTTGGGATTCAGCAGTTATGCTGTGATCTTGAATTGCATCTAATGTTGATTTGTATACCTCGCAGCTTAATTTGTAGTAATCTATGTATATAATTCATTAAATATTCACCTATTATGTGCCAGAGACCGTGCTACTTGCTGATGTGATAATGGTAAGGAGGGATTGACAAGGTTATTGCTCTCAAGGAGCCTAAAGTTTAAGTTAAACAGACAAATGCATAAATATAAACTGGTAAGTACTGTAAAGGAAAGAAACATGCTTCTAATAGAACAAATATATTAAAAAGGAACAATACCTTCACTGAGAAATACAGGAAAACTTCTCTGAGAAATTGATCTTTGAGTTGGGATTAAAGTGGAGAAAGCACTGGAAGAACATTCCAGTTTGAGGGAATAGCATGGGAAGGTCCCCATGGAGTGAGGAAAGAGGGTGTATTAGAAAAACTGAAGGAAGGGGATAATTCTGAGCCAGGAAAGTAAGGAGACTGGGCAGTGTAAGATGATTCCAGAGAGGTATGCAAGGAGTAGACCTACAACTATAGTATAAATAACTAACTTAAATGACTACAGAAAATGATAATTGTGAAACATTCTGTAAAGAGTTTTTGTGATTAATAATGGATAATGCCCTACATCACAGTTATGTCTTAGACTAGAAAAGCATTTCCCCTCTTGATGAAGTTTCAAACTATTCAGTGGAGAAACTTGAACCTCTGTATTGTAGGGATTATTTCTCTTTTGTGATTATAGTTTTCAAATTTTGTATTGAGTGTTGCTTATTGAATTGGCTTTAGAATCATCAGTTATCATAAGACTTGTGTCATTAGTAAAAATGCAGTTTGAGTGCTTCTTAACAATAGTCCAAACATTTAGACATAAGATCACCATAAAAAAATTCAATAGGAATAATAAATCAGTATCAGAGGATATAAGGGTCTAAGTGGGAAATGTGTGTACCAACTTAAAACAAAGAAATTGAAAATTTAAAAATTAATTAAATAATTTATTCCATTTATGTGATGTTAGCAACATGATGATAATCTGAAATGAAGACCTCACATTCATTTATGGGGGCCAAGATAAAAAAAATCATTCAAATCATTACTTAGTGAAGGGAGGAAAAATAATATATTTCTAGACAGATTCATAACTACTTTTTTTTCTCTGAGACATTTTGGAAGCCTCCAGGTAATTTTTATATGAGATATTGCAAGTCAATTTATTACACATAAATTATAGTTGAGGAATTTTGCTCAAATTTCTGAAACCATAAATAAAAAGAATTGTGAAAGCCTCAAACATATATTACTAAATTGTATTACTAAGTTACCTATATGTATGATTTCTCCTTTGCAGTGCTTTTTCCACGGGTCTTGTGCTTTTCTGAATTTGTGCCAGCTACTAGTACTCAAACAGTTTGTATTTATGGGATATGTAGTAGTGGCTGACAACCTGAACACAAGAGATCATAATTAAAAAGAAACCTGAAAAACAGGAGAAGATGCAAAAAAATTGTTCTCATTAATTGAGGAACAGTATATGGAATTCTGTATTAATTCTTTCCATTTAAAAATCCTAAAGGACTCAGCACCTCTACTAAAATAAAGTTCAGCTGCTTTATTATATTTTTACATGATTGACTTCATTACTTATTATTTATGCTGTACTTTCATATAGCCAGACTTCATTTATAGTGCCATAACTTTTTGCTATATACCACATGCTAAGTGCCTTTTATGTGGCTAGAATTTTGCTAGGCATTTTACTGATACTATTTGAAGTCCTTACGACATATTTGCAGGGTTGGTGTTATTAGCCCTATTTGAGAGAGGTGGAAACTGAAGCTGATGATATGTTGGTGAATGTTTTAAAAACTGGGGTAAAAGTTCTGATTTGTAGTGTTTGCTGATTTCTGTGGTGTAAATATTCCTATTATGGCTGATTTCAAGCTACCAGCGTGAAGTCAGTGAAGGGGATTTGGGAAGAAGAGATGAGCACAATTGGTTGTCCAGCCAGTGTGATCTGGTTCTGAAACATCACTGACTGAGGCACATAAAAATGAAGTAACTTTTCTTTGATAATGCTGACATTCACACTCGTATCAGTCTAATTCTAAAGCCTGTGCTTTTTCTGCAATACTCCTTTTCTTTACTGGATAAAAGAGTAGCAAAGAGTCCACCTCTTCAACTTGAGAAGGAAAGAAAGAACTTAGAAGAGACAGGATAAGAGAAAGGAGAGAGGACAGGTAGTGAGCAAAGTTGGGGGAGGAAGAAAGGAGCTTTAAGATTGAAAATTGAGAGCAACTGATGTAGATCGTTTGGAGGTGGAGGAAGAAAAACAAGTCTTATAAAGTGATAACACAAGTTTTATCAAAATAGGCAGCAGTCGGCTGTGTTTTTATCACTTTCAAGAGGACACTCAGTATATAGAAATGATAATAATGACTACCACATCTTAAGGGGAATTGTGTTTTGACAAACTTCCTGCAACTGATGATCTATTCTTATCACCCTCATTCATACAACTTCAACTAATGACAACGCTGCTGCACACAAAGCAGCCCAACAAAGTAGCTAATCTAGATAATAAATAACAATCTCTTATTCATATGAAATAGAAAATAACCATAATTTTCTGGGGATAGAAAAGAAAGCCAAATATGCCATTGTACATTCAACGTTTACGAAATTGCTTGTTGTTATAAATAACAAGGGGAGAGGAAGCTAGTTCCAGAGGACATCTAGAATGAAAGATCATTCACTGGAATTTTTTAGAGTTTGATTATGGAATACCTATTAATCTGGATTCTCTAATCTACAGTATAACCCTGTCACTATATGTAGTTTTGAGATACATAAGGTTCCAGATTAAAAAGTCTTTCCATATGTTTATAAGCAGTCACATAAAGGTCATGTATTTTACTGAAATGTTTTGAGTTATCTTAATGATACTTAGCTTCTTTCATAAGGCATATAGTCACAGTTGAGCTAAGTAGCAGGACACACAGGGAAGATAATACATTATTAATTTTAGAAATAATTATTTCCCTTTACCATTCTTGCAGAATTAATCTGGTACTAAAATATGATACTGAGAGGCTGGGCATGGTGGCTCATTCCTGTAATACCTGCATTTTGAGAGGCCAAGGCAGGTGGATGGATCCCTTGAGTCCAGGAATTCAAAACCAGCCCAGGCAACATGGTGAAACCTCATCTCTACCCCCCCACAAAACAACAACAACAAAAAAAAAACCCCACAAAAAGTAGCCAAGCATAGTGGCACATCTATAGTACCAGCTTCTTGGGAGGCTGAGGTGAGAGAATCGCTTGAGCCCAGAAGGTGGAGGTTTCAGTGAGCTGAGATAACAGCATTACATTCCAGCCTGGGCGATGGAGTGAGACTGTGTCTCACAAAAAAAAAAAAAAAAGAAAAAAAAAATTCTGAGAAGAAAAGGCATTATTGCTACTCTAACCACAATTTTTAATTAGCCTCTCAGCTAGTAGTATCTAGGATGTTTATGGACAAAAATACTATAATAATCCTGAAAAGTTACTTTATTTAAAAAAAATAAAACAACGCACAATTTATTCTGTATACAAATAGCCAAAGACATAATTGAAGCTGGGGAGAAGAAGCTACTGAAATTTAATTCTGCTTCTCAGGTTTCATATCACATAAGAAACAGATACACATTTCTTCTAAGTTGTTTGACGTAATGACATAATGCTATTCATACTATTTTCTTAACCTTTTAGTGTTTATGGAATCTGTAGTAATGTCCCCATTTCATTTATGACATTGATACTTCGTAACTTGTCTCTTTTTTCCTTAATTAATCTGGCTAAAGATTTTTCAGTTTTGTTAATCTTTTCAAAGAACCAGTTTTTTGTGTTACTGATGTTTTCATGATATTTAAAAATAAATATTAATGGTAGAATAGTTTTTGATTTATAGAAAAATTACCAAGAGATAGTACAGAGAGTTCCCATATACTTCACACCCAATTTCCCTGTTACTTATATTAACATCCTCATTAATATGGTACATTCATCACACTTAATGAAACAATATTAACAATTATTATTAAATAAAGTTCCTATTTGGTTCAGATTTTTACTTAACATTCTTTTTCTGTTTCAGGATTCCATCTAGGATACCACATTAACTTTGGTTGTCATATCTTCTGAGATCAGATCCATCTTGGCTGTGATAGTCTCTCAGATGTTCTTTATTTTTTATGACCTTGACAGTTTTGAGAAGTATTGATAAGATTTTGTCTCAACTGGGATTTGCAGGTTTTTGTTTTTGGTTTTTTTTTTTGAATCATAGTTAGATTCAGTTTAAGGTTTTTATTTAGATGGAGACAGAGGTAAAGTGCCATTTTCATTACATCATGTCAAGGGTACACATTCTCAACACGACTTAACATTGTTGATGTTGATCACCTTGTTGAGATAGTGTTTGCTAGGTTTCTCTGCTGTAAAGTTACTTTTTCCCTCTTATTTCCATTCTGTATTCTTTGGAAGTCACTGTGCTGAGCACACTTAATGAGTGATGTATTATGTGCCACCTCCTTGAGGATATCTTTTTGTTTTATGGAAGACAATTTTTCCATGGACTGGGGTGGGGGTGGTTAGGTGGGGGGAATGGTTTCGGGATCAAACTGTTCCACCTCAGGTCGTCAGGCATTAGATTCTTGTAAGGAGTGTGCAACCTAGAACCCTCGCATGAGCAGTTCACAACGGGGTTTGCAGTCCCATGAGAATCGAATGCCGCCACTGATCTGACAGGAGGTGGAGCTCAGGCAGTATTGCTCACACACCCACTGCTCACCTCCTGCTGTGTGGCCCAGTTGTTAACAGGCCCTAACAGGCCATGGACTGGTACCGGTTAGGGACCCCTGAACTAGAGTATGGTGCTTACATATAATGTCTTTCATATTTAATCTTACAGACTTCACTAGTTTCCAGGGATTTTAGGACAGCACCCTTTCCCACCCACCGTCTTCAGTAAGATTGTTTCACACATTTGTGTTACAGATAGATTGTTTTGTCACATTCTGCATTCAATCCTAGGCTTCCCAGACCTCCTAAAGAATTTATTTTAAATTTGTATCCTTTAAGATTCACACTTTGTGCTGCGAAGTTCTATGGATTGTAACAAATATATAGTATCATATATCCATGATTACTGTATCATAGGGAATAGTTCCACTGCCAAGAATATCCTGTACTTCACCTGTTCAGTAGCCCCGACCCACTCCCTTCTTTTGGCAACCAACTTATATGTTTACCATCTCTCCAGTTTTGCCTTTTCCAGAATATCACATTCTGGAAAATCGTAGAGTATATAGACTGCTCAAACTGACTTCTTTCATGTAGTAATATGCCTTTAGGATTTATCCATGTCTTTATGTGGCTTAATATCTCACTCCTTTGCATCACTGAATAGTATTTATGTACCTATTGAGGTACATTTTTGTTGCTTCTAGTTTTTGGTGATTATGAATAAAGTTGGTATAAAATACATTCATGTGTTGGTTTTTGTGTGGACATAAGTTTTCAAACAGTTACGTAAATACCTAGGAGCATGATTGCTGGATTATATAGTAAGACTGTGTTTAACTTTTTCTGAAATTGCCAAACTGTACTCCAAAATGTACCATTTTGCATTCTTACCAGCAATGAATGAGAGTTCCTATTGCTCCGTATGCTCACCAGCAATTGGTTAGTAGTTTTGATTTTAGCCATTCAAATAGGTATGTAGTGTTAAAACAACAAATCTCATTGTTGCATTCCCCTAATGAAAGATGATGTTGATCATTTTTTATATGCATATTTGCTATCTGTGTCAGACCTTTTGCACATTTTTAAAATTGAGTTATCTGTTTTTATATTGGTGAACTTTATAGTCTTTGTATATTTTGGATACAAGTCCTTTGTCAGATATGTGTTTTGCAGATATTTTCTTCCGGTTTATATCTTGTCTTTTGATTCTCTTACCAGCGTGTTTTGCAAAGAATTTAATTTTAATTAAATCCTGCAAATTAATTTTTTCATGGAGTGTGCTTTTGATGTTACATCTAAAAACTCATCAAAATCCAGGTCACGTAGAATTTTTCCTGTTTTTTTTTTTTTTTTTAATACTTTAAGTTCTAGGGTACATGTGCACAACGTGCAGGTTTGTTACACATGTATACATGTGCCAGGTTGGTATGCTGCACCCATTAACTTGTCATTTACATTAGGTATATCTCCTAATGCTATCCCTCCCCCCTCCCCCCTCCCCACAATAGGATACGGAGTGTGATGTTCCCCTTCCTGTGTCCAAGCGATCTCATTGTTCAATTCCCACCTATGAGTGAGA